>NC_091461.1:1726380-2061526 GCF_027789765.1 Dendropsophus ebraccatus | reverse complement strand
TCCAGTAGTTAGGTCCCTTGTACCCCTATACAGTAGTTACACCCCTCCGTACCCCTACATAGTTACACCCCTCTGTGCCTCCATAGTTTTAAGGTGTCCCTGTAGTATATAGACCCTCATGTGCTCCTCCAGTTATATACAGACCTCCTGTGCGCTCCCCCATTAGTATATAGCCCCCCTGTGCACTCTCCCCAGTAGTATATAGCCCCCTGTGCTCACCCACAATAGTATATAGCCCCCCTGTGCTCTCCCATAGTATATAGCTCCCCCATAGTATATAGCTCCCCTGTGCTCCCCCATAGTATATAGCCCCCTGTGCTCCCCCATAGTATATAGCCCCCTGTGCTCCCCAATAGTATATAGCTCCCCTGTGCTCCCCAATAGTATATAGCCCCCTGTGCTCCCCCATAGTATATAGCCCCCTGTGCTCCCCCATAGTATATAGCTCCCCTGTGCTCCCCAATAGTATATAGCCCCCTGTGCTCCCCCATAGTATATAGCTCCCCCATAGTATATAGCCCCCTGTGCTCCCCCATAGTATATAGCTCCCCCATAGTATATAGCTCCCCTGTGCTCCCCAATAGTATATAGCTCCCCTGTGCTCCCCAATAGTATATAGCTCCCCCTCCCATATAACATTGAAAAAAACAAACACTGTTACTCACCTAGGTCCACGTGTTCCTCTTCTCTTCCCTCTTGTAGCCGCACTTCCTGCGGTCACAAGAGGCTGCACTCCCCTTACCCTCGCGCCGACGCTCCAGTGACGTCGGGCGCTAGAGGGAGAGTGCGGCCTCTTGTGACCGCAGGAAGTGCGGCCACAAGAGGGACTGACAGAGAGGGAGCCAATGGCTCTTTCTCTGTCAGTATCGCTGCCGCTGAAACGCCGCAGCGGCAGCAGGCGGGCGGGGGCAGCGGCGGACGGGGGGGCCATGCAGGGGGCGCCATGGAGGGGTAAGTAGATTACCCATCCATGGCGCTCCCCCCTGACAGGCTGGTGGCCGGAGCCCTGTGTGACCGCACTGGTCGCACATAGCAACGGCCGGCCTGCTCGGGGGGGGGCCCCTTTAACCAGTGGGCCCGGTGCACGTGCACCATGTGCCCTCTGGTTAAAGCGGCCCTGGTGCCAATATGCCAAACACTACTGGCTCGGCGCATGTACTGGTGCCGATATGCCATACTCTACTGGCGGGGGGGGGGGGGGGTAAATTGAGTTTCTTCCCTGAGGGAGAGTCCAGTTACCTTTCTGCTTAAAGGAGCACATAACCCACCGGGCCGGGGCCTCACTATGTGCTCAGGAGCAGCGAGCCGGGGCCTCACTATGTGCTCAGGAGCAGCGAGCCGGGGCCTCACTATGTGCTCAGGAGCAGCGAGCCGGGGCCTCACTATGTGCTCAGGAGCAGCGAGCCGGGGCCTCACTATGTGCTCAGGAGCAGCGAGCCGGGCCTCACTATGTGCTCAGGAGCAGCGAGCCGAGGCCTCACTATGTGCTCAGGAGCAGCGAGCCAGGGCCTCACTATGTGCTCAGGAGCCACGAGCCGGAGCCTCACTATGTGCTCAGGAGCAGCGAGCCGAAGCCTCACTATGTGCTCAGGAGCAGCGAGCCAGGGCCTTACTATGTGCTCAGGAGCAGTGAGCCGGGGCATCACTATGTGCTCAGGAGCAGCGAGCCGTGGCCTCACTATGTGCTCAGGAGCAGCGAGCCGGGGCCTCACTATGTGCACAGGAGCAGTGAGCCGGGGCCTCACTATGTGCTCAGGAGCAGCGAGCCGGGCCTCACTATGTGCTCAGGAGCAGCGAGTTGCGGCCTCACTATGTGCTCAGGAGCAGCGAGCCGGGGCCTCACTATGTGCTCAGGAGCAGCAATCCGGGGCCTCACTATGTGCTCAGGAGCAGCGAGCCGGGGCCTCACTATGTGCTAAGGAGCAGCGAGCCGGGGCCTCACTATGTGCTCAGGAGCAGCGAGCCGAGGCCTCACTATGTGCTCAGGAGCAGCGAGCCGAAGCCTCACTATGTGCTCAGGAGCAGCGAGCCGGGCCTCACTATGTGCATAGGAGCAGCGAGCCGGGGCCTCACTATGTGCTCAGGAGCAGCGAGCCGGGGCCTCACTATGTGCTCAGGAGCAGCGAGCCGGGGGCCTCACTATGTGCTCAGGAGCAGCGAGCCGGGGCCTCACTATGTGCTCAGGAGCAGCGCTTCTTGACCTTTTTCAATTCAACTTGCATCTAAATCAAGGTCTGTGCGCCTCCCAAGTGTCTCTTACATGGCGGGCATGGGGGGGGGAGATTAGGATGCAGACAATTAAAAGCACATTCCTCAGACCCCCGGCGCTCACACTTCTCTGTGGTGGTGACAGAGTTCATTTAACCCCGTTACTGCTGGGAAAGAAAACACAGGAAAAGTCATTAACGGTGAAGAAGAAGTGGATGTGGGGGCTGAGGACTTGTCACTAGTAACACATGGGGAACTACAGAACCTAATCCCATCCCATCAATGATTCATGTGTTTTCTATGTAAGCGCCTGATTTGCATAATTTGCATATCCAGACATATATACATATATATATTCACCATCCCCCCATGCCTCATTACCAGAGGGGCATTCATGTAAGAGGCCGTAGGAGGATCCCCCTAAGATCAAACAGAGCCCCCATCCTGGCGGATAGCCTGGTGACATGTGAGAAGCCTGGGGGTCTGCGGCTCAGTGGGGATCGGACCCTCTGTCTCCACCATTATTGTTTGACTCTTTTATAGCAATGGGGAGAGAAGTAGGTTACGACTGGTGAATCCGGCGGCGAGAAGCTGCTCCCACCCCAGACAAATATTACACTGTGAGAGACAAAGGGTCTATTGTGGGCGAGGACCGGTCAGCGAGAACTTACGCTCTATTTTAGTCACTCACCGCCCGCTCTATTAACCCACGCACTTCACGCTCATTCTGGGACTGTGGATGGACGCTGCCCAGATGTGGAGAATTTCCAGAATTAAAGATTCTACGCGTCCGAAACTTATGGGGGTTATAATGTTTAATAAAGTGATAATCACTATAGTGATGGCTTCCTGTAAGCGTAAGAGCTGCCGTTCACTTCCTGTTCTGTCTGCTGCCCCCTCCTGGTCACATCAAAGAAGCAGGAACTGCAGCACTATCACTGCAGCCATACTGTATACATCACCCCCAGGCCGGGCACTATCACTGCAGACATACTGTATACATCACCCCCAGGCCGGGCACTATCACTGCAGCCATACTGTATACATCACCCCCAGGCCGGGCACTATCACTGCAGCCATACTGTATACATCACCCCCAGGCCGGGCACTATCACTGCAGCCATACTGTATACATCACCCCCAGGCCGGGCACTATCACTGCAGACATACTGTATACATCACCCCCAGGCCGGGCACTATCACTGCACCCATACTGTATACATCACCCCCAGGCCGAGTACTATCACAGCAGCCATACTGTATACATCAACCCCAGGCCGGGCACTATCACTGCAGCCATACTGTATACATCACCCCCAGGCCGGGCACTATCACTGCAGACATACTGTATACATCACCCCCAGGCCGGGCACTATCACTGCAGCCATACTGTATACATCACCCCCAGGCCGGGCACTATCACTGCAGCCATACTGTATACATCACCCCCAGGCCGGGCACTATCACTGCACCCATACTGTATACATCACCCCCAGGCCGGGCACTATCACTGCACCCATACTGTATACATCACCCCCAGGCCGGGCACTATCACTGCAGACATACTGTATACATCACCCCCAGGCCGGGCACTATCACTGCAGACATACTGTATACATCACCCCCAGGCCGGGCACTATCACTGCAGACATACTGTATACATCACCCTCAGTACATTCCCCAGGCCGGGCACTATCACAGCAGCCATACTGTATACATAACCCCCAGACTGAGTACTATCACAGCAGCCATACTGTATACATAACCCCCAGACTGAGTACTATCACAGCAGCCATACTGTATACATCACCCCCAGGCTGAGCACTATCACAGCAGCCATACTGTATACATCCCCCTCACTACATTCCCCAGGCCTAATACTATCACAGCAGCCATACTGTATACCTACCTCACCTCACTACATTCTCCAGGCCGGGCAGTATCACAGCAGCCATACTGTATACATCACCCTCACTAAATTTGGCAGAATTCCATGGTGGAGCTCTCCGTGTCTGTAAGGGAGGACGCGCACGCCACCACTTCCCCCCCTTATCGTTCAAAAACTGACATGCCAATTCTTTGCGCGGAGATACTTAGCGGACAGTTCTGCCGTGGAATTCCGCCAAATTTACTCAAAGTGAACTGGCCCTCATAGATCCTAAGTATTCAGGCAGCACTTAACCAGTCACCATTCTCATCCTTCTTCCTGTTTTCTTGCACTAAATTTAGATAGTCTTCTTCTCATCATCCTCTTTCGGGACAAAATTTCTGAGGTCACAGGAATGTGAGAATGTTTCTAGACCCCTGGTCTGAACCTCAGAGGGTCACTAAGAAGCAGCGTCTCTGCATTGTATATGAGGGCACGTGGACGTCACAGAGGGGGCTCTGTACTGAGGCCCCACGCTATGCCCGACAGTTTCATTCCTCATCCATCCCAGGGTAAATCCACCAGGAGGATGAAGACGTTTCCTGCAATATGTCATACAAAGAATTCAGTAACCGGGAGGTTTCCTCCATGCTCCTCACCACTCTAAATGGATGAAACTTGAGTCGGCCTGTGGGAAATCAGAGGGTTTTTTTTGCTGCCTGCTTTTATCTCAGGGTTAGGGTTATATAGCTGTGGTTGTATGATGCCACTCTATGACTTGCTTATCCCTGTAGACTGGAACTGTGGAACAAGCCAAAGTTTCATTAGAAGAAAAAATGGAGCTGATGACCACTTCAAATTCAGGTCTCACCCCCCCCCCCTCCCTCCCTCCTCCCCTACCAAAAGGCAGTGATCAGATACTGGCCACCAAATGTCACCATGAGATCTAAAACGCCACGACTCGTGGACCTCACCAGTTTATATGCAGATGTTGGTCCTTCCCATTGCTGGTGGATCTTCAGAGCAGCAGGAAGAGTTGTCTAACACCAATATGAAAAACAGGTAGTTTTATCGAGATACGGGACTATGATTCTCAGCCATTTTTGGCAGATAAAAGGGACTAGGAATGACATAAATGGAGAATAGAGGAGATATAATGTCAGGTTAACATGTAAAAACACAAAATAAAATTTTAAAAAATCAACAACTTTGCACCAGAAATAAATCTTCAGCATCTCTGCACAGGATGGCACCAATAGTTAAATACCATTGTAAGGGTCCTTTAACACTGCCAAATATTCGTTGGTATACGGTCAGCAAGATCAGAGCTCGATTGAAGTGCCCTAATATCCAGTACCAAACGTTTTTACGGCAGCACAAAAGATGAAATCATCCGGTGAGTGGGCATTTGCGTTCCTAGAAACACACATTAGAGGTTATCGACCCATGTAAAAGGGCCTTAGGGCTAGTTACCATCTACAGTCCATTAGTCCCATGGGGACCTCCCTGATAGCTTCTCTCTGGGGTAGATGGCACTAGCTCTGCTTTCCAAGATACCTCTTAACTCTCCATAGTACAGCTCTCTGACTAAAGCTGGCCATACATCTTCCATAACTGACGATCAGCTATGTCTCCTGCCGCCCAACCTCCCCATATACCGGAACATTCGGCATGGCCAAGGTTTCCTGTACTTTTTGGGGAAGGGTAGGCAGCAGCAAAAGCGCTCTCGCTGCAACTTATCTCTGCATGAACCAAGAGGTCGGCCGTGATTTTCTATCACCGCCAATATTGATCACCCCTGTTTTACCTCTTGCTCTTTATAATGCAACAGTGTCGGCCGACACAGTTGCATTGTAAAAAGCAAGAGGCAGCAATATTTTACTTGCATTGCACACAACTGTTATTAAAGCAAAATATTAAAAGTTAATTTTTAAACCTAAAGGTAAAACAGGGTATATTCTGAGGGCTCTCAGGAAAGTGCATACAGATCAATCGTACCCCCCATTAGGTTGGGAAATAATGCTCAACAATGTTAACTGTGGTCATTACTTGGTCACCATGAATTTTCGGTCCACATTCTGGGTTTTCTGATCAGCCTGGTCAGAATCTCTCCCCTCCATCACCGCACACCACTACTTCTTCACTGTTTACAGGGGGTCTGACACTTCCTCCACTATGAACAGCTGCACCATTCAGATTTTGGAGGTGTTCAAGGTCAATACAACCACCACCTCTACTCACTGACTGTAGATCTGAATTTTTACTTTTCTCCCAATTTTTTTCCAGCTTTTTCCAGGTGATGGACCCATTGAGATGGAGCTTGTGTATAAGCAACGTTTAAGCATGGAGAACATTCAGCTTGAGAATGTTCAGCTCGTAGGTGATGGGCTTGTCAGGATGGAGAATGTTTAGCTCATAGGTGATGGACCTGTCAGGATGGAGAATGTTTAGCTCGTAGGTGATGGACCTGTCAGGATGGAGAAGGTTCAGCTCATGTGTGAGGGACGCCTCAGCATGGAGAACACTCAGCTCATGTATGAGAGACGGGTCAGCATGGACAAAGTTGAGCTCTTGTGTGAGGGACCCATCAGGATGGAGAACGTTCAGCTTCTATGTGAGGGACGAGTCAGGATGGAGAACGTTCAGCTCATGTGTGAGGGACCCATCAGGATGGAGAACGTTCAGCTTCTATGTGAGGGACGCGTCAGGATGGAGAACATTCAGCTCATGTGTGAGGGACCCGTCAGGATGGAGAACGTTCAGCTTCTATGTGAGGGACGCGTCAGCATGTAGAACGTTCAGCTTCTATGTGAGTGACGCGTCAGGATGGAGAACGTTCAGCTCATGTGTGAGGGACGCGTCAGGACGAAGAACGTTCAGCCCATGTGTGAGGGACGCGTCAGCATGGAAAACGTTCGGCCTTATGTGAGGGATGCGTCAGCATGGAGAACATTCGGCTCCTATATGAGGGACACGTCAGCATGGAGAATGTTCGGCTCCTATGCGAGGGACACGTCAGAATGAAGAACGTTCGGCTCCTGTGTGAGGGACAGGTCAGGATGGAGAACGTTCAGCTCATGTGTGAGGGAAGCGTCAGCATGGAAAACGTTCGGCTCCTATGTGAGGGACGCGTCAGGATGGAGAATGTTCAGCTCATGTGTGAGGGACGCGTCAACATGGAAAACATTCAGCTCATGTGTGAGGGACGCGTCAGCATGGAAAACATTCGGCTCCTATGTGAGGGACGCGTCAGGATGGAGAACGTTCAGCTCATGTGTGAGGGACGCGTCAGGATGGAGAACGTTCAGCTCATGTGTGAGGGACGCGTCAGCATGGAAAACGTTCGACTCCTATGTGAGGGGCGCGTCAGGATGGAGAACGTTCAGCTCATGTGCGAGGGACGTGTCAGGATGGAGAACATTCAGCTCATGTGTGACGGACGCGTTAGGATGGAGAACGTTCAGCTCATGTGTGAGGGACGTGTCAGGATGGAGAACGTTCGGCTCCTATGTGAGGGACGTGTCAGAATGAAGAACGTTCAGCTCCTATGTGAGGGACGTGTCAGGATGGAGAACGTTCAGCTCATGTGTGAGGGACGCGTCGGGATGGAGAACGTTCGGCTCCTATGTGAGGGACGCGTCAGGATGGAGAACGTTCAGCTCATGTGTGAGGGATGCGTCAGCATGGAAAACGTTCGGCTCCTATGTGAGGGGCGCGTCAGGATGGAGAACGTTCAGCTCATGTGTGAGGGACGTGTCAGGATGGAGAACGTTCAGCTCATGTGTGAGGGACGTGTCAGGATGGAGAACATTCAGCTCATGTGTGAGGGACGCGTCAGGATAGAGAAAATTCAGCTCATGTGTTAGGGACGTGTCAGGATGGAGAACATTCAGCTCATGTGCGAGGGACGTGTCAGGATGGAGAACGTTCAGCTCATGTGTGAGGAACGCGTCAGCATGGGAAACATTCGGCTCCTATGTGAGGGACGCGTCAGGATGGAGAACATTCAGCTCATGTGTGAGGGACGTGTCAGGATGGAGAACGTTCAGCTCATGTGTGAGGGACGTGTCAGGATGGAGAACGTTCAGCTCATGTGTGAGGGACGTGTCAGGATGGAGAACATTCAGCTCATGTGTGAGGGACGTGTCAGGATGGAGAACGTTCAGCTCATGTGCGAGGGACGTGTCAGGATGGAGAACATTCAGCTCATGTGTGAGGGACGCGTCAGGATGGAGAACGTTCGGCTCCTATGTGAGGGACGCGTCAGGATGGAGAACGTTCAGCTCCTATGTGAGGAACGCGTCAGGATGGAAAACGTTCAGCTCATGTGTTAGGGACGCGTCAGCATGGAAAACGTTCGACTCCTATGTGAGGGGCACGTCAGGATAGAGAACGTTCAGCTCATGTGCCAGGGACGTGTCAGGATGGAGAACGTTCAGCTCATGTGTTAGGGACGCGTCAGCATGGAAAACGTTCGACTCCTATGTTGAGGGGCACGTCAGGATGGAGAACATTCAGCTCATGTGTGAGGGACGCGTCAGGATGGAGAACGTTCAGCTCATGTGTGAGGGACGCGTCAGGATGGAGAACGTTCAGCTCATGTGTGAGGGACGTGTCAGGATGGAGAACGTTCGGCTCCTATGTGAGGGACGTGTCAGAATGAAGAACGTTCAGCTCCAATGTGAGGGACGTGTCAGGATGGAGAACATTCAGCTCATGTGTGAGGGACGTGTCAGAATGAAGAACGTTCAGCTCCAATGTGAGGGACGTGTCAGGATGGAGAACGTTCAGCTCATGTGTGAGGGACGCGTCAGGATGGAGAACGTTCGGCTCCTATGTGAGGGACGTGTCAGGATGGAGAACGTTCAGCTCCTATGTGAGGGACGTGTCAGGATGGAGAACGTTCAGCTCATGTGTGAGGGATGCGTCAGGATGGAGAACGTTCGGCTCCTATGTGAGGGACGTGTCAGAAGAACGTTCAGCTCCTATGTGAGGGACGCGTCAGGATGGAGAACGTTCAGCTCATGTGTGAGGGACGTGTCAGCATGGAAAACGTTCGGCTCCTATGTGAGGGACGTGTCAGGATGGAGAACATTCAGCTCATATGTGAGGGACGCGTCAGGATGGAGAACGTTCAGCTCATGTGCGAGGGACGTGTCAGGATAGAGAACATTCAGCTCATATGTGAGGGACGTGTCAGGATGGAGAACGTTCAGCTCATGTGTGAGGGACGCGTCAGGATGGAGAACGTTCAGCTCATGTGTGAGGGACGTGTCAGGATGGAGAACGTTCAGCTCATGTGTGAGGGACGCGTCAGGATGGAGAATGTTCAGCTCCTATGTGAGGGACGCGTCAGGATGGAGAATGTTCAGCTCAAGTGTGAGGGACGCGTCAGGATGGAGAATGTTCAGCTCAAGTGTGAGGGACGCGTCAGGATGGAGAATGTTCAGCTCTGGTGGCCTCACAAGTACAGCTTAATTTGACATTAAAACAAGCCTGTGAAAATCAGACTGAAAAGCGTTCTCTTTGCCTGGAGTTGGCCGCAGACGAGTGTATATGGTCTATTTCAACAAGAAAATTGTTTTCACACGTCCCTCTCTGCAGGAAACAATTTGTCCCACAGCCTCTTGCTTTTGCCTTGTAAAAGAACGGACTTGTCTTATAGGTTTCCACGGCCGGGCGATTTCTATCCGTAATGTAAACATCCAGTTTGGGACAGAGGAGCGATGGGGGAGTTGTGTGGTCGGCCTTTGTTCCTGCTGTTCCTTCCTGCCACGCATCACAGGCCTCCAGGATCCATATCATGAAATAAAACCCCTTCAGTGACTGACAGAAGCCAAGGGAAATAAACAGCGGGGCCCGGCCTGCTCGCCTCCAGAATTATAATAAAGGACTGGTGGGCAAATACTGTAAGACCCTCTGTTACCGAGCACTCGGCCGGGACACTCTACAACTCTCTTCACGTCATGTATCTTGCTGACCTATATATATATATATCCATATGTACAGTCATACGTGTCATCAAGGGTCAGAGGAAAAGGACTATACAGGACCATGTAGGACTATACAGGCTTATCTAAGAATATATAGGACCAAGCAGAACTGCGCAGGACAATGCAAGACTACGGACGACTAAACATGACTATACAGGACTACACAGGACCACGTAGGACTATACAGGCCTATGTAAGACTATATAGGACTATGCAGAACTACCCAGGACTATACAGGACTGCGCAGGACTGAACATGACTATACAGGACTACACAGGACCACTAAGGACTATACAGGCCTATGTAAGACTATATAGGACTATGCAGAACTACCCAGGACTATACAGGACAACACAGGACTGCGCAGGACTGAACATGACTATACAGGACTACACAGGACTACGTAGGACAACGCACCCCTATGTAAGACTATATAGGACTATGCAGAACTACCCAGGACTATACAGGCCTATGTAAAACCATAGAGGACTACACAGAACTTTACAGACCACTTAGAACTATATAGGACTACACAGAACCACATAGGACTATACAGACTTATGTAAGACTATATAGGACTACACAGAACTATGCAGGACCACGTAGGACTACACAGGCCTATGTA
This sequence comes from Dendropsophus ebraccatus, assembly GCF_027789765.1. NCBI lineage: Eukaryota > Metazoa > Chordata > Amphibia > Anura > Hylidae > Dendropsophus > Dendropsophus ebraccatus. The sequence continues at coordinate 2,050,833 of NC_091461.1, read as the reverse complement.
GAACTATATAGGACTAGAACTATATAGAACTATACAGAATCACTTAGGACTATATAGGACTAAACAGAACTACGCAGGACTATACATGACCACGAAAAACTACACAGGCCTATGTAGGACTATAAAGGACTAGAAAGAACCATGTAGGACTATACAGGACAACGCAGAACTGTGCAGGATTATGCAGGACTACACAGAACCATGCAGTGTTGTCACTGATGGGCAATGACCTCCCCATGTGGCGGTAGCAGGATTGGTAGCTGACTGCGATCAGGATGCAGGAGATATGAGCGTAAAGGTTTACTGAGGGCCGAGGCGTTTCTGCCATACTGTGTACTTCATCAGGTCGGTAACAACCACACATATGTAACAAGTTCCAATAACAAGCAGACAGGTCACAGTTCACACTTGGAGCAGTAAAGCCGAGGCTGCCGCCAAGAGAATCACATAAAACTAATAGCAAAATAAACCACAAAGGACAAAACCAGAGATTGTGAAGCGTCACGTCTGCAGAGAAGACACCTACAGGATGGAAGGCTATACAGAGGATAGAGCATCCTGACCCCTACAACGGGTGCTACATGGGGCCCTATAGGTCCCCCTCTATATACCCGGGAGGTAGAAGTATAGGTGATGGGGCCCTATAGGTCCCCCTGTATATACCCTGAGGTAGAAGTATAGGTGATGGGGCCCTATAGGTCCCCCTCTATATACCCGGGAGGTAGAAGTATAGGTGATGGGGCCCTATAGGTCCCCCTGTATATACCCGGGAGGTAGAAGTATAGGTGATGGGGCCCTATAGGTCCCCTCTATATACCCGGGAGGTAGAAGTATAGGTGATGGGGCCCTATAGGTCCCCCTGTATATACCCGGGAGGTAGAAGTATAGGTGATGGGGCCCTATAGGTCCCCCTCTATATACCCGGGAGGTAGAAGTATAGGTGATGGGGCCCTATAGGTCCCCCTGTATATACCCGGGAGGTAGAAGTATAGGTGATGGGGCCCTATAGGTCCCCCTGTATATACCCGGGAGGTAGAAGTATGGGTGATGGGGCCCTATAGGTGCCCTCTATATACCCGGGAGGTAGAAGTATAGGTGATGGGGCCCTATAGGTCCCCCTGTATATACCCGGGAGGTAGAAGTATAGGTGATGGGGCCCTATAGGTCCCCCTGTATATACCCGGGAGGTAGAAGTATAGGTGATGGGGCCCTATAGGTCCCCCTGTATATACCCGGGAGGTAGAAGTATAGGTGATGGGGCCCTATAGGTCCCCCTCTATATACCCGGGAGGTAGAAGTATAGGTGATGGGGCCCTATAGGTCCCCCTGTATATACCCGGGAGGTAGAAGTATGGGTGATGGGGCCCTATAGGTGCCCTCTATATACCCGGGAGGTAGAAGTATAGGTGATGGGGCCCTAGAGGTCCCCCTGTATATACCCGGAGAGTAGTAGTATAGGTGATGAGGCCCTAGAGGTCTCCCTGTATATACCCGGGAGGTAGAAGTATGGGTGATGGGGCCCTATAGGTCCCTCTGTATATACCCGGAGAGCAGTAGTATAGGTGATGGGGCCCTATAGGTCCCCCTGTATATACCCGGAGAGCAGTAGTAAAGGTAATAGGGCCCTATAGGTCCCCCCAGGGGTGATTCTAGCCTCTCTGCTGCCCGAGGCGAACTATAGAATGACGCCCCCCCCCCCCCCCCCCGTCAATCCGCCCACATTATAATCCACTACTGCCCCCCCCCCCCCCCCACTGCTGTCCTCAATAAACATAATGTTTGGTCCCTTTCTGCACAGAGGATGTCAGGAGAGGAGGGGGCTAATCCTATAGGAGAGGTCCCAGCAGCACAGAGGATGTCAGGAGATGAGGGTGCTAATCCTATAGGAGAGGTCCCAGCAGCACAGAGGATGTCAGGAGAGGAGGGTGCTAATCCTATAGGAGAAGTCCCAGCAGCACAGAGGATGTCAGGAGAGGAGGGTGCTGATCTTTTAGGAGATGGTCCCCCTCCTCCCCCCTTATAGATGGTCCCCCTCTTCCCCCCCTTATAGATGGTCCCCCCCCCCCTTATAGATGGTCCCCCTCTCCCCCCCCCCCTTATAGATGGTCCCCCTCTCCCCCCTCCCTTATAGATGGTCCCCCTCTCCCCCCCCCCTTATAGATGGTCCCCCTCTCCCCCCCTCCCTTATAGATGGTCCCCCTCTCCCCCCTCCCTTATAGATGGTCCCCCTCTTTCCCCCCTCCCTTATAGATGGTCCCCCTCTCCCCCCCCCCCCTTATAGATGGTCCCCCTCTCCCCCCTCCCTTATAGATGGTCCCCCTCTCCCCCCTCCCTTATAGATGGTCCCCCTCTCCCCCCTCCCTTATAGATGGTCCCCCTCTCCCCCCTCCCTTATAGATGGTCCCCCTCTTTCCCCTCCCTTATAGATGGTCCCCCTCCCCCCTCTTTCCCCCTTATAGATGGTCCCCCTCTCCCCTCTTTCCCCCTTATAGATGGTCCCCCTCTTTCCCCTCCCTTATAGATGGTCCCCCTCTTCCCCCCCTACCTTATAGATGGTCCCCCTCTTCCCCCCCCCCCCTTATAGATGGTCCCCCTCTTCCCCCCCTTATAGATGGTCCCCCTCTTCCCTCTCTCCCCCCCTTATAGATGGTCCCCCTCTCCCCCCCCCCTTATAGATGGTCCCCCTCTTCCCCCCCCTTATAGATGGTCCCCTCTCCCTTATAGATGGTCCCCCTCTCCCCCTCCCTTATAGATGGTCCCCTCTCCCTTAAAGATGGTCCCCCTCCCCCCCTTATACATGGTCCCCCTCTCCCCCCTCCCTTATAGATGCCCCCTTATAGATGGCCCCCCTCTTCCCCCCCCCCCTTATAGATGGTCCCCCTCTTCCCCCCCCCTTATAGACAGTCCCCCTCCCGCCCCTCCCTTATAGATGGTCCCCCCCTTATAGATGGTCCCCCTCTTTCCCCCCTCCCTTATAGATGGCCCCCCCTTATAGATGGTCCCCCTCTTTCCCCCCTCCCTTATAGATAGTCCCCTTCCCCCCCCTATAGATGGTCCCCCTCTCCCCCCCCTTATAGACAGTCCCCCTCCCGCCCCTCCCTTATAGATGGCCCCCCTCTTTCCCCCCCCTTATAGATGGTCCCCCTCTTTCCCCCCTCCCTTATAGATGGTCCCCTTCCCCCCCCCTATAGATGGTCCCCCTCTTCCCTCTCCCCCTCCCTTATAGATGGTCCCCCCCTTCCCTCTCCCCCTCCCTTATAGATGGTCCCCCCTTATAGATGGTCCCCCTCTTCCCCCCCTACCTTATAGATGGTCCCCCTCTTTCCCCCCTCCTTTATAGATGGTCCCCCTCTTCCCCCCCTCCCTTATATATGGTCCCCCTCTCCCCCCCCCCCCCCCTGCACAGCAGATAAAACAAAAACAAAAAACAGCACACAACTCACCTGCCCTCCGTTCCCCCGTCGAGCCTCTCTGGTCTGGTCCCGGCTGATGTGCGGCTGCCCGGGGTGTCCCGTCCTGTCCCCGGCAGCGCGCGCATCAGAGAGCTCCCCGTGCGCCTGTGGCTGTGACTTCCGGCGCACGGGGATCTCTCTGATGCGCGCGCTGCCGGGGACAGGATGGGACACCTCCGGCAGCCGCACATCAGCCGGGGGACTAAGGCTGCATTCCCACGTTCCGTGATCCTGACGGATCACGGACGTGGAATGCATTTACCGGAGTCCCCCCGCCCCCGGACAACATCTGTAATGAGATGCTGTGAGCGGGGGAGACTGTGTTCATAAGCGCCGCGCTGTAGTAACAGCACCGCGCGGCTGATTCATTACAGCGCGGCGCTTATGAATACAGTCTCCCCCGCTCACAGCATCTCATTACAGATGCTGTCCGGGCGCAGGGGGACTCCGGTACATGGTACAATCAGTGGCGGATTATAATGTGGGCGGGCGGCCGCCCGAACCGCTCATATTATAGTCTGCCACTGAATGCCGCAGGGCCGTTTTAATACATTGGTGGGCCCAGTGCACAGCCCTCAAGAGTGGGCCCCCCCTTCCCTTTCGGCACATTGTATAATGTACTGAATTTGCCCCCACACTGTATCAAGAGCCCCAATACATACAGTAGTTACCTTATAACACTATTTCCACCATACAGTGATTACATATTACATAAAAACTGCACTAAACAAAACAGAAAGATATCACCAATGATACCATTACATAATACCGCCACATCATGACCCCTAACACTACAATCCTATAACAGAGTGCAGTTACATCCAGTGACTCACCGGGGGCGTCTTCTCCGATCAGAGTCTGTCACCTTTTCTTTTTCTCTCCATCCAGCCTGGGCCACCTTGAAGTCTTCCCCTGGCTGTGAATCTTCTCTCCAGAATCTGCCAGACAAATATTTTAGGCTCCAACACATACAGTAGTTAGGTCCCTTGTACCCCTATACAGTAGTTACACCCCTCTGTACTCCTACATAGTTACACCCCTCTGTGCCTCCATAGTTTTAAGGTGTCCCTGTAGTATATAGCCCCTCATGTGCTCCTCCAGTTATATACAGCCCTCCTGTGCGCTCCCCCATTAGTACATAGCCCCCCTGTGCACTCTCCCCAGTAGTATATAGCCCCCCCTGTGCTCTCCCACAATAGTATATAGCTCCCCTGTGCTCCCCCATAGTATATAGCCCCCTGTGCTCCCCCATAGTATATAGCCCCCTGTGCTCCCCCATAGTATATAGCCCCCTGTGCTCCCCCGTAGTATATAGCTCCCCTGTGCTCCCCAGTAGTATATAGCCCCCTGTGCTCCCCAGTAGTATATAGCCCCCTGTGCTCCCCCATAGTATATAGCCCCCTGTGCTCCCCCATAGTATATAGCCCCCTGTGCTCCCCCATAGTATATAGCTCCCCTGTGCTCCCCAGTAGTATATAGCCCCCTGTGCTCCCCAGTAGTATATAGCTCCCCTGTGCTCCCCAGTAATATATAACCCCCTGTGCTCCCCCATAGTATATAGCTTCCCTGTGCTCCCCATAGTATATAGACCCCTGTGCTCCCCAGTAGTATATAGTCCCCTGTGCTCCCCCATAGTATATAGCTCCCCTGTGCTCCCCCATAGTATATAGCCCCCTGTGCTCCCCCATAGTATATAGCCCCCTGTGCTCCCCAGTAGTATATAGCCCCCTGTGCTCCCCAGTAGTATATAGCTCCCCTGTGCTCCCCAGTAGTATATAGCTCCCCTGTGCTCCCCCATAGTATATAGCTTCCCTGTGCTCCCCATAGTATATAGACCCCTGTGCTCCCCAGTAGTATATAGTCCCCTGTGCTCCCAAGTAGTATATAGCTCCCCTGTGCTCCCCCATAGTATATAGCTCCCCTGTGCTCCCCATAGTATATAGACCCCCTGTGCTCCCCATAGTATATAGACCCCTGTGCTCCCCAGTAGTATATAGTCCCCTGTGCTCCCCCATAGTATATAGCTCCCCTGTGCTCCCCAATAGTATATAGCCCCCTGTCCTCCCCCATAGTATATAGCCCCCTGTGCTCCCCCATAGTATATAGCTCCCCTGTGCTCCCCCATAGTATATAGCCCCCTGTCCTCCCCCATAGTATATAGCCCCCTGTCCTCCCCCATAGTATATAGCCCCCTGTCCTCCCCAATAGTATATAGCTCCCCCTCCCATATAACTGTTAGGAACCGGACAGCAGGACAAGACAAACAGTGAGCCCTAAGCTCAGCCCCGCCCACTGTCCTCTACCTATTTGCCACAATCCGCCCTAAAATGGCGGCGAGCAACTGGGCGGCAGTCCCTGCGCTGGCTAGGTGGGACACAAAGACAAGACAGACAGACAAAACACAATAACGAATGGTCAACAGTCCGGGTCACAACAAACGGGCAGCAAAAGTACAAAATCACAATCCGAAGGCAAAGTCAATATACAGGCAGTATGGTCAGGGGCAGGCAGCAAACAAGAATGGTCAGAAAGGCAAAGCAGGGTCAGAATCAACAGAGCAAGAATAGAAACACAGAACCAGGCAGAGACAAGCTCAATATCCGGCAATGAGAGCACAGACTGGGTTAGTTATATAGGAGGCCAGGATTCTGGTCCAGAACGTAATTGGACCATCCCCCTGATCTCCAAGCACAGACACCTGAGAACAAGACAGATCCACTGGCAGGATGACCTGTCAGTCACAGCAGAACCCAAACACAGATTAACCATGACATGGCCAGACAGAATTCAGCAGGTGAAGTCGGGTGTGTCTCCCAACAAAGGTGAGCATATAAACCAGTGTTCACACACTACAAAACAAAACACAGAAACAGAATGCAAGAAAATCAGCACCTTCTCGGCCGCACAGCATGAGCAGAGGGACGCATGACGCTCCGCAAAGATACCATCCTGACAGTACCCCCCCTTTTATGAGGGGCCTCAGGACCCTCACCAGACAAACCAGACCTGGGAGGAAACGGACCTCTTACAATACATGTCTCAACATCGCTAGAGATCTCATCGTCCGTCTCCCATTCATCAGAATCAGACTCCAAGTGATGGACAACTGGTCTCCTGACAGATCTCCCATAACCGCTCAAATCGGTACCAGACACAGAGCCAATCTCAGCATTACATGAAGACACAGATATGGCACAATCACCAGGATATACAGAGCCAATTTCCACCTTACACAAATCAGCAGACTTGGTATCCTCGGCGGGACACACACTAACTACACCCACCTGGGCGCCCAGATGACCCTCCTGGTAGTCATCTGGACGCTGATGATCTGGCCTTGCAGGACGCTTGGTACAAAAGCTGATGAAGTGTCCACTTTCACCGCAATAAAAACATAGTCCGTTCAGTCTTCTGTGTTCTTTTCGGGCCAGGGATCTTTTAATTTTGCCCAGTGCTGAAGGTTCCTCTATGGTGACCAGAGGACGAGACATAGAAGGCAAAGGTTTAGAGGGGACAGAAGGAACATCAATGACACAGGGGTGGTCATGGCTTAGTCTTAGCGTGCGATCAATTGTAATTGCCAGGGAAATGGCCTCTTCAAGGGAGCTAGGGGTGGGGTGACTAACCCAAGCTTCTTTGAATGTCAAAGATGTGTTCAGGTCCCCTGAACACTTGTCAGGCTCCTTGAGCGTGACCACTGGGGTGGCAGGAGTGGTAGCTGGTAGCTGCTGGGCCAATAGCTGGACCTGCTTGGTCAGCTCAGAAACGAGGGTAGCAAGACCCTCAAAGCGGGCAGATAACTCCTGTGCTGAGTCCATTACTGGCCACAGGTAAGGAGTTAAAAAAAAATATTGTATGGCCGGATATTCTGTTAGGAACCGGACAGCAGGACAAGACAAACAGTGAGCCCTAAGCTCAGCCCCGCCCACTGTCCTCTACCTATTTGCCACAATCCGCCCTAAAATGGCGGCGAGCAACTGGGCGGCAGTCCCTGCGCTGGCTAGGTGGGACACAAGGACAAGACAGACAGACAAAACACAATAACGAATGGTCAACAGTCCGGGTCACAACAAACGGGCAGCAAAAGTACAAAATCACAATCCGAAGGCAAAGTCAATATACAGGCAGTATGGTCAGGGGCAGGCAGCAAACAAGAATGGTCAGAAAGGCAAAGCAGGGACAGAATCAACAGAGCAAGAATAGAAACACAGAACCAGGCAGAGACAAGCTCAATATCCGGCAATGAGAGCACAGACTGGGTTAGTTATATAGGAGGCCAGGATTCTGGTCCAGAACGTAATTGGACCATCCCCCTGATCTCCAAGCACAGACACCTGAGAACAAGACAGATCCACTGGCAGGATGACCTGTCAGTCACAGCAGAACCCAAACACAGATTAACCATGACATGGCCAGACAGAATTCAGCAGGTGAAGTCGGGTGTGTCTCCCAACAAAGGTGAGCATATAAACCAGTGTTCACACACTACAAAACAAAACACAGAAACAGAATGCAAGAAAATCAGCACCTTCTCGGCCGCACAGCATGAGCAGAGGGACGCATGACGCTCCGCAAAGATACCATCCTGACAATAACATTGAAAAAAACAAACACTGTTACTCACCTGGGTCCACGCGTTCCTCTTCTCTTCCCTCCTGTGGCCGCACTTCCTGTGGTCACAAGAGGCTGCACTCCCCTTACCCTCGCGCCGACGCTCCAGTGACGTCGGCCGCTAGAGGGAGAGTGCGGCCTCTTGATCGCAGGAAGTGCGGCCACAAGAGTGACTGACAGGGAGGGAGCCAATGGCTCTCTCTCTGTCAGTGTCGCTGCTGCTGCAGCGCTGGAGCGCCGCAGCAGCAGCGGGCGGGGGCAGCGGCGAACGGCGGGGCCCTGCAGGGGGCGCCATGGAGGGGTAAGTAGATTACCCATCCATGGCGCTCCCCCCTGACAGGCTGGTGGCCGGAGCCCTGTGCGACCGCATTGGTCGCACATAGCAACGGCCGGCCTGCTCGGGGGGCCCCTTTAACCAGTGGGCCCGGTGCACGTGCACCATGTGCCCTCTGGTTAAAGCGGCCCTGGAATGCCGCCCCCATGAAGACAGCTGGTGGCGCCGCCTGAGGCAGACGACTCAGGTCGCCTCATGATTGCGGCGCCCCTGGGTCCCCCTGTATATACCTGGAGAGTAGTATAGGTAATAGGGCCCTATAGGTCCCCCTGTATATACCTAGAGAGTAGTAGTATAGGTGATGGGGCCCTATAGGTCTCCCTGTATATACCCGGGAGGTAGAAGTATAGGTGATGGGGCCCTATAAGTCCCCCTGTATATACCCGGAGAGCAGTAGTATAGGTGATGGGGCCCTATAGGTCCCCTGTATATACCCAGAGAGCAGTTGTATAGGTAATAGGGCCCTATAGGTGCCCCTGTATATACCCGGGAGGTAGTAGTATAGGTAATAGGGCCCTATAGGTCCCCCTGTATATACCTGGAGAGCAGTATAGGTAATAGGGCCCTATAGGTCCCCCTGTATATACCTGGAGAGTAGTAGTATAGGTAATAGGGCCCTATAGGTCCCCCTGTATATACCTAGAGAGTAGTAGTATAGGTAATAGGGCCCTATAGGTGCCCCTGTATATACCAGGAGAGCAGTATAGGTAATAGGGCCCTATAGGTCCCCCTGTATATACCCAGAGAGTAGAAGTATAGGTAATAGGGCCCTATAGGTGCCCCTGTATATACCTGGAGGGTAGTATAGGTAATAGGGCCCTATAGGTGCCCCTGTATATACCAGGAGAGCAGTATAGGTAATAGGGCCCTATAGGTGCCCCTGTATATACCAGGAGAGCAGTATAGGTAATAGGGCCCTATAGGTGCCCCTGTATATACCAGGAGAGCAGTATAGGTAATAGGGCCCTATAGGTGCCCCTGTATATACCAGGAGAGTAGTATAGGTAATAGGGCCCGCAGCCTCCGCTTCTGTGCATACATTCCTTGGTCGTCTATCCAAGAGTTGTCACGAGGTTATGAAAACAGTGAGTATCATGGGAGGTCTCCTCTGTGACAACATGAGGGATCGGAGAATTGCTGCATTGTATCGGTTGTTTATATTGATAGATTTAATCTTTTCTGTGGAAATAAATAATGGAGAAATGACAACAAGAACAGGAGCTGAGCAGAGTTCATGGGGCGAGGGCCTAACAATAGCTGGTTGTCCTGGAGCAGTGTGCGGAGGGTCGGGCCCCGTTCCGTCCTTCTTATCGTCCTCCATCCTGCTGGGTTGTGTTTCAGAGACAAGAGGAGAACAAAGGGCTGAGGACGGCTTCCATGTAATCCCGGGACACATTCCTCTCCGCAGACCTCCTGTCCAGGTGGCAATCCCTCCAAAGCACACAAATACAGACCCTCAGGGAGCCAAGTACATCCAATGGGGACCAGGACTGAGCGATAAATCTATAATGAGACGGCCTCATGTAGGGTGAGGGAAGTGGCCGTGCACAGCTCTAATAACAGGTCATCAGCTTTTGTACCAGGTCATACCAGCACTTCCCATCGGGATAGAACGCAACCTCAGCAGATTCTCAGTAAGCCCGGTGTCCACACAAGACTTTGGTGTGTCCACATGAACCAGCTGCAATAAGCACCAAGGGGAAAGACTTTACGCACAGTCCCGTCTTCTGAATATCTGGTGGGTAACTGGGGGTCTTCCTCCTGTAAATGGGCGCTGGCTGAAGGGACAAGGGTGTAGCTCGTCTGGTCGATATCACCGACGAAGTAATGGAAGCGGTACTACTATACCATTCCATAGATCAAGAGAAGTTAGACGAACATGTACCAGCCTGGAGTAAGTCACAGCACCATGGCGAGGCATGTACCAAATACATATACCCTGAATGTAAGGTGGGCAGACAATAGCTTGATTTCCATACCAGTCTTCTTCGTGCTATTACCCGTATCTGGTCCTGGATCTAATGGTATCTATCTTGTGTATACATATACGTTTGTTCCCTCTTTGTTGCATTTGGCTAAACAAAAGTATCAGCAAGTGGACTTAGGCCATGGATATCCTCATGTGTTTTATAGTCTGGGAGTGCTTCCCTGTCTTATAAGACTGGGCCCTCGCTGTTATCAGCCAAGTCTACCAGATGTTATTGTTGTAAAGCTTTCCATAAGTCTTAGGGCCCTATTACACGATTATAGTGCAAAAAATCGTTATATTGTTTGAATTTAAACGATAATTATTCTGTGTAAATGCCGGCAACAAACGACCAACGAGCGGTGATTTTCATTATTTGTGCCCTAATTAGTTCCGTGTGATTCCACATTGTTGGCTCTTTTGCTGGGATCAGATGCAGTAAGGATCATAGTATGGATGGTTACTAACCACTAGCATGCTGTGTAATATTGTAGTTGCTCTACAATATCTAGAAATCGCTAATAGGACCCTTAGTATAAAGAAGTAAGCTTTATCTAACTGCAGCTTCCAGGATCGCTGAAGATCAGCTGATCCAGATCCAGTGATGGCCAGGGACTGCTCGAAAGAAGGTGCAGTACCGCGCCACTCCACCTAATATGGAGGCGACATGGTCATCTATTACAGTCATCCAAGCGTGCCATAAAATGTGCCGGATGCCCCGTCTACTTCCTTATATCTACTATCGGTGGAGATGAGGGAACTTCGGGTTAATTTCAGGTTTGGCAACTTCATCAAACCCAAACACTTTTAATTCGTTTAACTCCGCAAAGCTGGAGAGGTTGGATGCAGCTCTCAGGAGTCCCGGAGAACATGGATACAGCCATCGGCCATGTTTTCCTGGCAGCCCTAGGATGTCCAACTTTTCCAGACACATGCTAGGCGTTTGAATTCTGCGAAGGTTGTTTATGTCTATCAGGCATTCTAGCAGTAACCGATTAGACACTGAGACCACGGCTATATCCTGAGAAAACCCAACTAGACTGGATAAGACGCGTGAAGCCAGTCTTATAATAAGGTAGTTACTGGCAGAGTGCTCGGTTACACAAGCCTCTGTCTTACCACGACCCTGCAGTCACCTATACAATGAGGCCTTTTAGCAGCAGGTTCCTATCCCTTTAAAGCTGATACTTCCAGTTGTGCGTGGGGTTGATTATCGCATCACAGGCTTTTTGACCCCTTTGCCTGAAGTTATCTGACCTTCGCCTCTCATCCCATCGAGTCTCTGATCACAACTAAGAGATGTAAATGTGGAGATGTGAGACAGTGACCCGGCTGGTGTCTGAGCCCGTCCCCGGCCATGGAGACACCATGATGCCGTCCCCCGCCGCATCAGGGCTCACATTTCTCAGAGTCCATTTTGCTGTGTAATCTCTGTCACCTCGGAGGTCACCATCCAAAGCTACAAGGAATCTCCCAGAACTTTCATCTTCAGTGATACCAGCTTAAACACTGCTGTAATTCATCCCACCGCCTCCTGCCCTCTTACACATTTGCTTCCTCTGGTTTAACCTCTCTGCTGCCCCCGACCCCATTATATAGGCTGCCCATTATATATGTTCTACAGAACATCAGAATAAGATGGATGGATGGATGGATGGATGGATGGCAAAAGCCAACACCATTATGGGCTCCTACTGATCTCCTGTATGGCCATGGCTGCTCACAGGTTTATCCATATATGATTTTATCCTCGTATCTCCTGGTTCCCGGATTGTTAACGAACACAATTCATTGCAACTACCAGTAAACCTATTGACTAGACAGCACTTCTCAAACTTTTTCTACTGGAGCCTCACCCAAAAGACCAAGGCAATGGCTGGGCCTCACCAGACTGACCAAGAGGATGCCGGGGCCTCACCAGACTGACCAAGAGGATGCCGGGGCCTCACCAGACTGACCAAGAGGATGCCGGGGCCTCACCATCTGTGGTAAAAGTCCATTTAAAAGCTGAAAATAATGCTAGGACTACCTGTCACCCGTCTCCCAAGCTCTATATACTAATAAAGCAAGTACAAAATAAATTAATAATGTTGTTAAAATGGAGATTTTTGCAAATAGTAAAATGACTGTGCAGATCATAGGTTACTCTTGTGAAAACTGGCTCCCCAGCTGGGCCTCACCAACAACTAGGGGGCGCCTCACCAACAACTAGGGGGCGCCTCACCAACAACTAGGGGGCGCCTCACCAACAACTAGGGGGCACCTCACCAACAACTAGGGGGCGCCTCACCAACAACTAGGGGGCGCCTCACCAACAACTAGGGGGCACCTCACCAACAACTAGGGGGCGCCTCACCAACAACTAGGGGGAGCCTCACCAACAACTAGGGGGCGCCTCACCAACAACTAGGGGGAGCCTCACCAACAACTAGGGGGCGCCTCACCAACAACTAGGGGGAGCCTCACCAACAACTAGGGGGCGCCTCACCAACAACTAGGGGGCGCCTCACCAACAACTAGGGGGCGCCTCACCAACAACTAGGGGGAGCCTCACCAACAACTAGGGGGCGCCTCACCAACAACTAGGGGGCGCCTCACCAACAACTAGGGGGCACCTCACCAACAACTAGGGGGCGCCTCACCAACAACTAGGGGGCACCTCACCAACAACTAGGGGGCGCCTCACTAACAACTAGGGGGCACCTCACCAACAACTAGGGGGCGCCTCACCAACAACTAGGGGGAGCCTCACCAACAACTAGGGGGCGCCTCACCAACAACTAGGGGGCGCCTCACCAACAACTAGGGGGCGCCTCACCAACAACTAGGGGGCGCCTCACCAACAAAAAGGGGGAGCCTCACCAACAACTAGGGGGCGCCTCACCAACAACTAGGGGGCACCTCACCAACAACTAGGGGGCGCCTCACCAACAACTAGGGGGCGCCTCACCAACAACTAGGGGGCGCCTCACCAACAACTAGGGGGCGCCTCACCAACAACTAGGGGGCGCCTCACCAACAACTAGGTGGCGCCTCACTAACAACTAGGGGGCGCCTCACAACAACTAGGGGGCGCCTCACCAACAACTAGGGGGCGCCTCACCAACAACTAGGGGGCGCCTCACCAACAACTAGGGGGCGCCTCACCAACAACTAGGGGGCGCCTCACCAACAACTAGGGGGCACCTCACCAACAACTAGGGGGCGCCTCACCAACAACTAGGGGGCGCCTCACCAACAACTAGGGGGAGCCTCACCAACAACTAGGGGGAGCCTCACCAACAACAAGGGGGCGCCTCACCAACAACTAGGGGGCGCCTCACCAACAACTAGGGGGCGCCTCACCAACAACTAGGGGGTGCCTCACCAACAACTAGGGGGCGCCTCACCAACAACTAGGGGGCGCCTCACCAACAACTAGGGGGCGCCTCACCAACAACTAGGGGGCGCCTCACCAACAACTAGGTGGCGCCTCACTAACAACTAGGGGGCGCCTCACAACAACTAGGGGGCGCCTCACCAACAACTAGGGGGCGCCTCACCAACAACTAGGGGGCGCCTCACCAACAACTAGGGGGCGCCTCACCAACAACTAGGGGGCGCCTCACCAACAACTAGGGGGCACCTCACCAACAACTAGGGGGCGCCTCACCAACAACTAGGGGGCGCCTCACCAACAACTAGGGGGAGCCTCACCAACAACTAGGGGGAGCCTCACCAACAACAAGGGGGCGCCTCACCAACAACTAGGGGGCGCCTCACCAACAACTAGGGGGCGCCTCACCAACAACTAGGGGGTGCCTCACCAACAACTAGGGGGCGCCTCACCAACAACTAGGGGGCGCCTCACCAACAACTAGGGGGGCCTCACCAACAACTAGGGGGCGCCTCACCAACAACTAGGGGGGCCTCACCAACAACTAGGGGGCGCCTCACCAACAACTAGGGGGCGCCTCACCAACAACTAGGGGGAGCCTCACCAACAACTAGGGGGCGCCTCACCAACAACTAGGGGGCACCTCACAGTTTGAGAAGCACTGGACTAGAGTAGTCGAATGCCGAACAATCAGATTCCAGCCCGCCCAGGGCGCCCTTTCTGATAAGACTAATAATAATAATAATTTATAAGCAAGTTAACCAACCAAAGACCGGCCACCAAAAATTACAAGGGCCACATAGCCCCCATAAACCACCATCCAATTACTGTTGTAGCGCCTGCCCTGAGCCAATTACCTACACTACAAAAGAAAGAGAAAAAATACCATAAAAATGAGACAAAGTAATAATAATGTAAAATAATAATAATAAATAAGAAGAATGTAAAATGCTAATTTCTTGTCCTAAAAATATCAAAATGGTTCAGAAAATAACAAGAAAAAATGCAGACATTGTTATTGTTATTACTGTAAAAGTCATGCGTATGAAAAAGAGGTGAGCGGGGTCTGACCCAAAATACCCACAACCTGAAAAACAGTGCAATACAGCACATAAGATCAAATAGCCTACTGTTACAAACAACTTTTTAAAGAATTTTGGGTTATTATTTTCCATTTTTCTTTCTATATTATGGAATACTCCTGAGATCTTGCAGTTCTCATTCTCATCACTGAGGATAAATCTAAGCTGAGACTTCCTGTTGTGTCTGTGATGATAAGGAGGAGGCTGCTGTAAAGTGATCTGCACAGCATTGCAGCATCATGTGGCACCAGTAGATGGAGAAGACAATAGATGAATTTCACAGCTCAGCCTCCCCCCCCCCCTGTGGAATGCGCCTAGTAGTGTTACCCATTCAGGTCAATGGGGCAGGTCTTGTCTATTGTTGTCTATCTTCATGGGGCTTGCTATAAAACAAATCGCAAGATGGCAGTCCACATAATGATGTACAAAAAAACAAAAGAAACAAATTACAAAACAAAACTTCATGTATGAGTCTAAGTCTAAGTAAAAGATTTCGGTGATATGTTCCCTTTCAGAAAGTTTTGCCATCATTAGGCTGGCCACCCACTTTGGACAGCCATCTTCTCTTATCACCCGATACCCACAATAACATGAGGTGGTCAGGCAGCCCTACCAAAATCGGTGGATGTACCCACCATCTAGCTAATGTGTATGCCCACCTTCCTTCCCCCTACCCTGGTTTGAGCGGGGACCTTGGTCATGACTGGCTGACTGGCTAAACGGGCCTGACATGTCACAACCCGGGTCCCTGCAACCCGGGGGGGGGCCTGCGCTGGAGCCGGGGAGGTAGGTGCAGGTTGTTATGTTCAGCCACCTCCTCCATGGCTTTTTTGGATAAAAAAAGTCAGAGCCTGGACTTCTCCTTTAAGGGACCGGCTGTCTGACTGAATAGCCGGCCGTCTTTTCAGTTCTTACCAAATGCTACTATTCCCATGACATTTACCCCTACTAAGTCAATTTAATCCAATGTATATGACCAGCTGGGTTCCATAAGGCAGCGTTGTAGCTCGGCTTCAGGTCACTGCTAGAGTCCATAATTACTGTAAGAAGAATGGTCCGTCGGGCCTGGTGACGCCATATTGCCTCTGAGCACAGCTCGATATAGAGCAGAGATGGCGCTATCTAGGCCATGCTTGGCATTATCGGGCACTCTGGGCACTGTTGGTTACCATGCAGGCACTGTCTGCCACGATGTCCGCACCATGTGGGCACTGTCTGATGTTACGTTACACTCTCTCAGCTCTGATCACCAATTTTCACTATTTAATAAAGTTTTTTTAAGTCTTCATTTTTTTTTTCTTTTTCTTTCTTTCTGCAACAAAATTAATCTTTATGGGAAAATCTACTGATTGTTTGTCATTTTATTACTGGAGTGAAAAGAGGGACCGGGCTCCTTTCCCACATCCGCCAGGCCCTTCCTGTTTCCATAATAATATTCTTCACTCCAGTGGCCAAGCTGGAGGCTTATTCTGTCAGTCGACACCTGGGTCAAGCAGTGGGCTCAGCCTACGTGTGGCCTGCGTCGTAATGCCAACGCCATCAGGTTTGTCACTTGGAGCCCGTTGTCCATAACATCCATACTCAGTCTTATGGCGCCAAATACAACTCCTGGCTGCAGCTATTATGAGGTACTAATCTACTTACAAACCCATAAAGACATGTGTGGCGGAGGTGTCCAACACTGGATTACTCCCTGAAAGCCTGACTCCACCACGAACCCCCTCATCCTACGCCCAGCAGTGTCCTGCGCTACTTCTCTATGTCACATCTAAAAGTTCATGCACGTATCCTTCCAGCATAGCCAGGACTGGGATCCGAACCTGGATTCCTCCTCTACCACTCCCAACAGGACATTGTCTCTGTCCTTCTCTACCAGGTGTGAGCATTGTCCCGATATATATATGATGGTGTCCTGCGCTACTTCTCTATGTCACATCCACAAGTTCATGTACATATCCTTCCAGCATAGCCAGGACCGGGATCAGGACCTGGATTCCTTCTCTACTCCTCTAGGACAGATTGTTGTTTCTGTCCTTCTCTACCAGGTGTGAGCATTGTCCTGTAATATATGACAATATACAGTGTTTCGCTCCATGTCTTTTTAGCTTTGTGCTATCACCACAGGATAGGTGATAATTAGCCGATTGATGGGAGTACAACAACTAGGACCCTCACTGATCAAGAGAACGAAGATTGTCCCCCTGTTCAATGGAGCCAATAGAGCACAGACTCCACTCACTCTCAATGGAACGTCTGAACATGACTGAGGACAATGCTTGGTTATGCTTAGAAATCGCATAGAGAGTAAATGAAGTAGTGGCCAACCATGAGCTCAATTCACATAAGGAACAATGGACCTCTGTTCTCCTGATCAGTTGCTTTCTCAGTGAACAGACCCCCGCTGACCAGCAAGTTAACCTTCAATTTTGGAATAACCCTTTTATAGTCCCCATACTCAGCCAAACCCATTGATTAGTAGGAAGCGCAGCTTACCCTATACTCTGCATCTGGGCTTCCTGATTCTCCCCCGACGGCAGATGTCCAGAGAGAGAAGAATTAGTCATGGTCATAAGCCACCACCAAAGACGTCGGAAGGAGACAGAGGAGTCTGGCAGCAGCTTATCCATATTCTCTTGAGCCATAATACATGAACACTTAGCTGGGCATCCACGTGTATGGGAAATCAAAAGTGACAGATGTCAGCTGAATGAGCGTCCATGTATATGGGGGGGGGGGGGGTCATGAGAGATGGCTGTCAATCGCATGCTGACATTCATCGTGTAAGTGTTGCCAGCTTTGAAGTGTTTGCACATTTTACAAACATTTATTCCTCCCAAGTTTCACACAAAAATATAAGCTTGGCTTGGCTATGGGATCTTCCCATCTTGAAAATGTTTGGAAGCCCCTCAGAAAATGAATGGAGCGCCAGCCAAGCTTGCATGGTTGACTCCATTCAGTTTTTCCCCCGTTCTAAGGATTGGGAAGAGTCCGAGTGGTCAGACACCCCCCACCAATCACTTCTCCTATGGATAGGGGATACTAAGTTAAGATGCCTTTTTGTGTTCTATATTTGGCCATTAGAGAGGGTAAGCACTTGGCTCAAAGAGAGGGGTATGATGGCCTCATGCTGGGTTAGGACTTGGCTCATAGAGAGGGGTATGATGGCCTTATGTTGGGTTAGCACTTGGCTCAAAGAGAGGGGTATGATGGCCTCATGCTGGGTTAGGACTTGGCTCATAGAGAGGGGTATGATGGCCTTATGTTGGGTTAGCACTTGGCTCGTAGAGAGGGGTATGATGGCCTTATGTTGGGTTAGCACTTGGCTCGTAGAGAGGGGTATGATGGCCTTATGCCAGGTTAGCAATTGGCTCAAAGAGAGGGGTATGATGGCCTTATGTTGGGTTAGCACTTGGCTCATAGAGAGGGGTATGATGGCCTTATGCCGGGTTATTGCTTGGCTCATAGAGAGGGGTATGATGGCCTAATGCTGGGTTATTGCTTGGCTCATAGAGAGGGGTATGATGGCCTTATGCCGGGTTATTGCTTGGCTCATAAAGAGGGGTATGATGGCCTTATGCTGGGTTAGGACTTGGCTCATAGAGAGGGGCATGATGGCCTCATGCTGGGTTAGGACTTGGCTCATAGAGAGGGGTATGATGGCCTCATGCTGGGTTAGGACTTGGCTCAAAGAGAGGGGTATGATGGCCTCATGCTGGGTTAGGACTTGGCTCATAGAGAGGGGTATGATGGCCTTATGCCGGGTTATTGCTTGGCTCATAGAGAGGGGTATGATGGCCTTATGCAGGGTTATTGCTTGGCTCATAGAGAGGGGTATGATGGCCTTATGCTGGGTTAGGACTTGGCTCATAGAGAGGGGTATGATGCCCTTATGCCGGATTAGCATTTGCAGCGCTGGGGTCCTAGGTACAAATCCCACCAAGGGAAACATCTGTAAAGAGTTTCTGTTTGGTCGGGTTCCTCCAGGTACTCCGGTTTCCTCCCACATCCAAAACAAACAGATGGGCGATTTCCGATTGTGAGCCCTAATTGGGACAGGGACCAAACCTGAGAAACTAAGTGCTGCCCAATAAGTTGGCGCCATATAATTAAAAGGATTACAAATAATAGATGATATGGAAAGGGGCTCTCATCCTGAGATAACCGCTTTATACAGAGGACCGATCCTCTGGCCCATAAAGCGGAAGGGATTTATATCATAAGACGACTCCTTTATCTGAATTTAAAGGGGAACTATCAGCAGGTTAGACAAATCTACTCTGCTGATAGCCCCCAATACGCATTGGGTGCTGTGGAGGAGGGTATGTCTCTACCTTCCTCCTCGGCACTGTTCCTGTGGTGTTAGAAGTATAAGCCTCCGTGTCGAGCAATGTTAGTACTGCCCGTCCCCATCACACTCAATGGAGCAGCGGCTCAGCTTGCGCTTTAGGGTTGGGGCAGTGCTCCTAATGGTGCTCAGGATCAAGGATTACATTACTAACACCACAGCAGTGGTGCCGAGGAGGAAGGTAAGAGACATACTGACCTCTTTGACTCTTTGGAAAACAATACAATAGTGACAGGATCCACTCCACCTAGATCCACGGAAAAGTCGATCATTAAACATGTCACCGCTGCTCCCCTGATGAACTGTGGCGTTACATATGTCACTGGTTCCCCCCGGGCCGTAATATAAATCAAACATCTCTCTCAGAGGCGAATCATTATGCTGAGTGCTCCAGTGTTTTACCTTCTTGTCCACATAGATGTTCTGTTTTGTATGTTTAAGAACTGGCTGGAAAGAAAAGCAGCCGGCTTCCCCCCCTGACGCCCCTTCTCCCTTTGCCCCCTCGCTCGCTTGCTCTGTGCTGTCCCTGGTGCTACCTGTTACGGTATGAATAGCCGCCTTCTCTCCACCACGCAGGAAAACAAACCTGCCGCCAGCATTAATAGGGGCAGCTGCCGCCAGCCAGGAGTTGATTTTGGAGAGAGCTGATATTTTTACACTCCGTCCGTCTGCAGCGCCGAGACTTTTCCCTTCTCCTCGACTACATTTCCAATGAGTTTCCCGATAGTTAGTAACCATTACCTCGCCAGCCAGAATAGCCAAGAACAAAGAGCATTGCTGTTACGGGCCCTTGTGTCTAGCGGGTCAATCTTCTGAGCTACACGGAAACGTGCGAATAACTGAGGGATCAATGTCAATAGAAAGATGACCAAAGCTATTCCCACCATTGTAGACCTCATTTAAAGGGATCTTTTACATTATATAAAAATTGCTGTTTGCATGGGATTGCGTAAAAATAAAAAAAGTAACTATATTTACCGGCTTAAAATGACTCTGTCAGTGGGAAGCTGAACAGAATGATGTATCACTTACATTGTTCTGTGCAGCTGATCCAGAGATCTCCTCCTGAATAACATGGACAATTAGCAGTCCTCTCCATTATGTGCATGAGCTCAGTAGTCCTGGATATTCATGAGGTGCAGAAAACTCATGATTGGCAGTTATCTGTCCATGCTGTGTATAGGAAGTCACTTGTCAATCAGCAGCTGAAGGGCGGGGGGAGGGCTGTGGAAAGCATCCTATTCTCCTGCATATTAGGAGAACGGCTGAGCAGAATGATATAAAGTAATACACCGATCTGTTCAACATTTCTCACTAGTTTATGCCGCCCTCATTTAAGGCGACATAAACCCAGTGACAGATTCCCTTTAATCATCACTGTGTCCAGGCCCGCCATTTCAGTCCCCACTGACAGCGTTGGTTACATGGCTACATCAATGCCATCGTGATCACCGGTGAAGCCAAACAGCGTTCTCAGCAGTGTCAGTATATGGCATGACACCAATAAGGCCAGGGAATATGTGAGGCCATGGTGTTGGTACAGAGGCCCATCATCAATGCAGCTAAACAGAACAGACAGGGAACCTAATAATCCTCCATAATAGACATAATTTAAAGGGGTTGTCCAAAAATCTGACTACCACCTGGGATTGTGTTACAATAACCAAAGCATCTAATCTTCGAGCCACCACCCTGGTCCTCTTTACCAGCTTTGCTCACATGGCTATGTTGATGGCGTGCCCATAAGTGCAATGATGTGGGTATATTGGTAAGTGATCCACACAGCCATGCAAATAAAGTTGTCGGGGACCAGTGAGGACCCATTTGGTGAGTGTAAGTCCTTTGTAATATCAGCACAATCCTAAGTGGCTGCAAAGCTTTAGTTAACTCTGATAACCCCTTTAAGCTCCCGAGACCCCTAATCCAACTATGAAACTGCTCCCTCTACAACCCCTATAGAAGTAGCTTCTCTCCATTATCTCATGCTACTCCTTTTATTAGCATCCTACAAAGAAAGGAAAGAGGCTTCTGCCTACGTTGTCTCCATTAAGTCTTACGTTGCCCATACACACTGAGGGGGAGAGTCATCAAACATGGCGTAAAGTGAAACTGGCTCAGTCCCCCCCGGCAACCAATCAGATTCCACCTTTCATTTTCTAAAGAGTCTGTGAGGAATGAAAGGTGGAATCTGATTGGTTGCCGGGGGCGACTGAGCCAGTCTCACTTTACACCATGTTTGATAAATCTTCCTCTGAATGTCTATCGGCCTCTAAGACTCCAGCCAGAGGTGAAATGAGACATGTACATCTTTTAAAATGAGCTTAGATGAAGTCCAGATGAAGGCCTATCCCGAATACTGGCTCATACTAACACCCAGGCTACCCCTTTTACTAGTGCCAGGTAACATGTGCCTTTACGGGTCCCTATAAGTGCCAGGTAACATATCCCTTCATGGGTCCCTACCAGTACCAGCTGTGTAACATGTCCTTTCACTGGTCCCTACCAGTACCTGCTCTATACCATGGTCACTTCCCAGGTCCCTAAAAGTACCAGCTCTATAACTTGTCTCTTCAGGGGTCCCTACCAATACCAGCTCTATAACATGTCCCTTCACGGATCCCTACCAGTACCAGCTGTATAACACATCCTTTAAAGGTCCCTACCAGATACCAGCTGTATAACATGTCCCTTTAAAGGTCCCTACCAGTACCAGCTCTATAGCATGGTCACTTCACAGGTCCCTACCAGTACCAGCTCTATACCATGGTCACTTCACAGGTCCCTACCAGTACCAGCTCTATAGCATGGTCACTTCACAGGTCCCTACCAGTACCATCTCTATACCATGGTCACTTCACAGGTCCCTACCAGTACCAGCTCTATAGCATGGTCACTTCACAGGTCCCTACCAGTACCAGCTCTATAGCATGGTCACTTCACAGGTCCCTACCAGTACCAGCTCTATACCATGGTCACTTCACAGGTCCCTACCAGTACCAGCTCTATAGCATGGTCACTTCACAGGTCCCTACCAGTACCAGCTCTATACCATGGTCACTTAACAGGTCCCTACCAGTACCAGCTCTATAGCATGGTCACTTCACAGGTCCCTACCAGTACCAGCTCTATAGCATGGTCACTTCACAGGTCCCTACCAGTACCAGCTCTATACCATGGTCACTTCACAGGTCCCTACCAGTACCAGCTCTATAGCATGGTCACTTCACAGGTCCCTACCAGTACCAGCTCTATACTATGGTCTTTTCACAGGTCCCTACCAGTACCAGCTCTATAACTTGTCTTTTCAGTGGTCAATACCAGTACAAGCTCTATAACATGGTCACTGCACGGGTCCCTACCAGTACCAGCTCTATAACATGTCCCTGAATAGGAGTCCTAAATAGAAGTCTTGAGGGGCAGAGGAGACAGAGGAGTCCCAAGGGAACAAAGGAATTTGCAGGAGAAGTCAGAGGAGTCTGGAAGGTCTGCAGGGGACAGAGGAGTCTGAAAGGTCAGAGGAGTATAAAGAGGACAGAGGGATCTGGAGGAGACAAAGGAGTCTGGCCGTGGTTTAGTCCCTTCTAGTAAAAACACATAGACATTCAGCTAAGTGGAATGTGCATGTGTATAAGAGCTTCAGAGGGAATAGCTGCCCCCTGATGAAGGTGTATGGCCCCTTACATGATGGCCAACATCTCTATCAAGCTCAGCTCCCTGCTGTGGAGGTCTGCATGCAACCATGGAAATCCTCCAGCAATATTAACCCATTGTTCCTGGTTGCATCTATACAGATTATGTTTGGTCCCAAAGTCAGCGCCAAATAAAGTTGTCTTCTGTAGAATTTTGGGCGCCATTGCAGAACCATGTGATATTCTGGGGGGCCAGTCTCACACTATGTACATCTACATCAGGTGAGCAGGCTCTGATTATGTCATCCCATCTAATTCGGGGATTAATAGCACATTAAACAGATCTGTCATTCATGGGCCCGAGAGAGCTGGGTCACCATCCCTGAAGGAACTACCCAAGACTTTCCGGTTCAGGGCAATAGATCCTCATCTGTCTTTTATTAGTAAGGTTATGAATCTCATCTGTCCTGCCTTGGCCGGGTGTTGGGGCTACTCATTTATCCTGTCTTAGCAGGGTGGGGGCTCCTCATCTCCCCTCTCTTAGCAGGGTAGTGAGGGTCTCCTCACCATCTTAGAGGGGTGGGGGGGCTCCTCATCTGTGCTGTTTTGGTGGATGGTGAGGGGCTCCTCATCTGTCCTGTCTTACAGAGTGGGAAAGGCTCCTTATCTTAGCGGGGTGGCGGGGGGCTCCTCATCTGACCCATCTTGGCAGGGTTATGGGGGGCTCCTCATTTGTTTTGTCTTGTGGGGTGGTGTGGGGCTCCTCATCTGTCCTGTCCAAGCATGTGAGGGGGCTCCTTATCTGTCCTGTCTTGGCGGGGTGGTGGTGCGGCTCCTTATCTGTCCTGTCTTGGTGGGGTGGTGGTGCGGCTCCTCATCTGTCCTGTCTTGGTGGGGTGGTGGTGCGGCTCCTCATCTGTCCTGTCCAAGCATGTGAGGGGGCTAATCATCTGTCCTGTCTTGGCGGGGTGGTGGTGCGGCTCCTCATCTGTCCTGTCTTGGTGGGGCTCTTCATCTGTCCTGTCTTGGTGGGGTGGTGGTGGGGCTCTTCATCTGTCCTGTCTTGGTGGGGTGGTGGTGGGGCTCTTCATCTGTCCTGTCTTGGCAGGGTGGTGGGGGCTCTCCTCATCTTTCCTGTCTTTGTGGGGTGGTGGTGCGGCTCCATCTGTCCAAGCGTGTGAGGGGGCTCCTTATCTGTCCTGTCTTAGAGGGTGGTGGGGATCCTCATTTGTCTAGTCTTGGTGGGGATGGGGGCTCCTCATCTGTCCTGTGTTGGTGGGATGGGGGCTCCTCAGTACAATGGCGCTGTGTGTATACGTGTATAGGGTTGGATAGGTGACGCTTGTTCCATATGTTGTACATTATGTTAAGTAGAGGACAGGCGACTGGAAAGAAATATTTTATTTTAATGCAGCTTGTGAGTGGTGAGTTTCACACAGTGGCGACATAAGGAGCTGGTTAAGGAGGCCGAGCCAGCGTCAGTGCGGCTTAGTAGGAAGCATTTAGAGGAGTCAGGCAGGGGCAGCACCTCACAGCAGGGTGCCCTGTAGGCGCACACCTCACACACACTGAGACGCTCCGTGTGGAGTCCTGCGGGGAGCCATACTGCTGGCACCCAGATTATTTTCACTGGACTTCCACAAACACCAAATATCCGCCCTGTAGCAGAGACAGAGGTTCTGGTTACTGGCACCCCCCCCCCCCCCTCCCCTGCACCAGCTCCTCTGCTTCATTAACCTGTTAATGTCTGAAAGGACAACCATTGTTTCCTCAGCTTTACCACCTTCACTACTCCACTACATAGAGCACGAGATCCGTCCCATAGCCAGAGTATTCGTCAGTGTGCAAGGGCCCTAATGATTGAGAAGGTCAAGATAGGCAGAGATGAGATTATAGAGGTTAGCAGGATGGCGATGGTCTCATGTCAGCAGACTGAAGGATTATAATGGTGATAAACTTCTAATGTGGAAGCAGCCAAATGGGATACATGGGGATGATGCTGCAAAAGAGCCACCTATGGGTGTTGGATCATACAGGGAAATGTGCAGGGTACACAGCTTCCATTGGTCATGCAGGTGGTCTCTGTCCACTGTCCAGGGAAGCAGCCGGCTGCAGGAGGTGGCATAATGGGTGGTGGAAATAGGGGTTATATCTCAAATTAGGTAATAAGTCACCTCCACCACATATAACCGAATTCTCTGATCCCAGGTTTATGGAGTTCCACATACTCTGTTGGAAATATTTTTTTCTTCAGGACTCGGGGCATCACCCTAAAATATCACTCCCCGCAAGGTTGTTGGAGTCATCTTTCACTATCCTCCAAATCTGTACAACAAATAGACCCCTATCTCCACCAACATCATCTGTCGGTGGACAGCCAGGAGAGCCCCAAACACCTTATACCAACAACCAAACCTGCCGTGAGCCGAAGGTAGATAGGGACTAGAGATGAGCGCCCCTGGAGCAGCTCGAGTCGATCCGAACCCGAACTTTCGGCATGTGATTAGCGGTGGCTGCTGAAGTTGGATAAAGCCCTAAGGCTATGTGGGAATCATGGATATAGTCATTGGCCGTATCCATGTTTTCCAGACAACCTTAGAGCTTTATCCAAGTTCATCAGCCCCCGCTAATGAAATACCGAATGTTCTTGTTCGGATCGACTCGAACCCGATTCTCTCATCGCTAATGGGGACCTTAAAGCAAAAGTATCATTAGGTACATTCGCTTTAAGTGTTGCACATGAATAGAACGGGGAAGCCAGTGCTGCCGTCCTTTTTTTAAAGTGCGGCCTGGTTCCTGCACACGGCGCCGGTCTAGTACCGAGCTCCGGGCCAGGCTGAAGAACTGGAGGCGGACTGGATACTAGAGACAGGGACCACAAACTCGAAAACACATGAAAGCACCGGGTCAGCTAGAAGGGGAGGGGGGGCAGTCAGAGGCGAGGAAAGCGGGGCACCACATGGTAGGTCATTGTTTACTACCAATGAAGACTAAACCATTTATCCACTCAGACAGGTTAGTACATCAGTGCAGTTTTAAGGATCCGCCATTCTTTAATTATGCGATGATCACACAGGGATCGCAAGTCACAGTGAAACCAGCCGTGAACTTAACGTACAATTATCACAGGAACCAGACCACCGAGGGTCCGACACTTACATCCAATCCTAGGCACTCGCCATCACCGCCTCTAGTGCGGCAACCTCTTAAACCGCTTTCTAGACACATGTACATCATGGTGACTGTGAGATCAGAACCAGGATCATTTTTAAAGGGGCACTCCGGACAAAATCTTTTTCTTTCAAATAAACTGGTTTAAGAAAGTTATACAGACTTGTAATTTACTTCTATTACAAAATCTCCAGTCTCCTAGAACTTATCAGCTGCTGTATGTCCTGCAGGAAGTGGTGTATTCTCTCCAGTCTGACACAGTGTTCTCTGCTGCCACCTCTGTCCATGTCAGAAACTGTCCAGAGCAGCAGCAAATCCCTATAGAAAACCTCTCCTGCTCTGGACATTTCCTGACATGCACAGAGGGGGCAGCAGAGAACACTGTGTCACACTGGAGAGAATAAACCACTTCCTGCAGGACATACAGGAGCTGATAAGTACTAGAAGATGGAGATAATACACCACTTACTGCAGGACACACAGCAGCTGATAAGTACTGGAAAACTGGAGATTTTGTAACAGAAGTAATTTACAAGTCTATATAACTTTCTGACACCAGTTGATTTAAAAGAAAAATATTTTTGCCAGAGTGCCCCTTTAAGGGATAGGCGGCCTGCAAAAAAACTGCATAAAAAATAAAACAAGAAAATAGTGGATGTGCTGATCCCCCCGACCCTAAACAAGCGCTGCAGGTAGCAAATGTTGTTTTGAACTGTGATAACAAAATGTCCAAACAGCACCCCACAGAGGCCGTGTCTGGCACTGATGAGCTGCAATCCCAGACACGACCTGGGGAGGAGAGCAGCGCTGCTGATACAGCGGATTTCTTTCTAGTCCTGGATAACCTCTTCACCTCCGTCTTTTGATTAATGTTTTGTCTCGAGCAGAGGTGGAGGGTTACGGCCCCATCTCAGGAGGATGGATCGCTGGCGCTTTGTTATTGTTTAGGAAGCCAAATTATAAAGTCTCATAAATTCTTCCTCTCCCGATGACAAGAAAGCAACAAAGCTGCCCAAGAATATTTCTGTCTCTTTTCGGTAAAGCCTGTGAGTACAGCCAGAAGTGACCAGTCCTTGGCAATACATGGGCAATATATTTTTCTGCTTATTCCGATCAGCCAGAACAATAAAACCAGTCCTCTAATAGTGTTGCTCCCCCTCATGCCCGGACTCCATAGCCCTGAAATGTCCTAATGCCCCCCAGGGGTCCAGACCCCATAGTGACATGGCCCTTGTCATATCTCCCCAGATCTTTCAGCCCTGTGAGGTCTCCCCGGGGTTCAGATACCATAAACCT
This sequence comes from Dendropsophus ebraccatus, assembly GCF_027789765.1. Classification (NCBI taxonomy): domain Eukaryota; kingdom Metazoa; phylum Chordata; class Amphibia; order Anura; family Hylidae; genus Dendropsophus; species Dendropsophus ebraccatus. The sequence continues at coordinate 2,023,571 of NC_091461.1, read as the reverse complement.
GTGAGATCTCGCGGGGTCCGGATCCCATAACACTGCGAGGTCTCCCCAGGGCCCGGATCCCATAACACTGCGAGGTCTCCCCAGAGCCTGGATCCCATAACACTGCGAGGTCTCCCCAGGGCCCGGATCCCATAACACTGCGAGGTCTCCCCAGGGCCCGGATCCCATAACACTGCGAGGTCTCCCCAGGGCCTGGATCCCATAAACCTGTGAGGTCTCCCCGGGGCCTGGATCCCATAACACTGCGGGGTCTCCCCAGGGCCCGGATCCCATAACACTGCGGGGTCTCCCCAGAGCCTGGATCCCATAACACTTCGAGGTCTCCCCAGGGCCTGGATCCCATAACACTGCGGGGTCTCCCCGGGGCCCGGATCCCATAACACTGCAGGGTCTCCCCAGAGCCTGGATCCCATAACACTGCGAGGTCTCCCCAGGGCCCGGATCCCATAAACCTGTGAGGTCTCACCGGGGTCCAGATCCCATAACACTGCAAGGTCTCCCCGGGGCCCGGATCCCATAACACTGCGGGGTCTCCCCAGGGTTCAGATCCCATAAACCTGTGAGATCTCGCGGGGTCCGGATCCCATAACACTGCGAGGTCTCTCCAGGGCCCGGATCCCATAACATTGCGAGGTCTCCCCAGGGCCTGGATCCCATAACACTGCGAGGTCTCCCCAGAGCCTGGATCCCATAACACTGCGAGGTCTCCCCAGGGCCCGAATCCCATAACACTGCGAGGTCTCCCCAGGGCCCGGATCCCATAAACCTGTGAGGTCTCCCCGGGGCCTGGATCCCATAACACTGCGAGGTCTCCCCAGAGCCTGGATCCCATAACACTGCGGGGTCTCCCCAGGGCCCGGATCCCATAACACTGCGAGGTCTCCCCAGAGCCTGGATCCCATAACACTGCGGGGTCTCCCCAGAGCCTGGATCCCATAACACTGCGGGGTCTCCCCAGGGCCTGGATCCCATAACACTGCGGGGTCTCCCCAGGGCCCGGATCCCATAACACTGCGAGGTCTCCCCAGGGCCTGGATCCCATAAACCTGTGAGGTCTCCCGGGGTCCGGATCCCATAACACTGCGGGGTCTCCCCAGGGCCCAGATCCCATAACACTGCGGGGTCTCCCCAGGGCCCGGATCCCATAACACTGCGAGGTCTCCCCAGGGCCTGGATCCCATAAACCTGTGAGGTCTCCCGGGGTCCGGATCCCATAACCCTGCAAGGTCTCCCCAGGGCCTGGATCCCATAACACTGCGAGGTCTCCCCAGAGCCTGGATCCCATAACACTGCGGGGTCTCCCCAGAGCCTGGATCCCATAACACTGCAGGGTCTCCCCAGAGCCTGGATCCCATAACACTGCGAGGTCTCCCCAGGGCCTGGATCCCATAACACTGCGAGGTCTCCCCAGGGCCCGGATCCCATAACACTGCGAGGTCTCCCAGGGTCCGGATCCCATAAACCTGTGAGGTCTCCCGGGGTCCGGATCCCATAACCCTGTGATGTCTCCCCAGGGTCCGGATCCCATAATCTTGCAAGGTCTCACCGAGGTCCAGATCCCAAAGCCCTGTGAGTTATCCCTAGGGTCCAGATCCTATAACCCTGCAAAGTCTCCCTCCCCAGGGTCCGGATCTCATAGCCCTGTGAGATCTCCCCGGGAACAGACCCCATAGTTCTGCAAGGTCTCCCCGGGGTCTACACATCACTATCCGTCCCTAGTCACAGTCGCTCTCATCCTTACAATCGCACATTTTCCTGCTTCCCCCCTCAACTACAGGATCCGACCGGTCTTTTACTGTCTAATATATCCCCACTGACAGGCGCCATTCCTCCTTGTAGGAATTTTTATTAGTAGAAACCATAGAGTGGTCTCGCTTACCACGCTACAGATGGTGGCCGGCCGTCACTCTGACCGCTCAGACACCTCGAGAAGGGTTCATTATGGATTGAAACTCTGCGATTTTACTTTGGATGACTTTGTCTATGGTTACTGCTAATAAAAATTCCTCCAGGGAGGAAATACGGATTAGTGAGTCCTGTACACATGCTGTGGACTCTCGTAGCCATATAAAAGTCTATATAAATGACGATCAGTGTCCCAAGGCGGCTGGCTCCCCCGGACTGGCACGATATGTTGTGTATTACCGATTACTACAAATTGTAGGAGCATCACAAAGAAAGCGCAACCAAGAGCGGCAACTGAGAGCCGTCCATGAGGAGGAGGAAAGAGATTACTACGCATTGTAAGAGCATCACAAAGAAAACACAACCAAGAGCGGAAAACGTGAGGAGTCCATGAGGAGGTCAATCTTGGTTTCCTCAGAGCAAAGAATCTTATTCCGTCCATGAGGAGGAGGGAAGAGATTACTACAAATCGTAGGAGCACAACGAAGAAAACGCTATGGAGCGGCAACTGAGAGCAGTCCATGAGGAAGAGGGAAGAGATTACTACAAATCATAAGAGCATCACAAAGAAAATGCAACCGAGCGGAAACCGTGAGCGGTCCATGAGGAGGAGGGAAGAAATTACTACAAATCCTAAGAGCATCCAGAAGAAAACGCAACCAAGAGCGGAAACCGTGAGCGGTCCATGAGGAGGAGGGAAGAGATTACTATGAATCGTAAGACCATCACGAAGAAAACGCAACTGAGAGTGGAAACCGTGAGCGGTCCATGAGGAGGAGGGAAGAAATTACTACAAATCCTAAAAGCATCCCGAAGAAAACGCAACCAAGAGCGGAAACCATGAGCGGTCCATGAGGAGGAGGGAAGAGACTACTACGAATGATAGGAGCACAGTTATTCACAGATTCACAGTTATCTCGGATCCCAGCTGGTTAAGATACAGCACAGATACAGCACACCTAGAAGCCTTTGTTCCTGGTCGCATGTTGTTATGTTGGTCCTTGTTTCCTATCGTTCTGCCCTCAGGCTGAAAAAATGTCCAAAAAACTGCCTGCAATTGTTTGTGCTATTTGATGTTTTTTTCTGGTGTTTTCCATCATTTTAGCGTAAACTAGAGTAAGTGTTGTCATTTCTGGTGTTTTGTCCCATGTGTTTTCTCATTACATCTCATTGAAGAAATGACAACATTCACAGAGTTGTCCCTAAGCCACTCCTGTGTGGTCCTGGCTGTGCGCTCAGGGTCATTGTAATCTTGGAAGGTGAAGCCTTGGCGCAGTCTAAGGTCCAGAACACTCTGGATCAGGTGCTGTACTCTGCTCTCTGACCGGTCTCCCTGTCCCACCAGCATGATGCTGCCCCACCAGGGTTCCCTCTAGGGATGATATGGGGCAGGTGATGGGCAGTGCCCGTCTCCTCACTGTACGGATGGTATGGGGCAGGTGATGGGCAGTGCCCAGTCTCCTCACTGTACGGATGGTATGGGGCAGGTGATGGGCAGTGCCCAGCCTCCTCACTGTACGGATGGTATGGGGCAGGTGATGGGCAGTGCCTGGTCCTCTCCAGACATGATGCTGCCCTCACCAGGGTTGACTGTATGGATGGTATGGTATGCTGCCTCCTCCTCACTGTAGGAATGGTCTGGGGCATGTAATGGGCAGTTGTCAGTCTCCTCAAGACATGATGCGGCCCCACAAGGCCTTACTGTAGGGATGGTATCAGGCAGGTGGTGGGCAATGCCTGGTCTCCTCTAGACATGCTGCCCTCACCAGGCTTCACTGTAGGGATGTGGTATGAGGCAGGTGATCGGCAGAGGTGGGTCTCCTCCAGACATGATGCTGCCCCCACCAGGCCTCATTGTAGTTAAGGGGCTCCCTGGTTAGTATGGATCTCCCTGGTATCCTCTAGACATAACACTCAAAACTGAGGCTATACATGTCAATCTTGGTTTCCTCAGAGCAGAGAATCTTATTCCGCACAGGCCGCGACTCCTTTAACTGCTTGTAATATTCCCAGCGGTTTTCATGTGTCTTTTACCGAAGAGCGGCTTCTTTCTGGCCCCTCTGTCATAAAGCTGACACTGGTGAAGGCTACAGTGAAGGTGACCTTCTAGAAGTTCCTTTCATCTGTAGACAGGTTCCATTGGGTTCTTGGTCTCTCTCCTAACAAGCTCCTTCTCCACAAATAATTGTGTGTGTGGTTGGGGGGGGGGGGGGGGGCTAGTCCTATCTTCTTTCATGTACAAATTATGGAGGCTGCTGTGATCTTGGGGACTTTCAGTGCAGCAGAGATGTGTGTGTCAATTCCCCCACATCTGTGCCTCGACACAATCCTGTCTCTGAGCTCTACAGGTGGTTCTTTCCTCCTCATGGCTTGGTGTTTGCTCTTATATACATTGTCAGTTTTGAGACCTTATATAGACAGTGGCGGATTCTCTCCAGATCCTGTTCATTCAGCTAAATTTACCCCTGGTGGCTCCAATCAAGGTGCAGAAGGACTTCAAAGATGAGGAGGAGTGGGAGGAGCTGAAGGTCACATGTCACAGTGACAGTCGCAGATACTGATGGCTACAGGAAAAAAAAAATTTCATCATAACTTTTTTCCGCAACATAAAATGTGAAAAAGTGAAAGGGTCTGAAGACTTCCTGAACGCGTATTATATGAAGAAATGACTCTGGACAGAATGTTCAACATAAAAACCACATAAGGCCGACACTGACTCTGAGGTCATTGTACTATAACCCCGCGGCTGCTGTCAGGGATTCTATGCGTCACCACTGATATGTTCATATTCTGCGTCGCCTTCATAGGTGGGGAAGTTACGTTGCGATTAGGCTGCACTTGCAGTTTCCTGTGTTTATTAGTCTTGGCTCGGACATCCGCTCTGCTTTAGAAAGACTTAACGTGTAACTTCTCTTCTGACCCAACGCGTCTCGGTCAATCTTTTTCAGAGCAATCTTTGTGCAAACAGAAGAGTGAAAGCAAAATCTGGTCAAATAACCATTTTCACAGCTCCAGGTCGTCTGCGCCGAGGCATCATGTACACGGCAGAGCCAAGGAAAAGGGCCCTGTACGGCGGATACAGGATCTACTGTCCGACACAACCATATGCTCTCTATATAGTGCACAATAAGTCCTCCCCTAGAAATAATGTTCCTTATACATAATAATGTCCCTCTGCCCCCTTCTTACCATCCGTCTCTTTGGTTTCAATAGAGGTAAGTGGCGCCATCAATCCGGCCATCAATCATTTCACCCTGATCCACTGACATTTACTATGTGGAGAATGGTATTGCCCCAACCCACACACTTTCCATTCTGAATATTTGAGGAAATCCACTCTGCACTCCTTGGTAATAATATGGAGTCGCTCCTCACAGCTTCCGCTCTTCTGCCGAGACCTTTTTTCTTTTATAGAGGTCGGGGTCACAGTCCCTGTCCGGGCATTGAATGGGGTTGGGGTTTAGTCTCTGTAAGGGTGCGTTTACAAAGACAGATTTATCTGACAGATTTTTGAAGCCAAAGCCAGGAATGGATTAGAATAGAGGAGAAATCTCAGTCTTTCTTTTATGACCTGTTCTTTGTTTATAGTCTGTTCCTGGTTTTGGCTTAACAAAATCAGTCAGATAAACCTGTCTGTGTAAACGCACCATAAGGCCGGTCACACTCCTCCACACCAGACTCCCCCCTCCATGACTCTATGGACCAACCTTTGTGCACTGGGGGCAGGCATGTGGGACAGACAATGATGTTGTCCTGGCATCCCTAACCCCAGACTGGTCCATTAGAGTCCAGAGAAGACATGACATGGCTGCATCAGATACCAGAGAGAGAGGTGCGATCCGTCACTGCACAGAACACGTCTCCTCCGGAGTCCTGCGGTGACATTACATGGCTCTATCAGATACCAGAGAGGTGTGATCCGTCACTGCACAGAACACGTCTTCTCCGGAGTCCTGCAGTGATGACATGACATGGCTCCATCAGATACCAGAGAGAGAGGTGTGATCCGTCACTGCACAGAACACGTCTCCTCCGGAGTCCTGCGGTGATGACATTACATGGCTCCATCAGATACCAGAGAGGTGTGATCCGTCACTGCACAGAACACGTCTCCTCCGGAGTCCTGCGGTGATGACATTACATGGCTCCATCAGATACCAGAGAGAGAGGTGTGATCCGTCACTGCACAGAACACGTCTCCTCCGGAGTCCTGCAGTGACATGACATGGCTCCATCAGATACCAGAGAGGTGTGATCCGTCACTGCACAGAACACGTCTCCTCCGGAGTCCTGCGGTGACATTACATGGCTCCATCAGATACCAGAGAGGTGTGATCCGTCACTGCACAGAACACGTCTTCTCCGGAGTCCTGCAGTGATGACATGACATGGCTCCATCAGATACCAGAGGGGTGTGATCCATCACTGCACAGAACACGTCTCCTCCGGAGTCCTGCGGTGATGACATTACATGGCTCCATCAGATACCAGAGAGGTGTGATCCGTCACTGCACAGAACACGTCTCCTCCGGAGTCCTGCGGTGATGACATTACATGGCTCCATCAGATACCAGAGAGAGAGGTGTGATCCGTCACTGCACAGAACACGTCTCCTCCGGAGTCCTGCGGTGATGACATTACATGGCTCCATCAGATACCAGAGAGAGAGGTGCGATCCGTCACTGCACAGAACACGTCTTCTCCGGAGTCCTGCGGTGACATTAGATGGCTCTATCAGATACCAGAGAGGTGTGATCCGTCACTGCACAGAACACGTCTCCTCCGGATTCCTGCGGTGACATTACATGGCTCCATCAGATACCAGAGAGGTGTGATCCGTCACTGCACAGAACACGTCTCCTCCGGAGTCCTGCGGTGACATGACATGGCTCTATCAGATACCAGAGAGGTGTGATCCATCACTGCACAGAACACGTCTTCTCCGGAGTCCTGCGGTGATGACATTACATGGCTCCATCAGATACCAGAGAGGTGTGATCCGTCACTGCACAGAACACATCTCCTCCGGAGTCCTGCGGTGATGACATTACATGGCTCCATCAGATACCAGAGAGGTGTGATCCGTCACTGCACAGAACACGGCTCCTCCGGAGTCCTGCGGTGACATGACATGGCTCCATCAGATACCAGAGAGGTGTGATCCGTCACTGCACAGAACACATCTCCTCCGGAGTCCTGCGGTGATGACATTACATGGCTCCATCAGATACCAGAGAGGTGTGATCCGTCACTGCACAGAACACGTCTTCTCCGGAGTCCTGCGGTGACATGACATGGCTCCATCAGATACCAGAGAGGTGTGATCCGTCACTGCACAGAACACGTCTCCTCCGGAGTCCTGCGGTGATGACATTACATGGCTCCATCAGATACCAGAGAGGTGTGATCCGTCACTGCACAGAACACGTCTCCTCCGGAGTCCTGCGGTGATGACATTACATGGCTCCATCAGATACCAGAGGGGTGTGATCCATCACTGCACAGAACACGTCTCCTCCGGAGTCCTGCGGTGACATGACATGGCTGCATCAGATACCAGAGAGAGAGGTGTGATCCGTCACTGCACAGAACACGTCTCCTCCGGAGTCCTGCGGTGACATTACATGGCTCTATCAGATACCAGAGAGGTGTGATCCGTCACTGCACAGAACACATCTCCTCCGGAGTCCTGCGGTGATGACATTACATGGCTCCATCAGATACCAGAGAGGTGTGATCCGTCACTGCACAGAACACATCTCCTCCGGAGTCCTGCGGTGATGACATTACATGGCTCCATCAGATACCAGAGAGGTGTGATCCGTCACTGCACAGAACACGTCTCCTCCGGAGTCCTGCGGTGATGACATTACATGGCTCTATCAGATACCAGAGAGGTGTGATCCGTCACTGCACAGAACACATCTCCTCCGGAGTCCTGCGGTGATGACATTACATGGCTCCATCAGATACCAGAGAGGTGTGATCCGTCACTGCACAGAACACGTCTCCTCCGGAGTACTGCGGTGATGACATTACATGGCTCCATCAGATACCAGAGAGGTGTGATCCGTCACTGCACAGAACACGTCTCCTCCGGAGTCCTGCGGTGATGACATTACATGGCTCCATCAGATACCAGAGAGGTGTGATCCATCACTGCACAGAACACGTCTCCTCCGGAGTCCTGTGGTGATGACATTACATGGCTCCATCAGATACCAGAGAGGTGTGATCCATCACTGCACAGAACACGTCTCCTCCGGTGATAACATTACATGGCTGCATCAGATACCAGAGAGGTGCGATCCGTCACTGCACAGAACACGTCTTCTCCGGAGTCCTGCGGTGACATTAGATGGCTCTATCAGATACCAGAGAGGTGTGATCCGTCACTGCACAGAACACGTCTCCTCCGGATTCCTGCGGTGACATTACATGGCTCCATCAGATACCAGAGAGGTGTGATCCGTCACTGCACAGAACACGTCTCCTCCGGAGTCCTGCGGTGACATGACATGGCTCTATCAGATACCAGAGAGGTGTGATCCATCACTGCACAGAACATGTCTCCTCCGGAGTCCTGCGGTGATGACATGACATGGCTCCATCAGATACCAGAGAGGTGTGATCCATCACTGCACAGAACACGTCTTCTCCGGAGTCCTGCGGTGATGACATTACATGGCTCTATCAGATACCAGAGAGGTGTGATCCGTCACTGCACAGAACACGGCTCCTCCGGAGTCCTGCGGTGATGACATGACATGGCTCCATCAGATACCAGAGAGGTGTGATCCGTCACTGCACAGAACACGTCTCCTCCGGAGTCCTGCGGTGATGACATTACATGGCTCCATCAGATACCAGAGGGGTGTGATCCATCACTGCACAGAACACATCTCCTCCGGAGTCCTGCGGTGATGACATTACATGGCTCCATCAGATACCAGAGAGGTGTGATCCGTCACTGCACAGAACACGTCTCCTCCGGAGTCCTGCGGTGACATGACATGGCTCCATCAGATACCAGAGAGAGAGGTGTGATCCGTCACTGCACAGAACACGTCTCTTCCGGAGTCCTGCGGTGATGACATTACATGGCTCTATCAGATACCAGAGAGGTGTGATCCGTCACTGCACAGAACACGTCTCCTCCGGAGTCCTGCGGTGACATGACATGGCTCCATCAGATACCAGAGGGGTGTGATCCATCACTGCACAGAACACGTCTCTTCCGGAGTCCTGCGGTGATGACATTACATGGCTCTATCAGATACCAGAGAGGTGTGATCCGTCACTGCACAGAACATGTCTCCTCTGGAGTCCTGCGGTGATGACGTTGCTTCGCTCCATCCGACAATCAGCACTTTTCTGGTGAGGCCTGCATGCAGCTGCTCAGCTGTGGAGACGTATACCATGAAGCCCCTAGCCAGCACAGTCTTCGGTCAGACCTTATTTCCACATAAGGTTTGATCTCTGAAATTATGGAGACAGCAGAGTCTCGGCACATATGTGACCCAGGACCCCATGGTGGCATCCAATTACAGCATTGGTATCAGCTCTATAGATCGGCCCAATCGATCAGTAAGGTCTGTAGAGAGGAGTGCATATTAGGGGAAGGATGTTATACACCGCAGGCAATGAATGAAACACCTCAAACAACTAAGAACCTTTCTGCTGTTCCAGGGCAGGTGTAAATTGTGCACAATCCCTCTTAACGAATCCGGCTGGGAAAAGGGGACACGGCTATAAGTACTTATACGCCTGTCTTGATAAACGTTTCCCTTAGGGTATGTATGGAATACTCTAACTACAGCGCCACCTGCTGTCCACTTATTGACTTTTTGATGAAACTTTGGCTGCTTCCAGTGACTGCGAGGTCGGCGTTATCAGCGCCATGCCGGGGTAATGAGATGTTTAGCTTCGTGTCACAGTCTTATTATGGATGCTGGCCTGTAACCTGCAGATATGAACTTCCTGTCATGTGTAGGAATCAGGATATAATTAGCTGAGGCAGATAAGAAGGCAGCAGGGGTGAGGCCGAGCCCAGGCCGAGGGGACCAGCAAAAACTTCTAGTTCTCAGCTTCAAAGTGAGAATGTACAGTGTGTAAATGTGCGGAGGTCGCGTCTCTGCCGCTGTGACGTATGTCCACTGTGACGGTCCATCCCCGGCCCGAGGATCTGAAGGGAGACGTTATCCAGCGTTACCACAGGGTCCATCCCCAGCCCGAGGATCTGAAGGGACAGACGTTATCCACCGTTACCACAGGGTCCATCCCCAGCCCGAGGATCTGAAGGGACAGACGTTATCCACCGTTACCACAGGGTCCATCCCCGGCCCGAGGGTCTGAAGGGACAGACGTTATCCAGCATTACCACAGCATACAATGTGATGGCGGCCACAGCAGGGTCCATCCCCGGCCCGAGGATCTGAAGGGACAGACGTTATCCAGCATTACCACAGGGTCCATCCCCGGCCCGAGGATCTGAAGGGACAGACGTTATCAAGCATTACCACAGGGTCCATCCCCGGCCCGAGGGTCTGAAGGGACAGACGTTATCAAGCATTACCACAGGGTCCATCCCCGGCCCGAGGGTCTGAAGGGACAGACGTTATCCAGCATTACCACAGGGTCCATCCCCGGCCCGAGGATCTGAAGGGACAGACGTTATCCAGCATTACCACAGGGTCCATCCCCGGCCCGAGGATCTGAAGGGACAGACGTTATCCAGCATTACCACAGGGTCCATCCCCGGCCCGAGGATCTGAAGGGACAGACGTTATCCAGCATTACCACAGGGTCCATCCCCGGCCCGAGGATCTGAAGGGACAGACGTTATCCAGCATTACCACAGGGTCCATCCCCGGCCCGAGGATCTGAAGGGACAGACGTTATCCAGCATTACCACAGGGTCCATCCCCGGCCCAAGGATCTGAAGGGACAGACGTTATCCAGCATTACCACAGGGTCCATCCCAGGGCCGTTTCTAGCACCGTGACAGCCGGGCGGCCGCACGGGGCGCTAGAAGTCAGGGGGCACCATAATCCGAACATAATAAGAGCAGTAAAAAAAATTTTTTAAATGCTAATCGCTTCTGAAAGTGGGTGGGGCCACGGTCACGGGGGTGGGGGTGGTTGGCAATGTTGCGCGAGGGGGTGCGGGGGAATTGAGCTCACTTCAGTCAACTCTTCACTTCAGCAGTGGGGCAAGCACTCATGCAGCTTCTTTGCTCCTCCAATGAGAGGACAGACCGCCCCCTTCGTGCACCTGGCTGGGCCTGGAGGAGGACTGCCCTGCATGTTGTAGGAGGTAAGGGAAAGCCGCACCCCCCCCCCTCCGCGGGGTGGAGGGGGCGGAGCCAAAGTTATGGGGCGGAGCCTCGTGTGTGTGTATGGTGTGTCATCCCTGAAAAATATACAGTATCCCCCCCCTCCCCTCTTCATGTATTGTCCATGCCCTAGTATGCAGTATACAGGGGGGTCCTGATACAGTACCCCACCCCCACTCCCTGTGCTGTTCAGGGCCTGGAACCCATATATGCAGAGGGGGGGGGGGTTCTTTATGGGCACCAGGCCCTGAACAGTACTTAGAGAGTGTGTGTGTGTGTGGGGGGGGTTACTGTATCATACAGGAGCCCCTCTCTGTATACGGTTCACTAGGCCCTGAAGGTTACATTGGGGAAGGGTGGGGAGATCACCCAACTTTCCCAGCATCTTGTAGGCAGTATAATGGGGTCATCCAGCTAGCCCAGCGCCCTATACTTAGTATGATCAGGGTAACCCAGCTTTCCCAGGATCCTGTAATCAGTATGATAGACATCACCCAGCTTTCTGACATCCTATACTCAGGGGGGGGGGGGGATGTGTGGATGGGCTTAACTGCACACATGGGGGATGCTGGGGGGGTAACTGCACACATGGGGATGCTGGGGGGGGTAACTGGACACATTGGGGATGCTGGGGGGGTAACTGGACACATTGGGGATGCTGGGGGGGTAACTGGACACATTGGGGATGCTGGGGGGGTAACTGGACACATTGGGGATGCTGGGGGGGTAACTGGACACATTGGGGATGCTGGGGGGGTAACTGGACACATTGGGGATGCTGGGGGGGTAACTGGACACATTGGGGATGCTGGGGGGGGTAACTGGACACATTGGGGATGCTGGGGGGGTAACTGGACACATTGGGGATGCTGGGGGGTAACTGGACACATTGGGGATGCTGGGGGGGTAACTGGACACATTGGGGATGCTGGGGGGGTAACTGGACACATTGGGGATGCTGGGGGGGTAACTGGACACATTGGGGATGCTGGGGGGGTAACTGGACACATTGGGGATGCTGGGGGGGTAACTGGACACATTGGGGATGCTGGGGGGGTAACTGGACACATGGGGATGCTGGGGGGGTAACTGGACACATTGGGGATGCTGGGGGGGTAACTGGACACATTGGGGATGCTGGGGGGGTAACTGGACACATTGGGGATGCTGGGGGGGGTAACTGGACACATTGGGGATGCTGGGGGGGTAACTGGACACATTGGGGATGCTGGGGGGGTAACTGGACACAGTGGGATGCTGGGGGGGTAACGGACACATTGGGGATGCTGGTGGGGTGTAACTGGACACATTGGGGATGCTGGGGGGTACACTGGACACATGGGGATGGGGGGTTGTTAACTGGACACATTGGGGATGCTGGGGGGGTAACTGGACACATTGGGGATGCTGGGGGGTAACTGGACACATTGGGGATGCGGGGGGGGTAACTGGACACATTGGGGATGCTGGGGGGGTAACTGGACACATTGGGGCTGCTGGGGGGGGTAACTGGACACATTGGGGATGCTGGGGGGGTAACTGGACACATTGGGGATGCTGGGGGGTAACTGGACACCTTGGGAGATGCTGGGGGGGTAACTGACACATTGGGGATGCTGGGGGGGTAACTGGACACATTGGGGATGCTGGGGGGTAACTGGACCACATTGGGGATGCTGGGGGGGTAACTGGACACATTGGGGATGCTGGGGGGGTAACTGGACCACATTGGGGATGCTGGGGGGGTAACTGGACACATTGGGGATGCTGGGGGGTAACTGGACACATTGGGATGCTGGGGGGTAACTGGACACATTGGGGATGCTGGGGGTACCTGGACACATTGGGGCTGCTGGGGGGGTAACTGGACACATTGGGATGCTGGGGGGGTAACTGGACACATTGGGGATGCTGGGGGGGTAACTGGACACATTGGGGATGCTGGGGGGGGTAACTGGACACATTGGGGATGCTGGGGGGGTAACTGGACACATTGGGGATGCTGGGGGGGTAACTGGACACATTGGGGATGCTGGGGGGGTAACTGGACACATTGGGGATGCTGGGGGGGTAACTGGACACATTGGGGATGCTGGGGGGGGTAACTGGACACATTGGGGATGCTGGGGGGGGTAACTGGACACATTGGGGATGCTGGGGGGGGTAACTGGACACATTGGGGATGCTGGGGGGGGTAACTGGACACATTGGGGATGCTGGGGGGGGTAACTGGACACATTGGGGATGCTGGGGGGGTAACTGGACACATTGGGGATGCTGGGGGGGGGTAACTGGACACATTGGGGATGCTGGGGGGGTAACTGGACACATTGGGGATGCTGGGGGGGGGTAACTGGACACATTGGGGATGCTGGGGGGGGTAACTGGACACATTGGGGATGCTGGGGGGGTAACTGGACACATTGGGGATGCTGGGGGGGTAACTGGACACATTGGGGATGCTGGGGGGGTAACTGGACACATTGGGGATGCTGGGGGGGGTAACTGGACACATTGGGGATGCTGGGGGGGTAACTGGACACATTGGGGATGCTGGGGGGGTAACTGGACACATTGGGGATGCTGGGGGGGTAACTGAGACACATTGGGATGCTGGGGGGGTAACTGGACACATTGGGGATGCTGGGGGGTAACTGGACACATTGGGGATGCTGGGGGGGTAACTGGACACATTGGGGATGCTGGGGGGGTAACTGGACACATTGGGGATGCTGGGGGGGTAACTGGACACATTGGGGATGCTGGGGGGGGGGTAACTGGAAACATTGGGGATGCTGGGGGGGTAAGTGACACCTTGGGGATGCTGGGGGGGGTAACTGGACACATTGGGGATGCTGGGGGGGTAACTGGACACATTGGGGATGCTGGGGGGGTAACTGGACACATTGGGGATGCTGGGGGGGTAACTGGACACATTGGGGATGCTGGGGGGGTAACTGGACACATTGGGGATGCTGGGGGGGTAACTGGACACATTGGGGATGCTGGGGGGGTAACTGGACACATTGGGGATGCTGGGGGGGTAACTGGACACATTGGGGATGCTGGGGGGGTAACTGGACACATTGGGGATGCTGGGGGGGTAACTGGACACATTGGGGATGCTGGGGGGGTAACTGGACACATTGGGGATGCTGGGGGGGTAACTGGACACATTGGGGATGCTGGGGGGGTAACTGGACACATTGGGGATGCTGGGGGGGTAACTGGACACATTGGGGATGCTGGGGGGGTAACTGGACACATTGGGGATGCTGGGGGGGTAACTGGACACATTGGGGATGCTGGGGGGGTAACTGGACACATTGGGGATGCTGGGGGGGTAACTGGACACATTGGGGATGCTGGGGGGGTAACTGGACACATTGGGGATGCTGGGGGGTAACTGGACACATTGGGGATGCTGGGGGGGGGGGGTAACTGGACACATTGGGGATGCTGGGGGGGGGTAACTGGACACATTGGGGATGCTGGGGGGGGGGTAACTGGATCAAGTGGGATGCTGGGGGGTAGGTAACGACACATTGGGGCTGCTGGGGAGGTAACTGGACACATTGGGGATGCTGGGGGGGGGTAACTGGACACAATTCGGGGATGCTTGGGGGGTAAACTGGACACATTGGGGATGCTGGGGGGGGTAAGCTGGACACATTGGGGATGCTGGTTGGGGTAACTGGACACATTGGGGATGCTGGGGGGGGGGTAAATGGACACATTGGGATGCTGGGGGGGGTAACTGACACATTGGGGATGCTGGGGGGGGGGTAACTGGACACATTGGGGATGCTGGGGGGGTAACTGGACACATTGGGGATGCTGGGGGGGGGGTAACTGGACACATTGGGGATGCTGGGGGGGTAACTGGACACATTGGGATGCTGGGGGGGGTAACTGGACACATTGGGGATGCTGGGGGGGTAACTGGACACATTGGGATGCTGGGTGGGTAACTGGACACATTGGGGATGCTGGGTGGGTAACTGGACACATTGGGGATGCTGGGTGGGTAACGACACATTGGGGATGCTGGGGGGGGTAACTGGACACATTGGGGATGCTGGGGGGGTAACTGGACACATTGGGGATGCTGGGGGGGTAACTGGACACATTGGGGATGCTGGGGGGGTAACTGGACACATTGGGGATGCTGGGGGGGTAACTGGACACATTGGGGATGCTGGGTGGGTAACTGGACACATTGGGGATGCTGGGTGGGTAACTGGACACATTGGGGATGCTGGGTGGGTAACGACACATTGGGGATGCTGGGGGGGGGGGGGTAACTGGACACATTGGGGATGCTGGGGGGGGTAACTGGACACATTGGGGATGCTGGGGGGTAACTGGACACATTGGATGCTGGGGGGTAACTGGACACATTGGGGATGCTGGGGGGTGGTAACTGGACACATTGGGGATGCTGGGGGGTAACTGGACACATTGGGGATGCTGGGTGGGTAACTGGACACATTGGGGATGCTGGGGGGGGTAACGACACATTGGGGATGCTGGGGGGGGGGGTAACTGGACACATTGGGGATGCTGGGGGGGTAACTGGACACATTGGGGATGCTGGGGGGGGTAACTGGACACATTGGGGATGCTGGGGGGGTAACTGGACACATTGGGGATGCTGGGGGGGGGGTAACTGGACACATTGGGGATGCTGGGGGGGTAACTGGACACATTGGGGATGCTGGGGGGGTAACTGGACACATTGGGGATGCTGGGGGGGGGTAACTGGACACATTGGGGATGCTGGGGGGGGGGGTAACTGGACACATTGGGGATGCTGGGGAGGTAACTGGACACATTGGGATGCTGGGGGGGGGGTAACTGGACACATTGGGGATGCTGGGGAGGTAACTGGACACATTGGGGATGCTGGGGGGGGGGGTAACTGCACACATTGGGGATGCTGGGGTGGGGGGTAACTGGACACATTGGGGATGCTGGGGGGGGGTAACTGGACACATTGGGGATGCTGGGGGGGTAACTGCACACATTGGGGATGCTGGGGGGGTAACTGCACACATTGGGGATGCTGGGGAGGTAACTGGACACATTGGGGATGCTGGGGGGGGGTAACTGGACACATTGGGGATGCTGGGGAGGTAACTGGACACATTGGGGATGCTGGGGGGGGGGTAACTGCACACATTGGGGATGCTGGGGTGGGGGGGTAACTGGACACATTGGGGATGCTGGGGGGGGTAACTGGACACATTGGGGATGCTGGGGGGTAACCTGCACACATTGGGGATGCGGGGGGGTAACTGCACACATTGGGGATGCTGGGGTAGGGGGTAACTGGACACATTGGGATGCTGGGGGGGGGGTAACTGGACACATTGGGGATGCTGGGGGGGGGGGGGTAACTGGACACTTTGGGGATGCTGGGGGGGTAACTGGACACATTGGGGATGCTGGGGGGGGAACGACACATTGGGGATGCTGGGGGGGGGGGGTAACTGGACACATTGGGGATGCTGGGGGGAAGGTAACTGCACACATTGGGGATGCTGGGGGGGTAACTGGACACATTGGGGTGCTGGGGGGGGGGGGGGTAACTGGACACATTGGGGATGCTGGGGGGGGGTAACTGGACACATTGGGGATGCTGTGGAGGTAACTGGACACATTGGGGATGCTGGGGGGGGTAACTGGACACATTGGGGATGCTGGGGGGGTAACTGGACACATTGGGGATGCTGGGGGGGTAACTGCACACATTGGGGATGCTGGAAGGGTAACTGGACACACATTGGGGATGCTGGGGGGGTAACTGGACACATTGGGGATGCTGGGGGGGTAACTGGACACATTGGGGATGCTGGGGGGGTAACTGCACACATTGGGGATGCTGGGAGGGTAACTGGACACATTGGGGATGCTGGGGGGGGGTAACTGGACACATTGGGGATGCTGGGGGGGTAACTGGACACATTGGGGATGCTGGGGGGGGTAACAGGACACATTGGGGATGCTGAGGGGTGGGGGGTAACTGGACACATTGGGGATGCTGCGGGGGTAACTGGACACATTGGGGATGCTGGGGGGGGGGGAACTGGACACATTGGGGATGCTGGGGGGGGGGTAACTGGACACATTGGGGATGCTGGGGGGGGGTAACTGGACACATTGGGGATGCTGGGGGTAACTGGACACATTGGGGATGCTGGGGGGGGGGGGGAACTGGACACATGGGGGATGCTGGGGGGTGGTAACTGGACACATTGGGGATGCTGGGGGGGTAACTGGACACATGGGGGATGCTGGGGGGTGGTAACTGGACACATGGGGGATGCTGGGGGGGTAAATGGACACATGGGGGATGTTGGGGGTAACTGGACACATGGGGGATGCTGGGGGTAACTGGACACATGAGGGATGCTGGGGGGGGGGGGTCTTCATTTGCTGACGTGGGGGAAGGGGGTTTAAAGGGGTTGTCCGGCACTTAAAAACATTAGATATTTTGCTGCAGTAATAAGAATAAGAAGTAAAATAAGAAAGACTGTTCTCACCACACCTGTTGTCCTCCTGCGGCATTTCTACCCCCCCCCCCCCCCCCCTTCTGCGATGACCACTGCCCCTTCTGTATCATTGGTGACCGCTCAGCTAATCACTGACTAAGATGGGACAGCCATGCGACCAGTGATTAGCTGAGCGGGCTGTCACCGCTGATACGAGTTCATCACAGACGCTGCAGGAGTTTTCAAATCCGCCCTGTAGCCAAAGTGACCTAGAAACTGCCCTGGTCCATCCCCGGCCCGAGGGTCTGAAGCGATAAGACGTTATCCAGGATTACCACAGCATACAATGTGATGGCGGCCACAACAGGGTCCATCCCCGGCCCAAGGGTCTGAAGGGACAGACGTTATCCAGCATTACCACACGGTCCATCCCCGGCCCGAGGGTCTGAAGGGACAGACGTTATCCAGCATTACCACACGGTCCATCCCCGGCCCGAGGGTCTGAAGGGACAGACGTTATCCAGCATTACCACAGGGTCCATCCCCGGCCCGAGGGTCTGAAGGGACAGACGTTGTACAGCATTACCACAGCATAGAACGTGATGGCGGCCACAGCAGTAATGTGTTACCGTCGCCCAATAAAGAATCAATCCCTTCCATATTGACCCTTGTCTGTGCAGCTACACGGCTTCTCGGTCACCTGGAGCTTTTACTGATATCATTTTGGGGTAGATTGGAGTCTTTGATATAAAGGGTTAAAACCTCCACCATAAACAATGTTACCGATACCGGGTGGAGACAGACCTTATACTTAGCATATCCCCTCCTCGCCTCCCCCCCCACACACACACTAACCTCACATTTCTGATAGTATACCCCAGCTATCCTCACATATCTGATCGCATAGCCCCCGCTAACCTCACATATCTGATCGCATAGCCCCCGCTAACCTTACATATCTGATAGTATACCCCCAGCTATCCTCACATATCTGATCGCATACCCCCCGCTAACCTTACATATCTGATAGCATATCCCCCGCTAACCTTACATATCTGATCGCATACCCCCCGCTAACCTTACATATCTGATCGCATACCCCCCGCTAACCTTACATATCTGATAGCATACCCCCCGCTAACCTTACATATCTGATAGCATACCCCCCGCTAACCTTACATATCTGATAGCATATCCCCAGCTATCCTCACATATCTGATCGCATACACCCCGCTAACCTTACATATCTGATAGCATACTCCCCGCTAACCTTACATATCTGATAGCATACCCCCCGCTAACCTTACATATCTGATCGCATACCCCCCGCTAACCTTACATATCTGATCGCATACACCCCGCTAACCTTACATATCTGATAGCATAGCCCCCGCTAACCTTACATATCTGATCGCATACACCCCGCTAACCTTACATATCTGATCGCATACCCCCCGCTAACCTTCCATATCTGATAGCATACACCCCGCTAACCTTACATATCTGATCGCATACCCCCCGCTAACCTTACATATCTGATCGCATACCCCCCGCTAACCTTACATATCTGATCGCATACCCCCCGCTAACCTTCCATATCTGATAGCATACACCCCGCTAACCTTACATATCTGATCGCATACCCCCCGCTAACCTTACATATCTGATCGCATACACCCCGCTAACCTTACATATCTGATCGCATACACCCCGCTAACCTCACATATCTGATCGCATAGCCCCCGCTAACCTTACATATCTGATAGCATACCCCCCGATAACCTTACATGTCTGATAGCATACCCCCGCCCCCCGCTAACCTCACATGTCTGATAGCATACCCCCACCCCCCGCTAACCTCACATGTCTGATAGCATACCCTTGCCCCCCACCCCCCGCTAACCTCACATGTCTGATAGCATACCCCCACCCCCCGCCCCCCGCTAACCTCACATGTCTGATAGCATACCCCCGCCCCCCACCCCCCGCTAACCTCACATGTCTGATAGCATACCCCCGCCCCCTGCTAACCTCACATGTCTGATAGCATACCCCCCTCATGCATCTTAGGATAAGATGCATCACATACAGTGAATACAGAGCACAGGCGAGCACCACACACACAACTCTGATCCAGAACCGCTCACATCTTTATTTACTGTAATAAAATAAAACCCAACATGATCCATGAAAAACCGAAGACACATGACACTGGGCAAGAATGTTCTAGCCAAGCAAGAGTGTGGCGGTCAGAAAAAGGGGGGATGGCCAGCGGCAGACAAAGGGGGGGGGGGGGCTGATGGGAAATGGAAAGAGAACTGACGGGAGGGAGGAGAGAGAACTGACGGGAAGGAGGAGAGAGAACTGATGGGAAATGGAAAGAGAACTGACGGGAGGGGGGAGAGAGAACTGACGGGAGGGAGGAGAGAGAACTGACGGGAAGGAGGAGAGAGAACTGATGGGAAATGGAAAGAGAACTGACGGGAGGGAGCAGAGAGAACTGACGGGAAGGAGGAGAGAGAACTGACGGGAAGGAGGAGAGAGAACTGATGGGAAATGGAAAGAGAACTGAGGGGAGGGAGGAGAGAGAACTGAGGGGAGGGAGGAGAGAGAACTGACGGGAGGGAGGAGAGAGAACTGACGGGAGGGAGGAGAGAGAACTGACGGGAAGGAGGAGAGAGAACTGAGGGGAGGGAGGAGAGAGAACTGAGGGGAGGGAGGAGAGAGAACTGAGGGGAGGGAGGAGAGAGAACTGACGGGAGGGAGGAGAGAGAACTGACGGGAGGGAGGAGAGAGAACTGACGGGAAGGAGGAGAGAGAACTGACGGGAGGGAGGAGAGAGAACTGAGGGGAGGGAGGAGAGAGAACTGACGGGAGGGAGGAGAGAGAACTGACGGGAAGGAGGAGAGAGAACTGAGGGGAGGGAGGAGAGAGAACTGACGGGAGGGAGGAGAGAGAACTGACGGGAGGGAGGAGAGAGAACTGACGGGAAGGAGGAGAGAGAACTGACGGGAAGGAGGAGAGAGAACTGACGGGAGGGAAGAGAGAGAACTGACGGGAGGGAGGAGAGAGAACTGACGGGAAGGAGGAGAGAGAACTGACGGGAGGGAGGAGAGAGAACTGACGGGAGGGAGGAGAGAGAACTGACGGGAGGGAGGAGAGAGAACTGAGGGGAGGGAGGAGAGAGAACTGACGGGAAATGGAGAAAGAACTGATGGGAGGGAGGAGAGAGAACTGACGGGAAGGAGGAGAGAGAACTGACGGGAGGGAGGAGAGAGAACTGACGGGAGGGAGGAGAGAGAACTGATGGGAAGGTGGAGAGAGAACTGATGGGAGGGAGGAGAGAGAACTGATGGGAGGGGGGAGAGAGAACTGATGGGAGGGGGGAGAGAGAACTGATGGGAAATGGAGAGAGAACTGATGGGAAATGGAGAGAACTGATGGGAGGGAGGAGAACTGATGGGAGGGAGGAGAGAGAACTGATGGGAAATGGAGACCGATATGAGAGCAGGGATCAGCAGGAGGACGAGTGATAGGTGACCTGACACATGTATAACACTGTCCAGGCCCAGAACACGACCCATGACGCCACTAATCCTCAGCTCATTGCCGCTTATATATTAGCACAGTACTATCCGGAACGTTACCCGGGGCGGCCGATCATTGTAAGTCCCAATCAAAAAAATAGAGTAATAATTCATATATCATCTACAGGACCCATCCCCAGATCCATGAGGCGTCTATTGTTGTCTTCCCATATCCTGGAGTGTTATGAATAAGGAGGATGTACAGGGTCTCCAGCCCAGGTGCACAGGGCCAGGGTGACAACCAGTGCAGTGTTCTCGCAGCTGCGGAGTGGTGTCAGAGCTCGTCGCTCGGTCTGCTTTGTGGAATCTGAGTCTCCAGTTTTCCCGGCGTTGCTCCATTACTGCGCTTACCATTAGAGTCTTTCGCTGCCTTCTTGGATTTCTTCTTCTCTCCCTTCTTGGTTTTCTTCTTCCCAGATGAAGAGCCGAGGTCTCCTTTCTTACCGGACCACTTCTCCACCAGGCAGCCTGACCAAAGCCAAGACAGCGTTACAACTGGTGCCTCATCCAAAACATGGTACTAAGACAATACAGCCCCCCCCATCCCCTGTGGTAATAAGGCAGGCACACGCACGCACGCACACACACACACCATGGTAGTAAGGCTTCCAGCGATAATAAAGTGCCCCCCCATGATAAGGCCCTGGTGAAAATACAGCCCCCCCCCCACGATAATATGGCCACTTGTGACAATACAGCCCCTATAGACGTCTGCGGGACCCTGTAGTATTCTCTCCTAGATGTGTTGTATCTTGGGTAGAATACTTCTATAATATGGTGCTGCCCCTTACCCTGTGACTGTATTTGCCGCCATACACACAGCCCTCGTACACCAGAGGTAACATAACCCGGGCCACAACTAGTCTCTCTAAACTACATCTGATTTATCACCCCAAAACATCCCCACCAATTGCATATAGAACCGATTCATCGGGGTGGCCTGGACGGTCAGTATAAAGGCCTAAACCCACCCCGCCCTGACCATTATAGCAGGGCCACAGCCATCTCATCCTCCATCACTCACTTTTATCTTGTCCCTTCAGGACGTGTTTTGCACACAGGAAATCGGTAAGGTCCTCTTGCTGGTGATGCCGATACCAATCTTCAATGACATCTTCAAACTCCTCCATCATGACATCGCACTGTTGGTGGGGGCAGAAGACGTGTCACCAGAGACGCCACCCCTGTACCCACCCCCTCTAGTGTCTCCTCACTTACCTGCTTCTTCATATCCGCCACCTCCGCAGACGTCTCGTTCCAGAGCTCGTACGGTATGTCCATCACAACTTTCACCCCCTTGTGCACAAGGTGATGCAAAGTCTGGAAGGTCTCGGACATCCCCTGCGCGGAGCGACAAGTTCAGATACACAGAAACGTGACATCAGGACTCATCATTACCATACCCGAGCCTGCCCAGCTGTCCCCCCGTCCACCATGCCCAGCTATACCCCAACTGTACCCCATCCTCCATGCCCAGCTGTCCCCCGTCCTCCAAGCCCAACTGTACCCCAACAGTACCTGGTCCTCCAGGCCAAGCCGCACCCCGCCCTCCAGGCCAAGCAGCACCCCGCCCTCCAGGCCAAGCCGCACCCCGCCCTCCAGGCCAAGCCGCACCCCGCCCTCCAGGCCAAGCCGCACCCCGCCCTCCAGGCCAAGCCGCACCCCGCCCTCCAGGCCAAGCCGTACCCCGCCCTCCAGGCCAAGCCGCACCCCGCCCTCCAGACCAAGCCGCACCCCGTCCTCCAGACCAAGCTGCACACCGCCCTCCAGGCCAAGCTGCACCCCGCCCTCTATGCACAGAAACGTGCCATCACTGCTCATCATCACCATACCCGCCTGCCCAACTGTACCCCGTCCTTTATACAGTGTAACTGAGTGTTGCATCAGGAAAAAAAAAATACAGACTAAGGGACATAGACGGATAGCGGATCGTTGGGAGCAAGTGAGCTGCCAGCGCTATTACACAGACAGTGTAACAGAGTGTGAATTACACCTGATTCGTGACGCCACGTTTTTTGTAAAAGGATTTGAAGCCTGCCTGATCTCTAGCTGATCTCTCTGTGCATTTCCCATAATTCATGTACATTAGGAATTTGTCTAAGTCTCCTTATGGCAATTCTTTCGGAATCAGCCGACCCATAGAATGGTGTCTATGGAGCCGGCGGAAAGGTGCACAGCCGACGGAATTCCGCGGAATTTATCCGCCCTGGACAGTGCGCCAGGGCTGCCTGTTTGGTTGGGTCGGTGCGCCAGGGCTGCCTGTTTGGTTGGGTCGGTGCGCCAGGGCTGCCTGTTTGGTTGGGTCGGTGCGCCAGGGCTGCCTGTTTGGTTGGGTCGGTGCGCCAGGGCTGCCTGTTTGGTTGGGTCGGTGCGCCAGGGCTGCCTGTTTGGTTGGGTCGGTGCGCCAGGGCTGCCTGTTTGGTTGGGTCGGTGCGCCAGGGCTGCCTGTTTGGTTGGGTCGGTGCGCCAGGGCTGCCTGTTTGGTTAGGTCGGTGCGCCAGGGCTGCCTGTTTGGTTAGGTCGGTGCGCCAGGGCTGCCTGTTTGGTTAGGTCGGTGCGCCAGGGCTGCCTGTTTGGTTAGGTCGGTGCGCCAGGGCTGCCTGTTTGGTTAGGTCGGTGCGCCAGGGCTGCCTGTTTGGTTAGGTCGGTGCGCCAGGGCTGCCTGTTTGGTTAGGTCGGTGCGCCAGGGCTGCCTGTTTGGTTAGGTCGGTGCGCCAGGGCTGCCTGTTTGGTTAGGTCGGTGCGCCAGGGCTGCCTGTTTGGTTAGGTCGGTGCGCCAGGGCTGCCTGTTTGGTTAGGTCGGTGCGCCAGGGCTGTGGTTAGGTCGGTGCGCCAGGGCTGCCTGTTTGGTTAGGTCGGTGCGCCAGGGCTGCCTGTTTGGTTAGGTCGGTGCGCCAGGGCTGCCTGTTTGGTTAGGTCGGTGCGCCAGGGCTGCCTGTTTGGTTAGGTCGGTGCGCCAGGGCTGCCTGTTTGGTTAGGTCGGTGCGCCAGGGCTGCCTGTTTGGTTAGGTCAGTGCGCCAGGGCTGCCTATTTGGTTAGGTCAGTGCGCCAGGGCTGCCTGTTTGGTTAGGTCAGTGTGCCAGGGGTGATGTTTGGTTTGGTCAGGGTTCCAGGGCTGATGTCTGGTTAGGTCGGTGCCAGTGACGTCTGTTGATACGTCGTGTTCTGTGTGAAAGGGGCGACAGAGCGGAGAGCTGAGGTAATTGTGGAGTTGCAACAAGTAGCGGCTGCATCAGTGACACAGAGAAGATGGTGGAGAGTGGCCAGAGGTGTCAGAGAGCGCCTGAATGTTACCCGGTTTACGGAGGATGGGCAAGGTTCTGGAGTGGGGTCCAGTGTGAGACCCTTTATGTGAGTGGCCATAGAGGACCACTGTGTGAGGCTGAAGGAGGAGGTCAGTGATAAAAGGCTGGAGGAGGCTGTTCGGGATGTGTCAATGTGGTCAAATTGC
Organism: Dendropsophus ebraccatus; assembly: GCF_027789765.1. Taxonomy (NCBI): domain Eukaryota; kingdom Metazoa; phylum Chordata; class Amphibia; order Anura; family Hylidae; genus Dendropsophus; species Dendropsophus ebraccatus. The sequence goes on along the minus strand of NC_091461.1, from coordinate 1,998,799 downwards.
CCATGATGACTGTGGGAACGTCCGTACCTTGGCGAACCGATTGCTGCCCGAACGTTCCTTATGCAGATTGTACTCCAGCAATCTCTGGCAGAGACCTTCTGTGACTTCTATCAGGCGGATATCCCTGGAAAAGAGCAGACAAGTAATCAGACCGAAGGCCTAATGCCGACACTGTTACCACGTACAATGTCCCTCTCGTCCACTCCGGCTTTATAAACCAGATATATACCAGGAATCCTTACTGCCCTGCACCAGACAGCAGCTGCCTGCCGCACTACATGTACCAGCACAGCCTCGGTTTCCAGCAGATTACAAGCCAGTCTCCAGGTTAAGCTGCCTCATCATACCGCTCCTATAGAGGGTCACGGCAGCGGCATCAGTCATCCAATGTCTGATCTATTCATGCTAAAAGATCTGTGTAATGTAAGGGTTAATAGAGGGAGGTCCACCACTCAGGACCCTCATCTATCAGCTAGGCAGTACCCTCCCCTGACAGCAGGGCGGCTGTGTACACTCTGGCAGTACCCTCCCCTGACAGCAGGGCGGCTGTGTACACTCTGGCAGTACCCTCCCCTGACAGCAGGGCGGCTGTGTACACTCTGGCAGTACCCTCCCCTGACAGCAGGGCGGCTGTGTACACTCTGGCAGTACCCTCCCCTGACAGCAGGGCGGCTGTGTACACTCTGGCAGTACCCTCCCCTGACAGCAGGGCGGCTGTGTACACGTCATTCCTCTGGCAGTACCCTCCCCTGACAGCTGGGCGGCTGTGTACACGTCATTCCTCTGGCAGTACCCTCCCCTGACAGCAGGGCGGCTGTGTACACTCTGGCAGTACCCTCCCCTGACAGCAGGGCGGCTGTGTACACGTCACTCCTCTGGCAGTACCCTCCCCTGACAGCAGGGCGGCTGTGTACACGTCACTCCTCTGGCAGTACCCTCCCCTGACAGCAGGGCGGCTGTGTACACGTCATTCCTCTGGCAGTACCCTCCCCTGACAGCAGGGTGGCTGTGTACACGTCACTCCTCTGGCAGTACCCTCCCCTGACAGCAGGGCGGCTGTGTACACGTCACTCCTCTGGCAGTACCCTCCCCTGACAGCAGGGCGGCTGTGTACACGTCACTCCTCTGGCAGTACCCTCCCCTGACAACAGGGCGGCTGTGTACACGTCACTCCTCTGGCAGTACCCTCCCCTGACAACAGGGCGGCAGTGTACACTCTGGCAGTACCCTCTCCTGACAGCAGGGCGGCTGTGTACACGTCATTCCTCTGGCAGTACCCTCCCCTGACAGCAGGGCGGCTGTGTACACGTCACTCCTCTGGCAGTACCCTCCCCTGACAGCAGGGCGCTGTGTACACGTCACTCCTCTGGCAGTACCCTCCCCTGACAGCAGGGCGGCTGTGTACACGTCACTCCTCTGGCAGTACCCTCCCCTGACAGCAGGGCGGCTGTGTACACGTCACTCCTCTGGCAGTACCCTCCCCTGACAGCAGGGCGGCTGTGTACACTCTGGCAGTACCCTCCCCTGACAGCAGGGCGGCTGTGTACACGTCATTCCTCTGGCAGTACCCTCCCCTGACAGCAGGGCGCTGTGTACACGTCACTCCTCTGGCAGTACCCTCCCCTGACAGCAGGGCGGCAGTGTACACTCTGGCAGTACCCTCCCCTGACAGCAGGGCGGCTGTGTACACGTCACTCCTCTGGCAGTACCCTCCCCTGACAGCAGGGCGGCTGTGTACACGTCACTCCTCTGGCAGTACCCTCCCCTGACAGCAGGGCGGCTGTGTACACGTCATTCCTCTGGCAGTACATTCTGTACATGTCACACAGTCGCAGCGATAGGTCACATGACGTTCTCACAGAGCAGAGTTACCCGGCCGAGCAGAGAAGTTACTCACGAGTTTGTGTACTTGATCTTATTTTTCTTCTTGTCACCGTCCAGGAAGCCATAGCGAGTATCGATCACTTCACGTGTCCGGGACGTTTCATCAAATGAGGATTTCAGCTCCAGCGCGACATATTTACAGACTGCAAGAGAGGAGAGAGTTCTGGGAAATATATACAATTCCCGTCACGTCTGGGAAGGTGGTCGGGGCAGGACTTGAGCTGGAGTCACCAGTTGGGGGAACACTTCCATATATGGTCTGGGAACAGATGACATCACTGGGATATGACATCATAGAGAGGAGTCCCCATCTCAGAACTGACCCTGACACACAAGGAGTCCTGCCAGTCCTGTATGACAGCGCCCCCTGTATGTGGGGGATAAAAGAGACCACTCAGCCTTCCCACATACAGCTCGGGTCATCCACAGGTTGACACTACCACTGGAAGTGTGGCCATGTGGTCCTCACAATAACAGATAAGGTTAGGTGCTTCACCTCCACAGGGGTCATACCTTCACATTTGTTGGGCAGATGGACCCACTCACTGTCCACAGCCTCTGAGAGTCCAACACTGAGCGGAAGAACCACGAGCAGAAGCCACATCGCCAAGCCTGCCAGGAGACAAGTCACAGATCAGCTGATCACTGGATACCCCCCCAACCAAGCCGCTTTGTGGCTCATACTGAGCAGAAGTGATGGGCAGAACTAGGCCCTGACAGTAACCTAACTGCCCCACCCAATCATAGAGGAGATGGAACCATGGTGACCCCAAGTGGTGGTCCAAGTGGTGGTCCTAGAGGAGACTGTCTCCTGAGGAGCTCGGTGCACACTACTGTATCGTCCTCATCCACACCGATCAAACCTTAGAGGGATTCTATGCCTAGGGCCATGACTGGGGCCAAACAACCAGGAGTCACCAGACAGAGCCTGATCAGAGAACACAGCATCACACAGCAGCAACATCCAGAGCGCGATCAGAGAACACAGCATCACACCGCAGCAACATCCAGAGCCTGATCAGAGAGAGAACACAGCATCACACCGCAGCAACATCCAGAGCCTGATCAAAAAACACAACATCACACCACAGCAACATCCAGAGCCTGATCAGAGAGAGAACACAGCATCACACCGCAGCAACATCCAGAGCCTGATCACAGAACACAGCATCACACCGCAGCAACATCCAGAGCCTGATCAGAGAACACAGCATCACACCACAGCAACATCCAGAGCCTGATCAGAGAGAGAACACAGCATCACACCGCAGCAACATCCAGAGCCTGATCACAGAACACAGCATCACACCGCAGCAACATCCAGAGCCTGATCACAGAACACAGCATCACACCGCAGCAACATCCAGAGCCTGATCAGAGAACACAGCATCACACCGCAGCAACATCCAGAGCCCGATCACAGAACACAGCATCACACCGCAGCAACATCCAGAGCCTGATCACAGAACACAGCATCACACCACAGCAACATCCAGAGCCTGATCAGAGAGAGAACACAGCATCACACCGCAGCAGCATCCAGAGCCCGATCACAGAACACAGCATCACACCGCAGCAACATCCAGAGCCTGATGAGAGAACACAGCATCACACCACAGCAACATCCAGAGCCTGATCAGAGAGAGAACACAGCATCACACCGCAGCAGCATCCAGAGCCCGATCACAGAACACAGCATCACACCGCAGCAACATCCAGAGCCTGATGAGAGAACACAGCATCACACCACAGCAACATCCAGAGCCTGATCAGAGAGAGAACACAGCATCACACCGCAGCAACATCCAGAGCCTGATCAGAGAACACAGCATCACACAGCAGCAACATCCAGAGCCTGATCAGAGAGAGAACACAGCATCACACCGCAGCAACATCTAGAGCCTGATCAGAGAGAGAACACAGCATCACACCGCAGCAACATCCAGAGCCTGATCACAGAACACAGCATCACACCGCAGCAACATCCAGAGCCCGATCACAGAACACCCCATCACACTGCAGCAACATTCAGAGCGCGATCAGAGAGAGAACACAAGATCACACCGCAGCAACATCTAGAGCCTGATCAGAGAGAGAACACAGCATCACACCGCATGCAACATCCAGAGCCCGATCACAGAACACAGCATCACACCGCAGCAACATCCAGAGCCTGATGAGAGAACACAGCAGCATCCAGAGCCTGATCAGAGAGAGAACACAGCATCACACCGCATGCAACATCCAGAGCCTGATCAGAGAACACAGCATCGCACCGCAGCAACATCTAGAGCCTGATCAGAGAGAGAACACAGCTTCACACCGCAGCAACATCTAGAGCATGATCAGAGAGAGAACACAGCATCACACTGCAGCAACATCCAGAGCCTGATCACAAAACACAGCATCACACCGCAGCAACATCCAGAGCCCGATCACAGAACACAGCATCACACAGCAGCAACATCCAGAGCCTGATCAGAGAGAGAACACAGCATCACACCGCAGCAACATCCAGAGCCTGATCAGAGAACACAGCATCACACCGCAGCAACATTCAGAGCCCGATCACAGAACACCCCATCACACTGCAGCAACATCCAGAGCGCGATCAGAGAGAGAACACAGCATCACACCGCAGCAACATCCAGAGCCTGATCAGAGAGAGAACACAGCATCACACCGCAGCAACATCCAGAGCCGGATCAGAGAGAGAACACAGCATCACACCGCAGCAACATCCAGAGCCCGATCAGAGAACACAGCATCATACCACAGCAACATCCAGAGCCTGATCAGAGAGAGAACACAGCATCACACCGCAGCAACATCCAGAGCCTGATCACAGAACACAGCATCACACCGCAGCAACATCCAGAGCCCGATCACAGAACACAGAATCACACCGCAGCAACATCCAGAGCCTGATCAGAGAACACAGCATCACACCGCAGCAACATCTAGAGCCTGATCAGAGAAAGAACACAGCATCACACTGCAGCAACATCCAGAGCCTGATCACAGAACACAGCATCACACCGCAGCAACATCCAGAGCCCGATCACAGAACACAGCATCACACCACAGCAACATCCAGAGCCCGATCACAGAACACCCCATCACACCGCAGCGACATCCAGAGCGTGATCACAGAACACAGCATCACACCACAGCAACATCCAGAGCATCACACCGCAGCATCCAGAGCCGGATCAGAGAGATAACACAGCATCCCACCGCAGCAACATCCAGAGCCTGATCACAGAACACAGCATTACACCGCAGCAACATCCAGAGCCTGATCAGAGAACACAGCATCACACCGCAGCAACATCCAGAGCCTGATCAGAGAGAGAACACAGCATCACACCGCAGCAACATCCAGAGCGCGATCACAGAACACAGCATCCCACCGCAGCAACATCCAGAGCCTGATCACAGAACACAGCATTACACCGCAGCAACATCCAGAGCCTGATCAGAGAGAGAACACAGCATCACACCGCAGCAACATCCAGAGCCTGATCAGAGAGAGAACACAGCATCACACCGCAGCAACATCCAGAGCGCGATCACAGAACACAGCATCACACCACAGCAACATCCAGAGCATCACACCGCAGCATCCAGAGCCGGATCAGAGAGATAACACAGCATCACACCGCAGCAACATCCAGAGCCTGATCACAGAACACAGCATCCCACCGCAGCAACATCCAGAGCCTGATCACAGAACACAGCATCCCACCGCAGCAACATCCAGAGCCTGATCACAGAACACAGCATCACACCGCAGCAGCATCCAGAGCGTGATCAGAGAGAGCACAGCATCATACCACAGCAACATACAGAGCCCGATCACAGAACACAGCATCATACCACAGCAACATACAGCGCCTGATCAGAGAGAGAACACAGTATCACACCGCAGCAACATCCAGAGCCCGATCAGAGAACACAGCATCATACCACAGCAACATCCAGAGCCCGATCAGAGAGGGAACCCAGCATCACACCGCAGCAACATCCAGAGCCCGATCACAGAACACAGCATCACACCGCAGCAACATCCAGAGCCTGATCACAGAACACAGCATCACACCGCAGCAACATCCAGAGCCCGATCAGAGAGAGAACACAGCATCACACCGCAGCAACATCCAGAGCCCGATCACAGAACACAGCATCACACCGCAGCAACATCCAGAGCCTGATCAGAGAGAGAACACAGCATCACACCGCAGCAACATCCAGAGCCTGATCACAGAACACAGCATCAAACTACAGCAACATCCAGAGCCTGATCAGGGAACACAGCATCCCACCGCAGCAACATCCAGAGCCCGATCAGAGAACACAGCATCACACCGCAGCAACATCCGGAGCCCGATCAGAGAGAGAACACAGCATCACACCGCAGCAGCATCCAGAGCCCAATCAGAGAACACAGCATCACACCGCAGCAGCATCCAGAGCCTGATCAGAGAACACAGCATCACACCGCAGCAGCATCCAGAGCGCGATCACAGAACACAGCATCACACCGCAGCAACATCCAGAGCCTGATCAGAGAACACAGCATCACACCGCAGCAGCATCGAGAGCCTGATCACAGAACACAGCATCACACCGCAGCAGCATCCAGAGCCCAATCAGAGAGAGAACACAGCATCACACCGCCAGGGCTGTGGAGTCGGAGTCAGAGTCGTGGAGTCGGAGTTGGAGCTAGTTTTGGCTGGAGTCGGGGAAAAAAATTTACCGACTCCAGCTTTAAAAAAATCTTTAAAAAATGTAGAATTGAATTTTAATATGAATTTTGCTCATGAATATATTATGAGCAACATTCTAATAGGACACTGGCCCTATTACATAAGGGGGGGGGTCGGGGAATATATCAGTAATAGGACATTGGCCCTATTACATAAGGGTGGTCGGGGAATATATCAGTAATAGGACACTGGCCCTATTACATAAGGGTGGTCGGGGAATATATCAGTAATAGGACACTGGCCCTATTACATAAGGGTGGTCGGGGAATATATCAGTAATAGGACCCTGGCCCTATTACATAAGGGTGGTCGGGGGTATATCAGTAATAGGATACTGGGTGGTCAGGGAGAGGTTGTTGGTCACTATTTGGCAGTTTGTTTCTGAGCTGGAAGAGTCCATTGTGTGGGGGGAGATCTGTGCTGGTCTCTTCCTGGATGCTGGATGACTGTATATGAGCAGCAGTGTAATATGGAGATATCCTGTGTAATATAGAGGAGGAGGAGGAGACATAAGTAGTGTAGCTGTAACCTCTGTCCTCAGTGCGGGGTTTTCTCTCTGGGAGAAGATTGTGTGTTTTTCTTCACTGTTCTATGACTACAGCAGGCTGTGTGTGTGCTATGACTACAGCAGGCTGTGTGTGTGCTATGACTACAGCAGGCTGTGTGTGCTATGGCTGCAGCAGGCTGCGTGTGTGTGTTTGCGTACAATTGCGTGCCCCCACAGTGACCTTCTATATCACTAAGTGTGACCCCTCTCTATATATCACTATGTGTGACCCCTCTCTATATATCACTATGTGTGACCCCTCTCTATATATCACTATGTGTGACCCCTCTCTATATATCACTATGTGTGACCCCTCTCTATATATCACTATGTGTGACCCCTCTCTATATATCACTATGTGTGACCCCTCTCTATATATCACTATGTGTAACCCCTCTCTATATCACTATGTGTGACCCCTCTCTATATATCACTATGTGTGACCCCTCTATATCACTATGTGTGACCCCTCTCTATATATCACTATGTGTGACCCCTCTCTATATATCACTATGTGTGACCCCTCTCTATATATCACTATGTGTGACCCCTCTCTATATATCACTATGTGTGACCCCTCTCTATATATCACTATGTGTGACCCCCTGTATATCACTATGTGTGACCCCTCTCTATATCACTGTGTGACCCCTCTCTATATATCACTATGTGTGACCCCTCTCTATATATCACTATGTGTGACCCCTCTCTATATATCACTATGTGTAACCCCTCTCTATATATCACTATGTGTAACCCCTCTCTATATATCACTATGTGTGACCCCTCTCTATATATCACTATGTGTGACCCCTCTCTATATATCACTATGTGTGACCCCTCTCTATATATCACTATGTGTGACCCCTCTCTATATATCACTATGTGTGACCCCTCTCTATATATCACTATGTGTGACCCCTCTCTATATATCACTATGTGTGACCCCTCTCTATATATCACTATGTGTGACCCCTCTCTATATATCACTATGTGTGACCCCCTGTATATCACTATGGCTGACCTCTATATTACAGTGATCTGGCAGTGTTAGTGTTTCTGTGGTGAATATTTAGTTAGAAACATAGAAGACTGTCAGCAGGAAAAGATCACCTGCTCCATCTGGTCTAGTTGTGAGTAGTTCAGGACATGGAGGCTGGAGACTGGCTGCACCCACAGGAGAAGCTGCTGTATATACAGTATATATTCCCTCAGAAGTCGCCCCAGGATCATGTAGGACATTAGAGAGAAGCTGCTGAGCCGATGTGATAGATATCTCCCCTGGTATCTGATCGGCCATTTATCAAGGAGCAGGAGTCCGAGTCGGTCCTGATAAAGTTCAGTAGTCGGAGCTGCGGCTTACTGACCCCACAGCCCTGCACACCGCAGCAACATCCAGAGCTCGATCGGAGAACACAGCATCACACCACAGTATACAATAATTCTGTATATAGGTGAGAGGCTCTGTATATAGGTGAGAAGCTCTGTATATAGGTGAGGGGCTCTGTATATAGGTGAGGGGCTCTGTATATAGGTGAGGGGCTCTGTATATACTGGCTCTGTATATAGGTGAGAGGCTCTGTATATAGGTGAGAGGCTCTGTATATAGGTGAGGGGCTCTGTATATAAGTGAGGGGCTCTGTATATAGGTGAGGGGCTCTGTATATACTGGCTCTGTATATAGGTGAGGGGCTCTGTATATAGGTGAGGGGCTCTGTATATAGGTGAGGGGGCTCTGTATATACTGGCTCTGTATATAGGTGAGGGGCTCTGTATATAGGTGAGGGGCTCTGTGTATACTGGCTCTGTATATAGGTGAGGGGCTCTGTATATAGGTGAGAGGCTCTGTATATACTGGCTCTGTATATAGGTGAGGGGCTCTGTATATACTGGCTCTGTATATAGGTGAGGGGCTCTGTATATAGGTGAGAGGCTCTGTATATACTGGCTCTGTATATAGGTGAGGGGCTCTGTATATACTGGCTCTGTATATAGGTGAGGGGCTCTGTATATAGGTGAGGGGCTCTGTATATACTGGCTCTGTATATAGGTGAGAGGCTCTGTATATACTGGCTCTGTATATAGGTGAGAGGCTCTGTATATACTGGCTCTGTATATAGGTGAGGGGCTCTGTATATACTGGCTCTGTATATAGGTGAGGGGCTCTGTATATACTGGCTCTGTATATAGGTGAGGGGCTCTGTGTATAGGTGAGGGGCTCTGTGTATACTGGCTCTGTATATAGGTGAGGGGCTCTGTATATACTGGCTCTGTATATACTGGCTCTGTATATAGGTGAGGGGCTCTGTATATACTGGCTCTGTATATAGGTGAGGGGCTCTGTATATACTGGCTCTGTATATAGGTGAGGGGCTCTGTATATACTGGTTCTGTATATAGGTGAGGGGCTCTGTATATAGGTGAGGGGCTCTGTGTATACTGGCTCTGTATATAGGTGAGGGGCTCTGTATATAGGTGAGGGGCTCTGTGTATACTGGCTCTGTATATAGGTGAGGGGCTCTGTATATAGGTGAGGGGCTCTGTATATAGGTGAGGGGCTCTGTATATACTGGCTCTGTATATAGGTGAGGGGCTCTGTATATAGGTGAGGGGCTCTGTATATACTGGTTCTGTATATAGGTGAGGGGATCTGTATATAGGTGAGGGGCTCTGTGATACTGGCTCTGTATATAGGTGAGGGGCTATGTATATAGGTGAGGGGCTCTGTATAAGGTGAGGGGCTCTGTATTACTGGCTCTGTATATAGGTGAGGGGCTCTGTATATAGGTGAGAGGCTCTGTATCTAACTGGCTCTGTATATAGGTGAGGGCTCTGCATATATCTGGCTCTGTATATAGGTGAGGGGCTCTGTATATAGGTGAGGGGCTCTTGTAATACTGGCTCTGTATATAGGTGAGAGGCTCTGTATATTACTGGCTCCTGTATATAGGGAGGGGCTCTGTATATACTGGCTCTGTATATAGTTGAGGGGCTCTGTATATAGGTGAGGGGCTCTGTATATACTGGCTCTGTATATAGGTGAGGGGCTCGGTTGTATAGGTGGAGTGGCTCTGTGTATACTGGCTCTGTATATAGGTGACGGGGGCTCTGTATACTACTGGCTCTGTATATAGTGAGGGCCTCTGTATATAGGTGAGAGGCTCTGTATATAGGTGAGGGGCTCTGTATATAGGTGAGGGGCTCTGTATATAGGTGAGGGGCTCTGTATATAGGTGAGGGGCTCTGTATATAGGTGAGGGGCTCTGTATATACTGGCTCTGTATATAGGTGAGGGGCTCTGTATATAGGTGAGAGGCTCTGTATACACCGGCTCTGTATATAGGTGAGAGGCTCTGTATATAGGTGAGGGGCTCTGTATATAGGTGAGGGGCTCTGTATATACTGGCTCTGTATATAGGTGAGGGGCTCTGTATATAGGTGAGGGGCTCTGTATATACTGGCTCTGTATATAGGTGAGGGGCTCTGTATATACTGGCTCTGTATATAGGTGAGGGGCTCTGTATATAGGTGAGAGGCTCTGTATATAGGTGAGGGGCTCTGTATATAGGTGAGGGGCTCTGTATATACCGGCTCTGTATATAGGTGAGGGGCTCTGTATATAGGTGAGGGGCTCTGTATACACCGGCTCTGTATATAGGTGAGGGGCTCTGTATATACTGGCTCTGTATATAGGTGAGGGGCTCTGTATATACTGGCTCTGTATATAGGTGAGAGGCTCTGTATATAGATGAGGGGCTCTGTATATAGGTGAGGGGCTCTGTATATAGGTGAGGGGCTCTGTATATACCGGCTCTGTATATAGGTGAGGGGCTCTGTATATACCGGCTCTGTATATAGGTGAGGGGCTCTGTATATAGGTGAGGGGGCTCTGTATATAGGTGAGGGGGCTCTGTATATAGGTGAGGGGGCTCTGTATATAGGTGAGGGGCTCTGTATATACCGGCTCTGTATATAGGTGAGAGGCTCTGTATATACTGGCTCTGTATATAGTTGAGAGGCTCTGTATATAGGTGAGGGGCTCTGTATATAGGTGAGGGGGCTCTGTATATACTGGCTCTGTATATAGGTGAGAGGCTCTGTATATAGATGAGGGGCTCTGTATATACCGGCTCTGTATATAGGTGAGGGGGCTCTGTATATAGGTGAGGGGCTCTGTATATAGGTGAGGGGCTCTGTATATAGGTGAGGGGCTCTGTATATAGGTGAGGGGCTCTGTATATAGGTGAGGGGCTCTGTATATAGGTGAGGGGCTCTGTATATACTGGCTCGGTATCTAGGTTGAGAGGCTCTGTATATAGGTGAGCGGGCTCTTTTCTATAGGTGAGGGTGCTCTGTATGTATATAGGTGAGGGGCTCTGTAATTATACTGGCTCTGTATATATGGTGAGGGGCTCTTGTATATAGGTGAGGGGCTCTGGAGGGCTCTGTATCATAGGTTGAGGGGCTCTTTATCTAGGTTGAGGGGCTCTGTTCATATAGCGTGAGGGGCTCCTTATATTACTGGCTCTATAATATAGGGAGGGGCCTCTGTATATACTGGCTCTGTATATAGGTGAGAGGCTCTGTATATACTGGCTCTGTATATAGGTGAGAGGCTCTGTATATACCGGCTCTGTATATAGGTGAGAGGCTCTGTATATACCGGCTCTGTATATAGGTGAGGGGCTCTGTATATAGGTGAGGGGCTCTGTATATACTGGCTCTGTATATAGGAGAGGGGCTCTGTGTATACTGGCTCTGTATATAGGTGAGGGGCTCTGTATATACCGACTCTGTATATAGGTGAGGGGCTCTGTATATAGGTGAGGGGCTCTGTATATACCGGCTCTGTATATAGGTGAGGGGCTCTGTATATACTGGCTCTGTATATAGGTGAGGGGCTCTGTATATAGGTGAGGGGCTCTGTATATAGGTGAGGGGCTCTGTATATACTGGCTCTGTATATAGGTGAGGGGCTCTGTATATAGGTGAGGGGCTCTGTATATAGGTAAGGGGCTCTGTATATAGGTGAGAGGCTCTGTATATAGGTGAGAGGCTCTGTATATACCGGCTCTGTATATAGGTGAGGGGCTCTGTATATAGGTGAGGGGCTCTGTATATAGGTGAGGGGCTCTGTATATAGGTGAGGGGCTCTGTATATAGGTGAGGGGCTCTGTATATAGGTGAGGGGCTCTGTATATAGGTGAGGGGCTCTGTATATAGGTGAGGGGCTCTGTATATAGGTGAGGGGCTCTGTATATAGGTGAGGGGCTCTGTATATACTGGCTCTGTATATAGGTGAGGGGCTCTGTATATACTGGCTCTGTATATAGGTGAGGGGCTCTGTATATAGGTGAGAGGCTCTGTATATACCGGCTCTGTATATAGGTGAGGGGCTCTGTATATAGGTGAGGGGCTCTGTGTATACTGGCTCTGTATATAGGTGAGGGGCTCTGTATATACTGGCTCTGTATATAGGTGAGGGGCTCTGTATATACTGGCTCTGTATATAGGTGAGGGGCTCTGTATATAGGTGAGGGGCTCTGTATATAGGTGAGGGGCTCTGTATATAGGTGAGGGGCTCTGTATATACCGGCTCTGTATATAGGTGGGGGGCTCTGTATATGGGTAAGGGGCTCTGTATATACTGGCTCTGTATATAGGTGAGGGGCTCTGTATATACTGGCTCTGTATATAGTTGAGGGGCTCTGTATATAGGTGAGGGGCTCTGTATATACCGGCTCTGTATATAGGTGGGGGGCTCTGTATATGGGTGAGGGGCTCTGTATATACTGGCTCTGTATATAGGTGAGAGGCTCTGTATATAGGTGAGGGGCTCTGTATATACTGGCTCTGTATATAGGTGAGAGGCTCTGTATATAGGTGAGGGGCTCTGTATATAGGTGAGGGGGCTCTGTATATAGGTGAGGGGCTCTGTATATACTGGCTCTGTATATAGGTGAGAGGCTCTGTATATACTGGCTCTGTATATAGGTGAGGGGCTCTGTATATACTGGCTCTGTATATAGGTGAGGGGCTCTGTATATAGGTGAGGGGCTCTGTATATAGGTGAGAGGCTCTGTGTATACTGGCTCTGTATATAGGTAAGGGGCTCTGTATATAGGTGAGGGGCTCTGTATATAGGTGAGAGGCTCTGTGTATACTGGCTCTGTATATAGGTGAGGGGCTCTGTATATACGTGAGGGGCTCTGTATATACTGGCTCTGTATATAGGTGAGGGGCTCTGTATATAGGTGAGGGGCTCTGTATATAGGTGAGGGGCTCTGTATATAGGTGAGAGGCTCTGTATATAGGTGAGGGGCTCTGTATATAGGTGAGGGGCTCTGTATATAGGTGAGGGGCTCTGTATATAGGTGAGGGGCTCTGTATATACTGGCTCTGTATATAGGTGAGGGGATCTGTATATAGGTGAAGGGCTCTGTATATACTGGCTCTGTATATAGGTGAGGGGCTCTGTATATACTGGCTCTGTATACACCGGCTCTGTATATAGGTAAGGGGCTCTGTATATACTGGCTCTGTATATAGGTGAGGGGCTCTGTATATAGTTGAGAGGCTCTGTATATAGGTGAGGGGCTCTGTATAATAGGTGAGGGCTCTGTATATGGCCTGTATATAGGTGAGGGGCTCTGTATATAGGTGAGGGGCTCTGTATATAGGTGAGGGCTCTGTATATAGGTGAGGGGCTCTGTATATAGATGAGGGGCTCTGTATATACGGCTCTGTATATAGGTGAGAGGCTCTGTAATACTGGCTCGTGTATATAGATGAGGGGCTCTGTATATACTGCTCTGTATATAGGTGAGGGGGCTCTGTATATAGGTGAGGGGGCTCTGTATATAGGTGAGGGGCTCTGTATATAGGTGAGGGGGCTCTGTATATAGGTGAGGGGGCTCTGTATATAGGTGAGGGGCTCTGTATATAGGTGAGGGGCTCTGTATATACTGGCTCTGTATATAGGTGAGAGGCTCTGTATATACTGGCTCTGTATATAGTTGAGAGGCTCTGTATATAGGTGAGGGGCTCTGTATATAGGTGAGAGGCTCTGTATATACTGGCTCTGTATATAGGTGAGGGGCTCTGTGTATACTGGCTCTGTATATAGGTGAGGGGCTCTGTATATACCGACTCTGTATATAGGTGAGGGGCTCTGTATATAGGTGAGGGGCTCTGTATATACTGGCTCTGTGTATAGGTGAGGGGCTCTGTATATACTGGCTCTGTATATAGGTAAGGGGCTCTGTATATAGGTGAGGGGGCTCTGTATATAGGTGAGAGGCTCTGTATATACTGGCTCTGTATATAGGTGAGGGGCTCTGTATATAGGTGAGGGGCTCTGTATATAGGTGAGGGGCTCTGTATATACTGGCTCTGTATATAGGTGAGGGGCTCTGTATATACTGGCTCTGTATATAGGTGAGAGGCTCTGTATATACCGGCTCTGTGTATAGGTGAGGGGCTCTGTATATAGGTGAGGGGCTCTGTATATAGGTGAGGGGCTCTGTATATAGGTGAGGGGCTCTGTATATAGGTGAGGGGCTCTGTATATAGGTGAGGGGCTCTGTATATAGGTGAGGGGCTCTGTATATAGGTGAGGGGCTCTGTATATAGGTGAGGGGCTCTGTATATAGGTGAGGGGCTCTGTATATAGGTGAGGGGCTCTGTATATAGGTGAGGGGCTCTGTTATATAGGTGAGGGGCTCTGTATATAGGTGAGGGGCTCGTATATAGGTGAGGGGCTCTGTATAGGTGAGGGGCTCTGTATATAGGTGAGGGGCTCGGTATATAGGTGAGGGGCTCTGTATAGAGGTGAGGGGCTCTGTATATAGGTGAGGGGCTCTGTATATAGGTGAGGGGGCTCTGTATATAGGTGAGGGGCTCTGTATATAGGTGAGGGGCTCTTATATAGGTGAGGGGCTCTGTATATAGGTGAGGGGCTCTGTATATGGTGAGGGGCTCTGTATATAGGTGAGGGTCTATGTATATAGGTGAGGGGCTCTGTATAGGTGAGGGGCTCTGTATATAGGTGAGGGGCTCGTATATAGGTGAGGGGCTCTGTATATAGGTGAGGGGCTCTGTATATAGGTGAGGGCTCTGTATATAGGTGAGGGGCTCTGTATATAGGTGAGGGGCTCTGTATATAGGTGAGGGGCTCTGTATATAGCCTGCTGTGAGGGGCTTGTATCTAGGGCTGCTGGCCTGTATATAGGTGAGGGGCTCTGTATATAGGTGAGGGGCTCTGTATATAGGTGAGGGGCTCTGTATATAGGTGGGGGCTTCTGTATCATAGGTGAGGGGCTCATGTATATAGGGTGAGGGGCGCTTTTCTGGTATATATGTGAGGGGGCTCTGTATATAGGTGAAGGGGCTTTCTGTATATAGGTGAGGCGGGATCTAGTAATAGGTGAAGGGGCTCTGCTTATTCTAGGTTGAGGGGGCTCTGGTATATAGGTGAGGGGCTGCTGTATATAGGTGAGGGGCTCTGTATATAGGTGAGGGGCGTCTCTGTATATAGGTGAGGGGGCTCGTATATAGGTGAGGGGCTCTGTATACTAGAAGTGAGGGCTCTAGGGGGGCTCTGTATATAGGTGAGGGGCTCTGCTATATAATGGTGTAGGGGCTCTGTATATAGGTGAGGGGCTCTGTATATAGGTGAGGGGCTCTGTATATAGGTGAGGGGCTCTGTATATAGGTGAGGGGCTCTGTATATAGGTGAGGGGCTCTGTATATACTGACTCTGTATATAGGTGAGGGGCTCTGTATATAGGTGAGGGGCTCTGTATATAGGTGAGGGGCTCTGTATATACTGGCTCTGTATATAGGTGAGGGGCTCTGTATATACTGGCTCTGTATATAGGTGAGGGGCTCTGTATATACTGGCTCTGTATATAGGTGAGGGGCTCTGTATATAGGTGAGGGGCTCTGTATATAGGTGCGGGGCTCTGTATATAGGTGAGGGGCTCTGTATATAGGTGAGGGGCTCTGTATATAGGTGAGGGGGCTCTGTATATACTGGCTCTGTATATAGTTGAGGGGCTCTGTATATAGTTGAGGGGCTCGGTATATACTGGCTCTGTATATAGGTGAGAGGCTCTGTATATAGGTGAGGGGGCTCTGTATATAGGTGAGGGGCTCTGTATATAGGTGAGAGGCTCTGTATATAGGTGAGGGGCTCTGTATATAGGTGAGAGGCTCTGTATATAGGTGAGGGGCTCTGTATATAGGTGAGGGGGCTCTGTATATACTGGCTCTGTATATAGGTGAGGGGCTCTGTATATACTGGCCTCTGTATATAGGGAGGGGCTCTGTATATAGGTGAGGGGGCTCTGTATATAGGTGAGGGGTCTGTATCATAGGTGAGGGGCTCATAGGTGAGGGGCTCTGTATATACCGGCTCTGTATATAGGTGAGGGGCTCTGTATATAGGTGAGGGGCTCTGTATATACTGGCTCTGCATATAGGTGAGAGGCTCTGTATATACTGGCTCTGTATATAGGTGAGGGGCTCTGTATATACCGGCTCTGTATATAGGTGAGGGGCTCTGCATATAGGTGAAGGGCTCTGTATATACTGGCTCTGTATATAGGTGAGGGGCTCTGTATATACTGTCTCTGTATATAGGTGAGGGGCTCTGTATATACCGGCTCTGTATATAGGTGAGGGGCTCTGTATATACTGGCTCTGTATATAGGTGAGGGGCTCTGTATATACCGGCTCTGTATATAGGTGAGGGGCTCTGTATATACCGGCTCTGTATATAGGTGAGGGGCTCTGTATATAGGTGAGGGGCTCTGTATATACTGGCTCTGTATATAGGTGAGAGGCTCTGTATATAGGTGAGGGGCTCTGTATATACTGGCTCTGTATATAGGTGAGGGGCTCTGTATATACTGGCTCTGTATATAGGTGAGGGGCTCTGTATATAGGTGAGGGGCTCTGTATATAGGTGAGGGGCTCTGTATATACTGGCTCTGTATATAGGTGAGGGGCTCTGTATATAGGTGAGGGGCTCTGTATATACTGGCTCTGTATATAGGTGAGGGGCTCTGTATATAGGTGAGAGGCTCTGTATATACTGGCTCTGTATATAGGTGAGAGGCTCTGTATATAGGTGAGGGGCTCTGTATATAGGTGAGGGGCTCTGTATATAGGTGAGGGGCTCTGTATATACTGGCTCTGTATATAGGTGAGGGGCTCTGTATATAGGTGAGGGGCTCTGTATATACTGGCTCTGTATATAGGTGAGAGGCTCTGTATATACTGGCTCTGTATATAGGTGAGGGGCTCTGTATATACTGGCTCTGTATATAGGTGAGGGGCTCTGTATATAGGTGAGGGGCTCTGTATATACTGGCTCTGTATATAGGTGAGGGGCTCTGTATATAGGTGAGGGGCTCTGTATATAGGTGAGGGGCTCTGTATATAGGTGAGGGGCTCTGTATATAGGTGAGGGGCTCTGTATATAGGTGAGGGGCTCTGTATATAGGTGAGGGGCTCTGTATATAGGTGAGGGGCTCTGTATATACTGGCTCTGTATATAGGTGAGAGGCTCTGTATATACCGGCTCTGTATATAGGTGAGGGGCTCTGTATATAGGTGAGGGGCTCTGTATATACTGGCTCTGTATATAGGTGAGGGGCTCTGTATATACTGGCTCTGTATATAGGTGAGGGGCTCTGTATTTACTGGCTCTGTATATAGGTGAGGGGCTCTGTATATAGGTGAGGGGCTCTGTATATACTGGCTCTGTATATAGGTGAGGGGCTCTGTATATAATGGCTCTGTATATAGGTGAGGGGCTCTGTATATAGGTGAGGGGCTCTGTATATAGGTGAGGGGCTCTGTATATAGGTGAGGGGCTCTGTATATACTGGCTCTGTATATAGGTGAGGGGCTCTGTATATACTGGCTCTGTATATAGGTGAGGGGCTCTGTATATACTGGCTCTGTATATAGGTGAGAGGCTCTGTATATACTGGCTCTGTATATAGGTGAGGGGCTCTGTATATACTGGCTCTGTATATAGGTGAGGGGCTCTGTATATAGGTGAGGGGCTCTGTGTATACTGGCTCTGTATATAGGTGAGGGGCTCTGTATATACTGGCTCTGTATATAGGTGAGGGGCTCTGTATATAGGTGAGGGGCTCTGTATATAGGTGAGGGGCTCTGTATATACTGGCTCTGTATATAGGTGAGGGGCTCTGTATATAGGTGAGGGGCTCTGTGTATACTGGCTCTGTATATAGGTGAGGGGCTCTGTATATACGGGCTCTGTATATAGGTGAGGGGCTCTGTATATAGGTGAGGGGCTCTGTATATACTGGCTCTGTATATAGGTGAGGGGCTCTGTATATAGGTGAGGGGCTCTGTATATAGGTGAGGGGCTCTGTATATAGGTGAGTGGCTCTGTATATACTGGCTCTGTATATAGGTGAGGGGCTCTGTATATAGGTGAGGGGCTCTGTATATACTGGCTCTGTATATAGGTGAGGGGCTCTGTATATAGGTGAGGGGCTCTGTATATACTGGCTCTGTATATAGGTGAGGGGCTCTGTATATACTGGCTCTGTATATAGGTGAGAGGCTCTGTATATACTGGCTCTGTATATAGGTGAGGGGCTCTGTATATAGGTGAGGGGCTCTGCATATAGGTGAGGGGCTCTGCATATAGGTGAGGGGCTCTGTATATAGGTGAGGGGCTCTGTATATACTGGCTCTGTATATAGGTGAGGGGCTCTGTATATACTGGCTCTGTATATAGGTGAGGGGCTCTGTATATAGGTGAGGGGCTCTGTATATAGGTGAGGGGCTCTGTATATAGGTGAGGGGGCTCTGTATATAGGTGAGGGGCTCTGTATATAGGTGAGGGGCTCTGTATATACTGGCTCTGTATATAGGTGAGGGGCTCTGTATATACTGGCTCTGTATATAGGTGAGGGGCTCTGTATATAGGTGAGGGGCTCTGTATATAGGTGAGGGGCTCTGTATATAGGTGAGGGGGCTCTGTATATAGGTGAGGGGGCTCTGTATATAGGTGAGGGGCTCTGTATATAGGTGAGAGGCTCTGTATATACTGGCTCTGTATATAGGTGAGGGGCTCTGTATATAGGTGAGGGGCTCTGTATATAGGTGAGGGGCTCTGTATATACTGGCTCTGTATATAGGTGAGGGGCTCTGTATATAGGTGAGGGGCTCTGTATATAGGTGAGGGGGCTCTGTATATAGGTGAGGGGCTCTGTATATAGGTGAGAGGCTCTGTATATACTGGCTCTGTATATAGGTGAGGGGCTCTGTATATACTGGCTCTGTATATAGGTGAGGGGCTCTGTATATAGGTGAGGGGCTCTGTATATAGGTGAGGGGGCTCTGTATATAGGTGAGGGGCTCTGTATATAGGTGAGGGGCTCTGTATATACTGGCTCTGTATATAGGTGAGGGGCTCTGTATATAGGTGAGGGGCTCTGTACATACTGGCTCTGTATATAGGTGAGGGGCTCTGTATATAGGTGAGGGGCTCTGTATATACCGGCTCTGTATATAATGGGGTCACACAGACAGAACCAGGGCCGTGCACACCCCGTGTTCCCGCAGGACATCTCCTCACCGTCTCCGTTGCTCCACTTCGGTGACTTCCGCTTTTTGCTGTCACGTGACGCCGCAGCCAATCCCGGAGCTCGCAGAGTTCCTCAGTCACGTGGACGCCTCTTCAGTTTCTCAGCGCGGTAAAGCTGTGGTAGATGCTGCTAGAGTGTACGTCACCAGGAGGGGCGGGGCCTCAACCGGAAGTAAGATGCAGTGAGCTGCTACACCATTCACTGTGCGGAAACAGCAAAATCTACAGTAACATGGAGGGTATACAGGGGGGACTGGTGTGTGTGTGTGGTCTGTATACAGGGGGGACTGGTGTGTGTGGGGTCTGTATACAGGGGAGAGGACTGGTGTGTGGGGTCTGTATACAGGGGGGACTGGTGTGTGTGTGTGGTCTGTATACAGGGGGGACTGGTGTGTGTGGGGTCTGTATACAGGGGAGAGGACTGGTGTGTGGGGTCTGTATACAGGGGAGAGGACTGGTGTGTGGTCTGTATACAGGGGAGAGGACTGGTGTGTGGGGTCTGTATACAGGGGGGACTGGTGTGTGGGGTCTGTATACAGGGGGAGAGGACTGGTGTGTGGGGTCTGTATACAGGGGGAGAGGACTGGTGTGTGGGGGGTCTGTATACAGGGGGAGAGGACTGGTGTGGGGGGTCTGTATACAGGGGGAGAGGACTGGTGTGTGTGGGGTTTGTATACAGGGGGAGAGGACTGGTGTGGGGGGTCTGTATACAGGGGGAGAGGACTGGGGTGTGGGGTCTGTATACAGGGAGAGGACTGGTGTGTGGGGTCTGTATACAGGGGGAGAGGACTGGTGTGTGGGGTCTGTATACAGGGGAGAGGACTGGTGTGTGGGGTCTGTATACAGGGGGAGAGGACTGGTGTGTGGGGTCTGTATACAGGGGAGAGGACTGGTGTGTGGGGGGTCTGTATACAGGGGGAGAGGACTGGTGTGTGGGGGTCTGTATACAGGGGAGAGGACTTATGTGTGGGGGGGTCTGTATACAGGGGAGAGGACTTATGTGTGGGGGGGTCTGTATACAGGGGAGAGGACTGGTGTGTGGGGTCTGTATACAGGGGGAGAGGACTGGTGTGTGGGGTCTGTATACAGGGGGAGAGGACTGGTGTGTGGGGTCTGTATACAGGGGGAGAGGACAGGTGTGTGGGGTCTGTATACAGGGGGAGAGGACTTGTGTGTGGGGGGGTCTGTATACAGGGGGAGAGGACTGGTGTGTGGGGTCTGTATACAGGGGAGAGGACTGGTGTGTGGGGTCTGTATACAGGGGGAGAGGACTGGTGTGTGGGGTCTGTATACAGGGGAGAGGACTGGTGTGTGGGGGGTCTGTATACAGGGGGAGAGGACTGGTGTGTGGGGTCTGTATACAGGGGAGAGGACTTATGTGTGGGGGGGTCTGTATACAGGGGAGAGGACTTATGTGTGGGGGGGTCTGTATACAGGGGAGAGGACTGGTGTGTGGGGTCTGTATACAGGGGGAGAGGACTGGTGTGTGGGGTCTGTATACAGGGGGAGAGGACTGGTGTGTGGGGTCTGTATACAGGGGAGAGGACTGGTGTGTGGGGGGTCTGTATACAGGGGGAGAGGACTGGTGTGTGGGGTCTGTATACAGGGGAGAGGACTTATGTGTGGGGGGGGGTCTGTATACAGGGGGAGAGGACTGGTGTGTGGGGTCTGTATACAGGGGGAGAGGACTGGTGTGGGGGTGTCTGTATACAGGGGGAGAGGACTTATGTGTGGGGGGGTCTGTATACAGGGGAGAGGACTGGTGTGGGGGGTCTGTATACAGGGGGAGAGGACTGGTGTGTGGGGTCTGTATACAGGGGGAGAGGACTGGTGTGTGGGGTCTGTATACAGGGGGAGAGGACTGGTGTGTGGGGTCTGTATACAGGGGGAGAGGACTGGTGTGGGGGTGTCTGTATACAGGGGGAGAGGACTTATGTGTGGGGGGGTCTGTATACAGGGGAGAGGACTGGTGTGGGGGGTCTGTATACAGGGGGAGAGGACTGGTGTGTGGGGTCTGTATACAGGGGGAGAGGACTGGTGTGTGGGGTCTGTATACAGGGGAGAGGACTGGTGTGTGGGGTCTGTATACAGGGGAGATGTCTGGTGTGTGTGGGGTCTGTATACAGGGGAGATGTCTGGTGTGTGTGGGGTCTGTATACAGGGGGAGAGGACTGGTGTGTGGGGTCTGTATACAGGGGGAGAGGACTGGTGTGTGGGGGGTCTGTATACAGGGGGAGAGGACTGATGTGTGGGGTCTGTATACAGGGGAGACTGGTGTGGGGGGTCTGTATACAGGGGGAGAGGACTGGTGTGTGGGGTCTGTATACAGGGGAGACTGGTGTGGGGGGTCTGTATACAGGGGGAGAGGACTGGTGTGGGGGGTCTGTATACAGGGGGAGAGGACTGGTGTGTGGGGTCTGTATACAGGGGGAGAGGACTGGGGTCTGTATACAGGAGAGGACTGGTGTGTGGGGTCTGTATACAGGGGAGAGGACTGGTGTGTGGGGTCTGTATACAGGGGAGAGTACAGGCGTGTGGGGGTGTCTGTATACAGGGGGAGAGGACTTATGTGTGGGGGGGTCTGTATACAGGGGGAGAGGACTTATGTGTGGGGGGGTCTGTATACAGGGGGAGAGGACTGGTGTGTGGGGTCTGTATACAGGGGGAGAGGACTGGTGTGTGGGGTCTGTATACAGGGGGAGAGGACTGGTGTGTGGGGTCTGTATACAGGGGGAGAGGACTGGTGTGTGGGGTCTGTATACAGGGGAGAGGACTGGTGTGTGGGGTCTGTATACAGGGGTAGAGGACTGGTGTGTGTGGTCTGTATACAGGGGTAGAGGACTGGTGTGTGTGGTCTGTATACAGCGGAGAGGACTGGTGTGTGGTGTCTGTATACAGGGGGAGAGGACTGGTGTGTGGGGGGGGGGGGGTCTGTATACAGGGGGGACTGGTGTGTGGGGTCTGTATACGGGGAGAGGACTGGTGTGTGGGTCTGTATACAGGGGAGAGGACTGGTGTGTGGGGGGTCTGTATACAGGGGGAGAGGACTGGTGTGTGGGGTCTGTATACAGGGGAGAGGACTGGTGTGTGGGGTCTGTATACAGGGGAGAGGACTGGTGTGTGGGGTCTGTATACAGGGGGGAGAGGACTGGTGTGTGGGGTCTGTATACAGGGGAGAGGACTGGTGTGTGGGGGTCTGTATACAGGGGAGAGGACTGGTGTGTGGGGACTGTATACAGGGGGGAGAGGACTGGTGTGTGGGGTCTGTATACAGGGGGAGAGGACTGGTGTGTGGGGTCTGTATACAGGGGAGAGGACTGGTGTGTGGGGTCTATATACAGGGGAGAGGACTGGTGTGTGGGGTCTATATACAGGGGAGAGGACTGGTGTGTGGGGTCTATATACAGGGGAGAGGACTGGTGTGTGGGGTCTATATACAGGGGAGAGGACTGGTGTGTGGGGGGTCTGTATACAGGGGGGACTGGTGTGTGGGGTCTGTATACAGGGGAGAGGACTGTTGTGTGTGTGGGGTCTGTATACAGGGGGGGACTGGTGTGTGGGGCCTGTATACAGGGGGGACTGGTGTGTGTGTGGGGACTGTATACAGGGGGGACTGGTGTGTGGGGGGGTCTGTATACAGGGGGGACTGGTGTGTGTGGGGTCTGTATACAGGGGGGACTGGTGTGTGTGGGGTCTGTATACAGGGGGGACTGGTGTGTGTGGGGGGTCTGTATACAGGGGAGAGGACTGGTGTGTGTGTGGGGTCTGTATACAGGGGAGAGGACTGGTGTGTGTGTGGGGTCTGTATACAGGGGAGAGGACTGGTGTGTGTGTGGGGTCTGTATACAGGGGAGAGGACTGGTGTGTGGGGTCTGTATACAGGGGAGAGGACTGGTGTGTGGGGTCTGTATACAGGGGAGAGGACTGGTGTGTGGGGTCTGTATACAGGGGAGAGGACTGGTGTGTGGGGTCTGTATACAGGGGGAGAGGACTAGTGTGTGTGTGTGGTCTGTATACAGGGGGAGAGGACTAGTGTGTGTGTGTGGGGTCTGTATACAGGGGGAGAGGACTAGTGTGTGTGTGTGTGGTCTGTATACAGGGGGAGAGGACTGGTGTGTGTGTGTGTGTGTGTGTGTGTGTGTGTGTGGGGTCTGTATACAGGGGGAGAGGACTGGTGTGTGGGGTCTGTATACAGGGGGAGAGGACTGGTGTGTGGGGTCTGTATACAGGGGGAGAGGACTAGTGTGTGTGTGTGTGTGTGTGTGTGTGTGTGTGTGTGGGGTCTGTATACAGGGGGAGAGGACTGGTGTGTGTGTGTGGGGGGTCTGTATACAGGGGAGAGGACTGGTGTGTGTGGGGT
Organism: Dendropsophus ebraccatus; assembly: GCF_027789765.1. Taxonomy (NCBI): domain Eukaryota; kingdom Metazoa; phylum Chordata; class Amphibia; order Anura; family Hylidae; genus Dendropsophus; species Dendropsophus ebraccatus. The sequence continues at coordinate 1,974,605 of NC_091461.1, read as the reverse complement.
CTGTATACAGGGGAGGACTGGTGTGTGGGGTCTGTATACAGGGGGAGAGGACTAGTGTGTGTGTGTGGGGGGGGTCTGTATACAGGGGGAGAGGACTGGTGTGTGTGTGTGTGGGGGGGGGGGGGTCTGTATACAGGGGAGAGGACTGGTGTGTGGGGGGTCTGTATACAGGGGAGAGGACTGGTGTGTGGGGGGGTCTGTATACAGGGGAGAGGACTGGTGTGTGGGGGGGTCTGTATACAGGGGAGAGGACTGGTGTGTGTGTGTGGGGGGGGGGTCTGTATACAGGGGAGAGGACTGGTGTGTGGGGGGTCTGTATACAGGGGAGAGGACTGGTGTGTGGGGGGTCTGTATACAGGGGAGAGGACTGGTGTGTGGGGGGGTCTGTATACAGGGGGGGAGGACTGGTGTGTGTGTGGGGGGGGGGGTCTGTATACAGGGGGAGAGGATTGGTGTGTGGGGTCTGTATACAGGGGAGAGGACTGGTGTGTGGTCTGTATACAGGGGGAGAGGACTGGTGTGGGGGGTCTGTATACAGGGGGAGAGGACTGGTTGTGGGGGGTCTGTATACAGGGGGAGAGGACTGGTGTGTGGGGGGTCTGTATACAGGGGGAGAGGACTGGTGTGTGTGGGGTCTGTATACAGGGGAGAGGACTGGTGTGTGTGCGGTCTGTATACAGGGGGGAGAGGACTGGTGTGTGGGGTCTGTATACAGGGGGAGAGGACTGGTGTGTGGGGGGTCTGTATACAGGGGGGACTGGTGTGTGTGTGTGGGGTCTGTATACAGGGGAGAGGACTGGTGTGTGTGTGGGGTCTGTATACAGGGGGGACTGGTGTGTGGGGTCTGTATACAGGGGAGAGGACTGGTGTGTGGGGTCTGTATACAGGGGAGAGGACTGGTGTGTGGGGTCTGTATACAGGGGGGGCTGGTGTGTGGGGGGGTCTGTATACAGGGGGAGAGGACTGGTGTGTGTGTGTGGGGTCTGTATACAGGGGGAGAGGACTGGTGTGTGGGGTCTGTATACAGGGGGAGAGGACTAGTGTGTGTGTGTGTGGTCTGTATACAGGGGGAGAGGACTAGTGTGTGTGTGGGGTCTGTATACAGGGGGAGAGGACTAGTGTGTGTGTGTGGTCTGTATACAGGGGGAGAGGACTAGTGTGTGTGTGGGGGGGGGGGGTCTGTATACAGGGGGAGAGGACTGGTGTGTGTGGGGTCTGTATACAGGGGAGAGGACTGGTGTGTGGGGTCTGTATACAGGGGGAGAGGACTGGTGTGTGTGTGTGTGGGGGGGGGTCTGTATACAGGGGGAGAGGACTGGTGTGTGTGTGTGTGTGTGGGGTCTGTATACAGGGGAGAGGACTGGTGTGTGGGGTCTGTATACAGGGGGGACTGGTGTGTGGGGGGGTCTTTATACAGGGGGAGAGGACTGGTGTGTGGTCTGTATACAGGGAGAGGACTGGTGTGTGGGGTCTGTATACAGGGGGGACTGGTGTGTGGGGTCTGTATACAGGGGAGAGGACTGGTGTGTGGTCTGTATACAGGGGAGAGGACTGGTGTGGGGGGTCTGTATACAGGGGGGAGAGGACTGGTGTGTGTGGTGTCTGTATACAGGGGAGAGGACTGGTGTGGGGGGTCTGTATACAGGGGGAGAGGACTGGTGTGTGGGGTCTGTATACAGGGGGAGAGGACTGGTGTGTGGGGTCTGTATACAGGGGAGATGTCTGGTGTGTGTGGGGTCTGTATACAGGGGGGACTGGTGTGTGGGGTCTGTATACAGGGGAGAGGACTGGTGTGTGGTCTGTATACAGGGGGAGAGGACTGGTGTGTGGGGTCTGTATACAGGGGGGACTGGTGTGTGTAGTCTGTATACAGGGGGGACTGGTGTGTGGGGTCTGTATACAGGGGGAGAGGACTGGTGTGTGGGGTCTGTATACAGGGGAGAGGACTGGTGTGTGGGGTCTGTATACAGGGGAGAGGACTGGTGTGTGGGGTCTGCATACAGGGGAGAGGACTGGTGTGTGGGGTCTGTATACAGGGGAGAGGACTGGTGTGTGGGGTCTGTATACAGGGGGAGAGGACTGGTGTGTGTGGTCTGTATACAGCGGAGAGGACTGGTGTGTGGTGTCTGTATACAGGGGGAGAGGACTGGTGTGTGGGGGGGGGGGGTCTGTATACAGGGGGGACTGGTGTGTGGGGTCTGTATACGGGGAGAGGACTGGTGTGTGGGTCTGTATACAGGGGAGAGGACTGGTGTGTGGGGGGTCTGTATACAGGGGGAGAGCACTGGTGTGTGGGGTCTGTATACAGGGGAGAGGACTGGTGTGTGGGGTCTGTATACAGGGGGGAGAGGACTGGTGTGTGGGGTCTGTATACAGGGGGAGAGGACTGGTGTGTGGGGTCTGTATACAGGGGAGAGGACCTGTGTGTGGGGTCTATATACAGGGGAGAGGACTGGTGTGTGGGGTCTATATACAGGGGAGAGGACTGGTGTGTGGGGGGTCTGTATACAGGGGGGACTGGTGTGTGGGGTCTGTATACAGGGGAGAGGACTGTTGTGTGTGTGGGGTCTGTATACAGGGGGGACTGGTGTGTGGGGCCTGTATACAGGGGAGAGGACTGTTGTGTGTGTGGGGTCTGTATACAGGGGGGACTGGTGTGTGTGTGGGGACTGTATACAGGGGGGACTGGTGTGTGGGGGGGTCTGTATACAGGGGGGACTGGTGTGTGTGGGGTCTGTATACAGGGGGGGACTGGTGTGTGTGGGGTCTGTATACAGGGGGGACTGGTGTGTGTGGGGGGTCTGTATACAGGGGGGACTGGTGTGTGTGTGTGGGGTCTGTATACAGGGGGGACTGGTGTGTGTGGGGTCTGTATACAGGGGGGACTGGTGTGTGTGGGGTCTGTATACAGGGGGGACTGGTGTGTGTGGGGGGGTCTGTATACAGGGGAGAGGACTGTTGTGTGTGTGGGGTCTGTATACAGGGGAGAGGACTGTTGTGTGTGTGGGGTCTGTATACAGGGGGGACTGGTGTGTGTGGGGTCTGTATACAGGGGGGACTGGTGTGTGTGGGGTCTGTATACAGGGGGGACTGGTGTGTGTGGGGGGTCTGTATACAGGGGAGAGGACTGGTGTGTGTGTGGGGTCTGTATACAGGGGAGAGGACTGGTGTGTGGGGTCTGTATACAGGGGAGAGGACTGGTGTGTGGGGTCTGTATACAGGGGGGGCTGGTGTGTGGGGGGGTCTGTATACAGGGGGAGAGGACTGGTGTGTGTGTGGGGTCTGTATACAGGGGGAGAGGACTGGTGTGTGGGGTCTGTATACAGGGGGAGAGGACTAGTGTGTGTGTGGTCTGTATACAGGGGGAGAGGACTGGTGTGTGTGTGGTCTGTATACAGGGGGAGAGGACTGGTGTGTGGGGTCTGTATACAGGGGGAGAGGACTAGTGTGTGTGTGTGTGTGTGTGTGTGTGTGTGTGTGGGGTCTGTATACAGGGGGAGAGGACTGGTGTGTGTGGGGTCTGTATACAGGGGGAGGACTGGTGTGTGGGGTCTGTATACAGGGGGAGAGGACTAGTGTGTGTGTGTGTGGGGGGGGGGGGGGTCTGTATACAGGGGGAGAGGACTGGTGTGTGGGGTCTGTATACAGGGGGAGAGGACTGGTGTGTGGGGGGTCTGTATACAGGGGAGAGGACTGGTGTGTGGGGGGTCTGTATACAGGGGAGAGGACTGATGTGTGGGGGGGTCTGTATACAGGGGGAGAGGACTGGTGTGTGTGTGGGGGGTCTGTATACAGGGGGAGAGGACTGGTGTGTGTGTGTGGGGGGGGTCTGTATACAGGGGGAGAGGATTGGTGTGTGGGGTCTGTATACAGGGGAGAGGACTGGTGTGTGGTCTGTATACAGGGGGAGAGGACTGGTGTGGGGGTCTGTATACAGGGGGAGAGGACTGGTGTGTGGGGGGTCTGTATACAGGGGGAGAGGACTGGTGTGTGGGGGGTCTGTATACAGGGGGAGAGGACTGGTGTGTGTGGGGTCTGTATACAGGGGAGAGGACTGGTGTGTGTGCGGTCTGTATACAGGGGGGAGAGGACTGGTGTGTGGGGTCTGTATACAGGGGGAGAGGACTGGTGTGTGGGGGGTCTGTATACAGGGGGGACTGGTGTGTGGGGTCTGTATACAGGGGGGACTGGTGTGGGGGGGTCTGTATACAGGGGGAGAGGACTGGTGTGTGGGGGGGGTCTGTATACAGGGGAGAGGACTGGTGTGTGTGGGGTCTGTATACAGGGGAGAGGACTGGTGTGTGTGTGGGGTCTGTATACAGGGGGGACTGGTGTGTGGGGTCTGTATACAGGGGGAGAGGACTGGTGTGTGGGGGGTCTGTATACAGGGGGAGAGGACTGGTGTGTGGGGGGTCTGTATACAGGGGGAGAGGACTGGTGTGTGGGGGGTCTGTATACAGGGGGAGAGGACTGGTGTGTGGGGTCTGTATACAGGGGGAGAGGACTGGTGTGTGGGGTCTGTATACAGGGGGAGAGGACTGGTGTGGGGGGTCTGTATACAGGGGGAGAGGACTGGTGTGTGGGGGGTCTGTATACAGGGGGAGAGGACTGGTGTGTGGGGGGTCTGTATACAGGGGGAGAGGACTGGTGTGTGGGGGGTCTGTATACAGGGGGAGAGGACTGGTGTGGGGGGTCTGTATACAGGGGGAGAGGACTGGTGTGTGGGGTCTGTATACAGGGGAGAGGACTGGTGTGTGGGGGGTCTGTATACAGGGGAGAGGACTGGTGTGTGGGGGGTCTGTATACAGGGGGAGAGGACTGGTGTGTGGGGGGTCTGTATACAGGGGACCTTGTTCCACACTCACCATTCACCCCACACAGCATGACTGCAGTCCTTATTACATAGCTTTCTACTCCCCACTATATCTCTCAATAGCGCATCTAGGCCCCCCACCCTTCACCTCTCCTCTAAGCTGCACATTACAGCCACTCTCCGCCCCTCAGCCGTCTGCGCCTGATGAGAGCGCGCCCCTGAGCTGCATCTGTCTGATGAGAGTGCGCCCTTGAGCTGCATCTGTCTGATGAGAGTGCGCCCTTGAGCTGCATCTGTCTGATGAGAGTGCGCCCTTGAGCTGCATCTGTCTGATGAGAGTGCGCCCCTGAGCTGCATCTGTCTGATGAGAGCGTGCCCCTGAGCTGCATACGTCTGGTGAGAGCGCGCCCCTGAGCTGCATACGTCTGATGAGAGCGCGCCCCTGAGCTGCATACGTCTGATGAGAGCGCGCCCCTGAGCTGCATACGTCTGGTGAGAGCGCGCCCCTGAGCTGCATACGTCTGGTGAGAGCGCGCCCCTGAGCTGCATACGTCTGGTGAGAGCGCGCCCCTGAGCTGCATACGTCTGATGAGAGCGCGCCCCTGAGCTGCATACGTCTATTGAGAGCGCACCCTGAGCTGCATACGTCTGATGAGAGCGCGCCCCTGAGCCATCTGCGCCTGATGAGAGCGCTCCCCTGAGCCGTCTGCGCCTGATGAGAGCGCGCCCCTGAGCCGTCTGCGCCTGATGAGAGCGCGCCCCTGAGCCATCTGCGCCTGATGAGAGCGCGCCCCTGAGCCATCTGCGCCTGATGAGAGCGCTCCCCTGAGCCGTCTGCGCCTGATGAGAGCGCGCCCCTGGGCCGTCTGCGCCTGATGAGAGCGCGCCCCTGGGCCGTCTGCGCCTGATGAGAGCGCGCCCCTGGGCCGTCTGCGCCTGATGAGAGCGCGCCCCTGGGCCGTCTGCGCCTGATGAGAGCGCGCCCCTGAGCCGTCTGCGCCTGATGAGAGCGCGCCCCTGAGCCGTCTGCGCCTGATGAGAGCGCGCCCCTGAGCCGTCTGCGCCTGATGAGAGCGCGCCCCTGAGCCGTCTGCGTCTAGTGCGAGCGCGCCCCCTGAGCTGCATACGTCTGATGAGAGCGCGCCCCTGAGCCGTCTGCGTCTGGTGAGAGCGCGCCCCTGAGCCGTCTGCGTCTGGTGAGAGCGCGCCCCTGAGCCGTCTGCGTCTGGTGAGAGCGCGCCCCTGAGCTGCATACGTCTGATGAGAGCGCACCCTGAGCCGTCTGCGCCTGATGAGAGCGCGCCCCTGAGCTGCATACGTCTGATGAGAGCGCGCCCCTGAGCCGTCTGCGCCTGATGAGAGCGCGCCCCTGAGCCGTCTGCGCCTGATGAGAGCGCGCCCCTGAGCCATCTGCGCCTGATGAGAGCGCGCCCCTGAGCCGTCTGCGCCTGATGAGAGCGCGCCCCTGGGCCGTCTGCGCCTGATGAGAGCGCGCCCCTGAGCCGTCTGCGCCTGATGAGAGCGCGCCCCTGAGCCGTCTGCGCCTGATGAGAGCGCGCCCTGAGCTGCATACGTCTGATGAGAGCGCGCCCCTGAGCCCTCTGCGCCTGATGAGAGCGCGCCCCCTAGCTGTCTGTGCGGATTTGTGTATTCTGCATCCTTCTAAAATCTAGGAAGTATCAACAAAAGCCACACATACTGCGGAGACCCTCGTATACACGGATCAGAGATGGGGGGCCCTCACATCCACAGATCAGAGATGGGGGGCCCTCACATCCACAGATCAGAGATGGGGGGCCCTCACATCCACAGATCAGAGATGGGGGGCCCTCACATCCACAGATCAGAGATGGGGGGCCCTCACATCCACAGATCAGAGATGGGGGGCCCTCACATCCACAGATCAGAGATGGGGGGCCCTCACATCCACAGATCAGAGATGGGGGGCCCTCACATCCACAGATCAGAGATGGGGGGCCCTCACATCCACAGATCAGTGATGGGGGGCCCTCGTATACACAGATCAGAAATGGGGGACCCTCGTATACACAGATCAGAGATGGGGGACCCTCATACACAGATCAGAGATGGGGGGCCCTCACATACACAGATCAGAGATGGGGGGCCCACGTATACACAGATCAGAGATGGGGGGCCCTCGTATACACAGAGCAGAGATGGGGGGCCCTCGTATACACAGATCAGAGATGGGGGACCCCGAGGGGCAGAAGCGGGGGCCCTCGTATACACAGATCAGAGATGGGGGGTCCACGTATACACAGATCAGAGATGGGGGGCCCTCACATACACAGATCAGAGATGGGGGACCCTCATACACAGATCAGAGATGGGGGACCCTCGTATACACAGTTCAGAGATGGGGGACCCTCGTATACACAGATCAGAGATGGGGGACCCCGAGGAGCAGAAGCGGGGGCCCTTGTATACACAGATCATAGATGGGGGGCCCTCACATCCACAGATTAGAGTTAGCAGACCTGGATGAGCAAAAGCCACACATACTTCTGGGACCCTCATATACACAGATCAGTGATGGGGGGCCCTCGTATACACAGATCAGTGATGGGGGACCCTCGTATACACAGATCAGTGATGGGGGGCCCTCGTATACACAGATCAGTGATGGGGGACCCTCGTATACACAGATCAGTGATGGGGGACCCTCGTATACACAGATCAGTGATGGGGGGCCCTCGTATACACAGATCAGTGATGGGGGACCCTCGTATACACAGATCAGTGATGGGGGGCCCTCGTATACACAGATCAGTGATGGGGGGCCCTCGTATACACAGATCAGTGATGGGGGACCCTCGTATACACAGATCAGTGATGGGGGACCCTCGTATACACAGATCAGTGATGGGGGGCCCTCGTATACACAGATCAGTGATGGGGGACCCTCGTATACACAGATCAGTGATGGGGGACCCTCGTATACACAGATCAGTGATGGGGGGCCCTCGTATACACAGATCAGTGCTGGGGGGGCCCTCGTATACACAGATCAGTGATGGGGGGCCCTCGTATACACAGATCAGTGATGGGGGACCCTCGTATACACAGATCAGTGATGGGGGACCCTCGTATACACAGATCAGAGATGGGGGGCCCTTACATCCACAGATCAGAGATGGGGGGCCCTCACATCCACAGATCAGAGATGGGGGGCCCTCACATCCACAGATCAGAGATGGGGGGCCCTCGTATACACAGATCAGAGATGGGGGGCCCTTACATCCACAGATCAGAGATGGGGGCCCTCGTATACACAGGATCATCTGACAGGAAATTTGGTCACAAATTTTCGGATATGAGAAGAGAACTTTTTATTTCCCTTTATAGGACAGACGTGTGAAGCCATTCTGATGTGATAGACGTTAGTCAGAGGTCGTGGTGATACACGTTAGTCAGAGGTCGTGGAGATACACGTTAGTCAGAGGTCGTGGTAATAGACGTTAGTCAGAGGTCATGGTGATACACGTTAGTCAGAGGTCGTGGTGATACACGTTAGTCAGAGGTCGTGGTGATACACGTTAGTCAGAGGTCGTGGTGATACACATTAGTCAGAGGTCGTGGTGATAGACGTTAGTCAGAGGTCGTTGAGATACACGTTAGTCAGAGGTCGTGGTGATACACGTTAGTCAGAGGTCGTGGTGATACACGTTAGTCAGAGGTCGTGGAGATACACGTTAGTCAGAGGTCGTGGTGATAGACGTTAGTCAGAGTTCGTTGAAATACACGTTAGTCAGAGGTCGTGGAGATACACGTTAGTCAGAGGTCGTGGAGATACACGTTAGTCAGAGGTCGTTGAGATACACGTTAGTCAGAGGTTGTGGTGATACACGTCAGAGGTCGTGGTGATAGACGTTAGTCAGAGGTCGTGGTGATACACGTTAGTCAGAGGTCGTGGTGATAGACGTTAGTCAGAGGTCGTGGAGATACACGTTAGTCAGAGGTCGTGGTGATACACGTTAGTCAGAGGTCGTGGTGATACACGTTAGTCAGAGGTCGTGGTGATAGACGTTAGTCAGAGGTCGTGGTGATAGACGTTAGTCAGAGGTCGTGGAGATACACGTTAGTCAGAGGTCGTGGAGATACACGTTAGTGACAGGTCGTGGTGATACACGTTAGTCAGAGGTCGTGGAGATACACGTTAGTGACAGGTCGTGGTGATACACGTTAGTCAGAGGTCGTGGTGATAGACGTTAGTCAGAGGTCGTGGTGATAGACGTTAGTCAGAGGTCGTGGTGATAGACGTTAGTCAGAGGTCGTGGTGATAGACGTTAGTCAGAGGTCGTGGTGATATACGTTAGTCAGAGGTCAAGGAGATACACGTTAGTCAGAGGTCGTGGAGATACACGTTAGTCAGAGGTCGTGTTCCCGGGTCTGGAGGTTGCCGTCCTCTGGCTGCCAGGTAAACATGGAGAAGGTTAGTTCAGAGTCCGCTGATCACTAGTTAGAGGATCTGTGCACCATGAAGGGGGTTTCCTAATTTTGCAGGACTTGCTGGATTCCCCAACCGGGACTCTATTTTAGTGCAGTGAAGCAGGAAGCCGTGCAATACCGGTGCCTGGAGAGGACAACAAGCTCTTGTCTATCTCCCTGTTATTCTACTGAATATATGCTCCCCAGATAGGGGACGTATCAGATATGAATTGATAAGAACCGATCCCCTTGACGCATAGCAGCGGGTCTATGTGCCTGGTGGGGAGTTATATGCGGGAAGTATTGGGGTGATGGGGTGCACGATATATAGATCTATATCATCTCCTATATATAACAACATATGAGAAGGTCCCCCGTCACTCCTACTGATGTGAACATGTAGGGGGGTTGGGACAATCCCGATACACTTCCATAATGGCCGTCCCGGTCAGCAGCAGGTCAAAGATGATCAGCTTGCAGGTGACAATCCTCATTGCCATTAACACAAGGACATTCTGCTTCATACGGTGACCTAAATGTGAGAGGGTATACAGAACGTTATATGGGCCCAGAGTTCACCAGGAATAGACCAGAGACATATTGACGAGGGGGGTATTACAGGCCTTAGCCAGGATAATAATACAAATCCTGCAGTTGCTTTCTGCAGATCATTTATAGCAAAATCCACAACGCACCAAATGTCAGAAATCTCAACCACACACGACCCTGAAAGGGGACCGGAGACAGGCTCATAGGGGCCCATGGCTCATCGGTGTGTGCTGGGGGGAGGATAGCCCACCTGGTACGACCCACAGAAATTCTGCTGAAAAACTTCCAGCTGGACACCTTCAAAGATTTATGGAATCCATGTTTCAGGGCAAAGCTGTTATGTTGTTACGTGGCAATACATGGTATTAGGCAGATGGTTTTAATTTTATGGCCATTTATGTCTCCTTGTACTGTACTTGTGTTATAGCGACACCTTGTGGGGTTTTTGCAGCATTACTGCGGTGCACATATTAAAGATGTTTTCCAGCTAAAATGTACTGATGAGCTGTCCTAATGGGGGGAGGGATACCAGAGGGGCACTAGAAGTAAAGGGCAAGGGAGTCACTACAACTGAGGATTGATTAATTTGAGACTTGAGTAGTTTAAATATTTTATACTCTCCCTGTCTCTATAACTTTCAAAATCTAAATCAGCACAGGATGTTATATAAAACTTGTCTGCAATTTACATTGATTTATTTATTTTTTAGTTCTCTTGTTATATAACAAAGCTGTACTTACTTTATCCAGGTCCAGTCTCCTGAAGGCTGCTATATAACAGCTATACTTACTGTATCCAGGTCCAGTCTCCTGAAGGCAGCTATATAACAGCTATACTTACTGTATCCAGGTCCAGTCTCCTGAAGGCAGCTATATAACAGCTATACTTACTGTATCCAGGTGCAGTCTCCTGAAGGCTGCTATATACCAGCTATACTTACTGTATCCAGGTCCAGTCTCCTGAAGCTTTTTAGTCATGTGCTGGTTGATATAACAGACTAAACACATGAAGTCCTGGTTAGTACAGAGTGTTACGGCTCAATGTGTCACATGACTTCCTTCTCTGTGAGCGCAGGTGATATTTACACACAGGAAGTGCCGTGTTTCCCATGATAACTAAATAATAATAATGAAGGTAAATTGCTTTATATCACATCCTCGACTGATTTTGAAAGTTATAACGACTAATAAGTGTTGGGTAATCTCCTGAATAGACATCTCGGCGGCAGGATTTAACAGCAAACTTTACTGCTAGCAAGAAGCAGAAATTATAATGTTAATTTGTTTTCCCTAAGACCCATTGGCATCACAACATATGGGGTATATTCGCCCCTGCAAGCCCCTGGGACGAAGGAATATTTAATGAAAATAAATGAATAAATCTTTAATCCCCTCCTCCAGGTGGTATAAATAGGCTCCACCTCCCCCAGACATCAGTCAAATTATAAAGAATCACAAACAAGGGAGGGAGTCTTGTGATGCCAATGGGTCTTAGAGAAAACAAATTAACATTATAATTTCTGCTTCCCTTACGTCCCATTGGCATCACAACATATGGGGAATTAGCAAGTATGCTCCCCAATGGGCGGGTTATCAATCACAGATGTAGAGAGCGAAGACCAGGTCGCCGCCTGGCAAATGTCCTCAAGAGGAACAGAGGCACGCTCCGCCCAGGAGGAAGCTACCGCTCTGGTAGAATGAGCCTTGGTAAACTCTGGTGGATCTAGATCAGCAGATGAATAACATAATGCAATAGTATCGCAGATCCATCTGGAAATAAAAGGTTTTGAAGCCTTCTTTCCTCTATTTTTCCCAGCGAATAAGATGAAAAAGTTTTCTTCCTTACAGAAATCCTTTACTCTTCCTAGATATACTCTGATTGCTCGAGAAACGTCCAACAGAGACAGGTCCAAATCCTCTTTAGATGAGCCTGCTGGTGAAAAACTGGCAACACCACCTGCTGGTTGATGTTAGAAAATGATGCCACTTTAGGAAGGAATACTGGGAGGAATCTCAGGATAACTTTATCCTGGGAAAAAACCACATATGGCGGAGCGGAACTGAGGGCTTGCAGTTCTCGGACTCTTTTGGCAGAGGTTATAGCTAATAGGAAGGAAACCTTAAAAGGTAAGAAATTTCAAGTCCACTTCTTCCAAAGGCTCGAAAGGAGGAAGACATAATAGTCTCAGAACAAAGGACAGATCCCAAGTGTCTACTTGTTTTACCAGATTAGGCCTTAATCTGGTTATGGCTTTGACAAAGTTCTTGACTTCAATTATCTGGAATAAACGTAAGTTTAGGTGGGCAGAGAGGGCTGCTATCTGCACCTTGATAGAGTTAGGCTTCAGCCCCTTATCAAACCCCTCCTGTAGGAATTCCAATAACTGTGGAGTGGAAGGTTTGAGTGGCTCAATACCTCTGCCAGTGCACCAGACTTGAAAGATCTTCCATATGCGAGAATAAGGAATATGGTTCCCTCAGCCTCCAAGCTGTTAAGCTGAGGCTGGATAGATCCCTGCACAGGTGTTGTCCCTGAGATATCAGATCCGGGTGTAGGGGTAACTTCCAAAATTCTCCCTTGCTCATATTCATGAGCAGGGTGAACCATGACCTCTTCGGCCAAAAGGGAGTTATTATTATTACAGACGCCTGATCCATTCTGATCTTCGTCAGAACTCTGGGAATCATGGCTATGGGCGGAAATATATACGCCAGTTGATATGTCCACGGAATTGTCATTGAATCCACTACTGTGGGATTGTCTGCCCTGTAAAGGGAGCAGAAATTCCTCAGTTTGGCCTTGCTTGCTGATGCCATAAGATCTATCTGAGGAAGCCCCCACTTCTGGGTTAACTGAATGAACACTCTCCTCGAGAGAGACCATTCTCCCGGGACTGTAAGGTCTCGACTGAGTCGATCTGCCAAGGTATTGTGGACACCTCTGATATGAATCGCGGACCATTTGGTTACTTTGGTTTCTGCCCAACAGAAAATCTTCTCCACTTCCCTCAGAAGAGCCGGAGATCTGGTACCTCCCTGCTTGTTTATGTAGGCAACACAGGCCATGTTGTCCGTCCTGATTCTGACTGCTTTGTGAAAAATGAGTGGTGTAAAATGAAGTAGAGCTAGATAAATCGCTCTGAGTTCCCTCACATTGGAGGGAAGGGCGGACTCCAGTTGATTCCATGTTCCTGCAGTTGTAGTCTCTGACAGATGGGCTCCCCAACCTGTTCCTGAGGCATCCGTCATGATGGTTACCCAATGTGGTTCTGAAATTGAAACTCTATGTCTGACTTGTCTCCACCACATTAGGGACTGTCTTGTCTGTGTAGACAGGACGTGCATCGCATCCAAATCCTCTAGTCTTCGATTCCAAACTGATAGTGTTTCCCTCTGAAGAAATCTCATGTGCCATAATGCCCATGGCACTGCGTCCGCTGCTGACACCAGGGGACCCAGGAATCGCATTAAAGTTCTTATCAATACTTGACAAGGATGAATAAGGAATTGAGCTCCCGCTTGGATGCGTGTTAGTCTTGGAGTTGAGAGGAATAGTCTCATCTGAACAGAATCTATTCGAAATCCTAGAAAGATCTTGGTCTGGGATGGAATTAGGTCTGACTTTTCTAGGTTGATAAGTCAACCCAACTGTTGAAGTACGTCCTGGACATAGCTTAACTGAACTCTCAGAAGATCCTGAGTCGGAGTCATAATCAACCAATCATCCAGGTAAGGGATCATTTTTATCCCCTGTAATCGGAATAGAACCATCATAGCCGACACAACCTTTGTGAAGACAAAGGGGGCCGAGGTTATTCCGAAAGGAAGGACTTTGAATTGTAAGTGCCTTACCTTTCCCTGGAGTTGGATGGCCATTCTTAGAAATCTCCTGTGAGCCTTCAGAATCGGAATATGAAGGTAGGCGTCTTGCAGATCTATCGTTACCATGAAATCGCCCTCCTGGAGAATCGACCTTACGGATCTTATGTTTTCCATGCGAAACTTCTTCTTTACGATAAATCTGTTTAGATATCGCAAGTCTATAATAAGCCTCCACTTTCCGGATGGCTTCGGCACGAGAAACACTGGGGAGTAAACTCCCTGACCGACCTCGGACAGGGGAACATCCTCCAGTGCCTCTATAGATAGGAGGTGAAGAATCTCCCTTTCTAAGACCACATGTTTCTCTGGCCTTAGATTTCTTGATAAAAGAAACCTTGGGGGAGGAAGAGGTGATAAATGAAGGACATAACCATCTTGAATAATGTTTAACACCCAATGATCCTTTATTAGTCTTTCCCAAGCGGGAAGGAACAAACTCAGACGCCCCCCTACCGGGATGCTTCTGGCGTCAGAAGTCTGGCTTCTTAGTGTCCTTGTTCTGCTGTTTTCCGGGATTTCTTCTGGAATAATTACGTCCTCTTCCTCTGTATTGATATCTCCCCTTGCCTCGCTGAGGCGATCTTGCTCTACGAAAGGAGTCACGACTTTTATAGGAAAGGGGTAGCGACTTCTCCTTTTTGTCGGACATCTCTTCCATCAGTTTATCCAGTTCCGAGCCAAACAGTCTGCCTGGTTGAAACTCCATGTTACACAGTTGAAATTTGGAGTTGGCATCTCCAAACTAGGGTTTCAGCCATAGCGCTCTTCGTTCAGCGGTCGAAAGCGCCATAGTTTTAGATGCCAATCTGGTTCCTTGGGATGCCACATCACATAGGAAATCTATGGCCATATTGACCTTCTTGAAGGAGCGAAGGACCTTGTCCCTGCTCGCTCCAGCTTCCAAATTCTCTTGGACCTTGGCCAGCCACCTTCTTTGGCTTCTAGAAACCTTGAATGAAGATATAGAGACTGCCTCTTGGGCCGCCGCTGCCGTATAAGATCTTTTTAGAGCTACCTCTACTCTTCTATCCATTGGATCCTTGAGATTGGATCCATCCTCTGCAGGCAGCACCGTACGCTTAGATAGTTTAGCTATGGCCGTGTCCACCTTAAGAGGCTCAGTCCACTCCTTACATTGTTCCTCCTTGAGAACATATAAGGTTTTGAACCTCTTACTTAGAACCGGAGCCTTTTCCGGTTTCTTCCATTCTGCCTGAAGCATAGATAATGAAGTCTCTCCTACTGAAAAAGCCCTGGGCTTTTTAAAGGAGGAAGATCCTTTATCCTCTTCTAATTCTTCAGGGTGTATTTCAGCCTGAACAGCTTTACGGAGCTTGTAAATCCTATCAGCTGTAAAATACCCCTTAAACAGCTCTTTTTCGTCTTCAGAAGTAGAAGAGGATTCTGACGAAGAGGATGATTTTACTTCGTCAATAACAGTTAATTCAGACCCCTAAGGTGAGATATGTATAAAGAAAAATATATATATATTTTTATATAAACACCTCAATGCTTACAGCCAGAAAGTAATATACTCACAGGCTGAGAAGTGGAAGGAGATATACTCCTTTTGGTCTTTTTCTTAGGACAGGGGCGGCGAAACTCATTAGCCGCTAGTGTTTTTTGCACATAGTCCTTGACCCATACCACAACATCCTGCACATCAGGTTCATCATTAGGTTTTGGAGGGTAAGAAGCACAGCGTACTGAAAACATATAGGCATGTATAAATATTTAGAAGGAAAAAAATGACTCCTATCTGAATCAGAAGATCCTCGTACGGTATTCATAGCCGTCCGGTAATGGGGTTTCACACTCGGCACAGGTGAAGTGCTTCCTCTTGGTAGCGTTTTTGCCTGCTGGGCTGGTTTCCATCTCAGACATCCTGGAAAAAAACCCTATTACTATACTGCCAGAATATAGAATATATATACCATTCATATGAGCAGATCAGCAAGCCAATGTAGTACCAAAAACTGCCACCGGGTGGCAGCAATACACTTATAAGCCAAGGAGAAAGATGAGTTTCCAATACAGCACTCTACACTCACCGGCCACTTTATTAGGTACACCTGTCCAACTGCACGTTACCACTTAATTTCTAATCAGCCAATCACATGGCGGCAACTCAGTGCATTTAGGCATGGTCAAGACAATCTGCAGTTCAAACCGAGCATCAGTATGGGGAAGAAAGGTGATTTGAGGCCTTTGAACGTGGCATGGTTGTTGGTGCCAGAAGGGCTGGTCTGAGTATTTCAGAAACTGCTCATCTACTGGGATTTTCACGCACAACCATCTCTAGGGTTTACAGAGAATGGTCCGAAAAAGAAAAACCATCCAGTGAGCGGCAGTTCTGTGGGCGGAAATGCCTTGTTGATGCCAGAGGTCAGAGGAGAATGGGCAGACTGGTTCCAGCTGATAGAAAGGCAACAGTGACTCAAATAGCCAACCATTACAGCCAAGGTAGGCAGAAGAGCATCTCTGACCGCACAGTACGGCCAACTTTGAGGCAGATGGGCTACAGCAGCAGAAGACCACACCGGGGGCCACTCCGCTCAGCTAAGAACAGGAAACTGAGGCTACAATTTGCACAAGCTCATCGAAATTGGACAGTAGAAGATTGGAAAAACGTTGCCTGGTCTGATGAGTCTCGATTTCTGCTTGAACATGACAATAAGTTCACTGTACTCCAATGGCCTCCACAGTCACGAGATCTCAATCCAATAGAGCATCTTTGGGATGTGGTGGAACGGGAGATTGGCATCATGGATGTGCAGCCGACAAATCTGCGGCAACTGTGTGATGCCATCATGTCACTATGGACCAAAATCTCTGAGGAAGCTTCCAGCACCTTGTTGTATCTATGCCACTAAGAATTGAGGCAGTTCTGAAGGCAAAAGGGGGTCCAACCCGTTACTAGCATGGTGTACCTAATAAAGTGGCCGGTGAGTGTATATAACTCCAGAAGCTTACAGTCAAAGGAGAGAGAACTACTCACCCTCCAGGTCTGTTAAATAATGCCGGACTGCTGGCGCGTGACGCGGCCGGGTCCCGGCCTCCCGGAAGTGACGTACGCATGACGCCGCGGTGGAACGCACGATGCGTTCCACAGCGCGCCGCGAAACGGAAGTGGCACCGGCAGCTCGGGATAAGCAAACAGCGTTCCACAAGCTTAAGAAAAACAACAACAGGACTTAAGAGACATAACCTAAGTCCCCTGATACTACCTGGTACCAGATCCAGCAGAAAAACAGTGCAGAACCCTGAAAGAAATTCACAAATCCAACAGGTAACTAATCTAAGGAGGAGGGACAAAGTCCCTTAGGGCTATCAGATGTGAAGTAAAAAAAAGACTGATGTTTGGGGGAGGTGGAGCCTATTTATACCACCTGGAGGAGGGGATTAAAGATTTATTCATTTATTTTCATTAAATATTTGTTCGTCGCAGGGGCGAATATACCCCATATGTTGTGATGCCAATGGGACGTAAGGGAAATGATAGTTAGACTTCAAATTATTTAAACCACCCAAATGTTACAAGTCTCAAATGAATTCATGTAGCGACCTCCTTGCCCTTTAAGATGCATGGATTCTAAAGGGGTTTATCATAGATATGTGTAAATGTGGCTTAGCTGAGTAGAAAAAACGTGTACTCACCGATTTCCGATCCCCCACAACTGTTCCATGGTTGAGCGTTTCTGCTGCTCAGGACTTCTAGTCTCAGTTTAACACAATGAACAGCCTGCTGAGCCAATCACTGGTTGAGGTGGGTCACAACTGACTCACTGATTGGCTGAGCCAGTGCCTGTGTCAAAGCAAACAGCTGGAAGTGCTGAGCGGTGGGGGATCAGGGGAAGTGACTACACAACCTGGCCACATTGCGCGTTGACACTTTTCCCCTGTGCACCGCCATGTGTGTACACCCAGCATATGTTTATGATACAGAAATGGGGGCCACCCTCTAGAAAATAAACTTCCACCTACCGAGCTCCATGGGAAGATCCTCCTCATTACAGGAAGGTTCATCGGCTTCCCCTACAGTGAATAAATCAGAATGTTAAACACCGTTTGGGGGAGTGCATCAGTTTAACAATTGTGGCTTCAGGGGGACCCAGGAGACTACCACAAAAATGTGAGACCTCAGAGCACTTTGAAAGCAAGATTTCATACTCTTCACGTAGCCTACATTAGTGGTTATACGGACAGACACTTTCCTGGACTGTCCCAGCCGCCGCTGATGGAGCCAGGCACAAGCAGATCCTTACTGTTACTATCCTCATGAGACCCATGGCTGGAAGATCTCAGCAGCTTTCATGGAGCAATGCACTACTAAGGGACCAGACAGTCCCCGCACCAGCAAGTGATTGTAAATGCTAGAGGGGTCTGGGCACTGTTAGAAGTCATATCACGTAGTTAGTATTTGCCATTACGTATTGGTTGGAGACGGGCTTTCCCAATCCTCAGAATGAAGGGGCCACAGTGCTTACTGGGTTACTAGAATAAAAAAATGGATTACCTGAGATGATTTCATGAGTTTTCAACATGTTATCACATCCGGTCTTTACTGCAAAGCATGTCACAGCGTCTGGAACTGTGCTAGTAGATGGAGACAATGAGAACTGGAGAGTATCTGGAGATACAAGGTGACTCCAGGGCGCTCCAAGATCCTGTGTATGTACTGATAGATGAGGATGGGCAGTCTCATCCATAAATGGTGGAGTATTGAAAGGACCCAGAGGTCCACCCAATGAAGAAATAAAAGCCACATCGACATTGGATGGAATGGAGAACTCCCACAACCTAAGAAGTTTATGCGGTGGAGAAGGCCAGAAGATAGTGGTAGGACTAGATAGATGAGTTTCCATGTTCTTGGAGAAGAGAGATGAGCTATGATTTAGGGGTCCAAGAATATGAGGTCTGGTATCTCCGTACTGGAGAAGGTACTGCCGAGTGCTAGAGATCCTCACCGTAGCCGCATTCAGTTTCCACGGATGGAAAGTTCCAGAGTGACTTTGATTGGTGGTCAAGGACCACACAATTCCAGCCATATTGTTTAGTCCTGGGCCCAGACAGAGAATGCTGCTGTCCTCCTGAAGACTCCATACCAAGGTTATAGAGGATGGCAGAGGCAACGACCAACACCCTGTAAGAGAAGAAGATCTTAAGATCTTATAGTCATACTACCACACATTGTCACTATCGGGATTGGTTGTACTGTAGTATCAGGATTACAGTTTGTTTTCTGCTTAAACCACCTAATACCATCCAGGAGGCTATTGGGGCAAATAAGGCAGCTTCTTTGGTGCCTCAGTGAGGGTATGTACAGGGGTGGGCCAGGGTGAAGGAAAGCCGAGCTGGGCCCCTGATCTAACCTTGCTGGATGTCAGAATGATTGTGTGACCTATTGGGGGAAGCATCCCTGTCCATGTTTGACTCCTTAAAGGAACGGGGACTTTAATAGCCTAACCTGATTCCTTCCGTAAAGGGATGCTTACACATCTGTAGATGTCTGTTTCTGGGTTGTTGCCCCTCATCAGCAAAGTGGGGGGTTGTATCCGAAATTCCCAGTGGAGCGTAATCAGTCTCTAGACGCCTTTTGATGCTCTCTTTAAGGGTACGTTCACACTTACCGGATCCGCAGCGTATTTTCTGCTGCAGATCTGCAGCAGATTTCATTTAAATAACTGAACACAGCATCAAATCTGCACCATCACATCTGCTGCGGATCCTGTAGGTGTGAACGCACCCTAAAGAGAGACATTTACCTCTTAGTACCAGCCCTACAAAACATGCAGCATTGTTCCTAAATAAACCCTCATACACGTTCCTACATGTAGAACCAAGACCTCAATCATCAGCTATGGTGTGGTGAGAACCTAGCATGGTAAGACAGAAGAATAAAATCTGCCCCGACATGAAGGGGTTAAGCAATTCTAGACCGAATCAGTCCTGAGACAAAAGATTACGGAATATAAGCTCAGTATACGACGTGAAGGATTAACCCTTCCTATAAAGACTCATCCACACCCAGCGTGACCATCACCCAATGCTGGAAAGGCCGAGCCTCCGCCCAACGACTACTCACCTCCTAGTCCAGCAATCAGGATGGGATAGAAACAGGACATGATACAAGATCTACAGACTGTGCGCTCACCGAGGACCACCATCAGATCTACAGTGCACAATGGGGGGAACATCACTGTCATAGCTGTGAATTGTCTCTGCCGTTAACCCACAGACATCTGGAGAGGAACCCCGCTGCCAAAACCACAGCCATCGCCTGTCACATAGTAACCAGATGTAGCAGCTTCTACTGTAGGAGATAGATAGAAGCCTTCAGAAAGTCCTCAGACCCTCTTGTTGTCCTCACATTATGTTGCCCCACCATTCTGTAGACAATTCCTTACAATGATAAGTGAGAACAGGACAGTAGAAATCTGTATAACCTCCAATCCCCATCAGTATTCGGAGGGGTTCCTCAGCACAGACGTGAAGCCCCTGTGGCAGTGATTCGGCCTTCTGTCTACGAGGCCACATGGTTTACACCTGGATTTGAGGATGTTTGGCCATTCTTCTTTGGAGATCCTCTCCTCTCTGTCACGTTAGATGGGGGCCGACAGTGGACCCCATTTTCAGGTCTTCAGAGAGGTCCTATTGGGTTTGGGGCTCTGACCAGGCCCCTCCAGGACATTCACAGAGTTGTCCCTAAGCTGTTGGCTGGGCACTTACAGTCATTGTCTTGTTGGAAGGCAAAGCTTTGGCCCAGTCTGAGGTCCGGAGCACTCTCTAACAGGTTTCTCTGTGCTTTGTTCCATTCCGTTTTCCCTGCACCCTGACCAGTCTTCCTTGTCGCACCAGGCCTCACTGTAGGGATGGTATAGGGCAGGTTATGGGCAGTGCCTGGTCTCCAAACATGATGCTGCCCCCACCAGGCCTTGCTGTATGGATGGTATGGGGCAGGTGATGGGCAGTGCCTGGTCTCCAGACATGATACTGCCACCACCAGGCCTCACTGTAGGGATGATATGGGGCAGGTGATAAGCACAGCTGGTTTCCTCTAGAACATTTAAAATTTAAGCCAAAGTTAAATCTAGGTTTCCTCAGAACAGAGACACTTGTTCCTCACAGTCTGGAACTTCTTTAACTGCTTTTATGTAAACTCTTGGCAGCGCTCATGCTTTGGTTATTGAGCAGCAGAGACGTGTTTGTCCTCTTCTCAAGATCAGTTCCACCACACAGTCCTTTCTCTGAGCTCTACAGGCAGCTCTTTCCTCCTCCACACAGTCCTGTCTCTGAGCTCTACAGGCAGCTCTTTCCTCTTCTACCACACAGTCCTGTCTCTGAGCTCTACAGGCAGCTCTTTCCTCCTCCTCCTCCTCACAGTCCTGTCTCTGATCTCTACAGGCAGCTCTCCTCCTCCTCACAGTCCTGTCTCTGAGCTCTATAGGCAGCTCTTTCCTCCTCCTCCTCACAGTCCTGTCTCTGAGCTCTACAGGCAGCTCTTTCCTCTTCTACCACACAGTCCTGTCTCTGAGCTCTACAGGCAGCTCTTTCCTCCTCCACACAGTCCTGTCTCTGAGCTCTACAGGCAGCTCTCTCCTCCTCCACACCGTCCTGTCTCTGAGCTCTACAGGCAGCTCTTTCCTCCACCACACAGTCCTGTCTCTGAGCTCTACAGGCAGCTCTTTCCTCCTCCACATAGTCCTGTCTCTGAGCTCTACAGGCAGCTCTTTCCTCCTCCACAAAGTCCTGTCTCTGAGCTCTACAGGCAGCTCTTTCCTCCTCCACACAGTCCTGTCTCTGATCTCTACAGGCAGCTCTTTCCTCCTCCACACAGTCCTGTGTCTGAGCTCTACAGGCAGCTCTCTCCTCCTCCTCCACAATTCTGTCTCTGAGCTCTACAGGCAGCTCTTTATTCCTCCACCACACAGTCCTGTCTCTGAGCTCTACAGGAAGCTCTTTCCTCCTCCTCCTCACACTCCTGTCTCTGATCTCTACAGGCAGCTCTCTCCTCCTCCTCCTCACAGTCCTGTCTCTGATCTCTACAGGCAGCTCTTTCCTCCTCCACACAGTCCTGTCTCTGAGCTCTACAGGCAGCTCTTTCCTCTTCCACCACACAGTCCTGTCTCTGAGCTCTACAGGCAGCTCTTTCCTCCTCCTCCTCCTCACAGTCCTGTCTCTGATCTCTACAGGCAGCTCTTTCCTCCTCCACCACACAGTCCTGTCTCTGAGCTCTACAGGCAGCTCTTTCCTCCTCCACACAGTCCTGTCTCTGAGCTCTACAGGCAGCTCTTTCCTCCTCCTCCACCACACAGTCCTGTCTCTGAGCTCTACAGGCAGCTCTTTCCTCCTCCACACAGTCCTGTCTCTGATCTCTACAGGCAGCTCTTTCCTCCTCCACACAGTCCTGTCTCTGAGCTCTACAGGCAGCTCTTTCCTCCTCCACACAGTCCTGTCTCTGAGCTCTACAGGCAGCTCTTTCCTCCTCCACACAGTCCTGTCTCTGAGCTCTACAGGCAGCTCTTTCCTCCACCACACAGTCCTGTCTCTGAGCTCTACAGGCTGCTCTCTCCTCCTCCACCACACAGTCCTGTCTCTGAGCTCTACAGGCAGCTCTTTCCTCCTCCACACAGTCCTGTCTCTGATCTCTACAGGCAGCTCTTTCCTCCTCCACCACACAGTCCTGTCTCTGAGCTCTACAGGCAGCTCTTTCCTCCTCCACCACACAGTCCTGTCTCTGAGCTCTACAGGCAGCTCTTTCCTCCTCCATACAGTCCTGTCTCTGAGCTCTACAGGCAGCTCTTTCCTCCTCCGCACAGTCCAGTCTCTGAGCTCTACAGGCAGCTCTTTCCTCCTCCATACAGTCCTGTCTCTGAGCTCTACAGGCAGCTCTCTCCTCCTCCTCCACACAGTCCTGTCTCTGAGCTCTACAGGCAGCTCTTTCCTCCTCCACCACACAGTCCTGTCTCTGAGCTCTACAGGCAGCTCTTTCCTCCTCCACCACACAGTCCTGTCTCTGAGCTCTACAGGCAGCTCTTTCCTCCTCCTCCACACAGTGCTGTCTCTGAGCTCTACAGGCAGCTCTTTCCTCCTCCACACAGTCCTGTCTCTGAGCTCTACAGGCAGCTCTTTCCTCCTCCACACAGTCCTGTCTCTGAGCTCTACAGGCAGCTCTTTCCTCTTCCACCACACAGTCCTGTCTCTGAGCTCTACAGGCAGCTCTTTCCTCCTCCTCACAGTCCCGTCTCAGCTCAGGATGTTCTCTAGGACATCCATAGTAAGTTAGAAAACGGCTGAATCAAAACTTCACACAAAGCTGGAGGCAACAATCTTCTACAATGTCTTGGTGCTGGAATAGTGTTCCGCATTAGGAGGAACCCAGGTCTGCAGGGTAAGATTTGGCAGCAGCTCTGAGGACTTTATCCTAGTGACTAACAGCAGCATGGTGGATGGTCCAGTATACTTCATGTAGAGGTTTTTACGACCCTTCAAGGATAAGGCTCCCCAGACTGACCAACACGACCATGCTGGATGGTATTCTAGGCAGCATAACCTTCACATCTGCCCCAGGATAATGGGTCACTAATCATGGACCTGCTAATTCTCGTCTTCTCCGGTGAAGGCCAATCAAGTTGCCGTGCCGGGCTGTGCGCACAGGTCCTACCAGTAGAAGAGCCACGCTCACTAGTAGCCCGCTGTAACGCTGGGTTTAGAGATTTAAAGGGGTTGTTCAGCAATTTTTTTTTTCTTTCAAATCAACTGGTGCCAGAGATTTGTAATTGACTTCTATTAAAAAAATCTTAAGTCTTCCAGTACTTATCAGTTGCTGTGTGTCCAGCAGGAAGTGGTGTTTTCTTTCCTGTCTGACACAGTGCTCTCTGCTGCCACCTCTGTCCATGTCAGGAACTGTCCAGAGCAGCAGCAAATCCCCATAGAAAACCTCTCCTGCTCTCCAGACTGGAAATAAAACAACTTCCTGTTGGGCACACAGCAGCTGATAAGTACTGGAAGGCTTGAGATTTTTTAATAGAAGTAAATTACAAGTCTCTGGCACTTTATGGCACCAGTTGATTTGAAAGAAAAAAATGTTTGGTGTAGAACCCCTTTAATGGACAGATTATTGAAGCCAAATTATTAAAAAGGAGAGAATTGTCAGTCTTTCCTTTATGACCTGTTCTCTGTAGTAGATTAGTATAGTAGTATTCTCTCCTGTACAGCATTGGTCTCCAAACTCTGGCCCTCCAGCTATTGCTGTACTACATTTACCATCATGCCTGGACAGCCAAATCCGGGCATGATGGGAATTAAGGTTTTGCAACAGCTGGAAGGTCACAGTTTGGAGACCCATGCTGTAGAGAGTAAGCTCTTATGGACAGGGACCTCTCTGCCCACACCATGGACGTCCGCATGCACACTGCCGGCTCCTACGGACAGGGATCTCACCGTGTACGCTGCCGGCTCCTACGGACAGGGATCTCACCGTGTACGCTGCCGGCTCCTACGGACAGGGATCTCACCGTGTACGCTGCCGGCTCCTACGGACAGGGATCTCACCGTGTACGCTGCCGGCTCCTACGGACAGGGATCTCACCGTGTACGCTGCCGGCTCCTACGGACAGGGATCTCACCGTGTACGCTGCCGGCTCCTACGGACAGGGACCTCTGTGCTTGTCTGTTTTGATCACTTTTGATGATTTTACTTGTCTGTTCCTTCCCCAGCTGTACGGCACTGCAGACTATGTTGGTGCTATACAGAGACTGGTAAATTCTCCTGCATTGTACTTTGCCCATACTAAAGATCTGCAATAAATCTATACATGGCATTACACACTAGACACAGTTGGAAAGCTACAACCTTTAGAATTGACTTTATTCAATCCAAATATATACAAAGCAGCACATACATTTGTATCTTACTTTAATTTATATAAAAAAAAAAAAGAAAAAAAACCCTCTGCTCCGTGTGACTCCATCATACGGATATATACACAATGCAAGTGTCCAGACCACAGTCCACGGCCCCACGAGTCAACCGCTTCTATAGGCCCCATAGCCTGGAGGTTGTAGAGAAGGGACGCCATTGCACCAAGTCCACATGTTCCTGCTGCCCTTGGGTGCAGAGATCGCCACGCAGCCTCCAGTACACTCCACAAGTAGCTTGAGGAACAGACCTTGTCCAATAAATGGTGGGAATCCCTGTAATGGGCATCAGCTTCGGAACACAACTATACCCACCCTGGCACGGTATCAGAAAGCTGGAGCTTCGAGGGCTATAGAACACATGGCCAGACAGGGCGGGACAACAGTATCTGACCTCTAGTTTAGCTTCCGTATCAGCTCGTTAATGCCAACGCCGCGGTTTCCAGGGTCGCCAAGCTCAGTGAGATAACCTTTCCTGTTTACTCCAGCATGACGGGCCACAGACAACTGGAAGGGGCATAAGAACTTATTGACTTCTGTGAAATTCTCTCCGGCTGAATACAACTCATGAATGACGTCTTCTAGACAGATGATCCCAACCCGACCTAAGACAGGAGGAGAAGAGTTCAGGGTTATGTGCGCAGCTGTATACTCCAGCATGTGTTATATACTGCCCCAAGGACATGAACATTGCAGAGAGATATGTGACATCACTTATGTTTGCTGAAAGGAGGCTACATAATGCAAATGGCCGAGGTCTATGAGGTGCAGAGATCAGATTTTTGGACATATTTCAAAATTCATGAAGATTTGCACATTTTTGTAATAAAATTGGTTTGTATACAGGACTCTGAGGGAGCGCAAACTGCTAAGACTCCAGAGTGCAGCTGCTGCCATCCTAAGGATCCATTTACACAGAAAGATTATCTGACAAAGAGTTGAAGCCAAAGCCAGGCACAGACCATAAACAGGGAACAGGTCATAAAGGAAAGACTGGGATTTCTCCTCTTTTTAAATCCATTCCCGGTTTTGGCTTTCAATCTTTGGCAGATAATCTTTCTGTGTAAATGGACCCTAAGGCTCCAATGTCTAATGATATAAACTATCACAAACGAGATCGTTAATTGTTAACCTGATTCGCCACAGTACTCAGAACGATAGTCGTTAGTTATGACCGAATACGCCAGCTGATCCCAGCAAAGGAACAATCCGCAATTAGAGAACAATTAGTGACCGAACATGGAATTAGAGCGAACAATTAACAATGATTTTGGTGTCAGCGACAAAGGAACAATGAACGATTTCTCGTTGGTCGTTTGATTGTTGCTGCATTTACACAAAACGATTGTTTAAATTTGATCAATATAACAATAATTCCCGATACTCGTCCTGTGTGATAGGACCCTAAGTGGTCCACGTCCAGTCACTTTAATCCATGGTGGACCAGGCACTATCTGGTCCTACCAACTGGACACTGAGGAGGGCTCAATCAGTTCTCTACCTGAATGCGGAAAGATTTTATGAGAAAATTAAACTTTCTACTTTTCAACGATTAACCCCAAACGACAATCCATCTCATTGGGGGGGCAGAAGCAGCCGGGGCTGGTCTCCTGGGCAGAATCCCACTGGAACGTGGACCCTGGCTCTGACTATCAAGAGCAAAGAAACCATTCATCCTTGTCGTTTAACCCCTAAGAGGTTGTGGGCAGATTGTGATTTCTGGGCTTATGTGTCCCCATCAGCATCAGGTGACGCATTCGCTGGGATGCAGATTATTTTCTATAGCAGCAGGGGGTCTAGTGAAGCCCCCCAGGTACACCATATATTTGTGCCTGGTCCTGTCTCCAGGAAGGCGGGTTAGGTCACCCCCCAATCAGTGACTGGAGCGGCATCAGTTACCGGCTGAGCGGCCTGTCCATCAGCTGAGATATGTATTCCGCCCAGTCATCACAACTCTGGGGAATAGGACTTCTGGCAGGGGTCTCGCAGCCGCTCCTGCCGTTCACCACGGGCACAAGGAGACATAAGGATAAGTTCCTACTTGTAATTATTTACCCCCTACAGGCTGCCGGCTTTTAGAAGTCGCTGGACTTCTAACAACAAGTTAAAATTAAAGTTTTGGAAAGTTATTGTTGGTTACTGAGGGGAGATGTCACACTAGGGGCCGGTAGGTCTGCCCCCAGGGCTACATGCCGACCCGGCGCCAGAAAAGAAACCGGGAACTGGATGAATAAATGAGTAAATACTATAACAATGAAAAAACTAGCAGTAATTTGCTTCTGAAAAACAAGGAAAATAAAGCAAATAAAAAGTCCTACATAGCTATAGATGGTACCAGCAGAAAGTACAACTTGTCCAGCAAAAAACAAGCCCTCATATAGGTATGTAGACTGAAAAATGAAAAGGTTAGGGCACTTAAAAGGCAAAAATAAAAAACTGCTTGTCATCAAGGGGGAAGATTTAAACTTAATATGGGAGGGGATTTTTTTTTTTCCTCTTCCCTTTATAAAAAAAAAATATTTTTGTTTTTGTAGCCCCCCCCCCTCCCCCGGGGGACTTCTATTAGTAATACACCGATTGCTCATAGAGATCAATACTGTACATCTGTATATACACTGATCTCTGCTATCAGTGCTCGATTACTTA
Source organism: Dendropsophus ebraccatus (assembly GCF_027789765.1). Classification (NCBI taxonomy): domain Eukaryota; kingdom Metazoa; phylum Chordata; class Amphibia; order Anura; family Hylidae; genus Dendropsophus; species Dendropsophus ebraccatus. Next base: position 1,947,347 of record NC_091461.1, on the reverse strand, counting down.
GGGCTGCTGTAGCCCACAGTAATCGAGTGCAGAGTCAGTTTCAGTGGCAGAGCATCCTGTCTCCAACCTCCATATTGTTTAAATCATCATGAATGATAATGGAAAATGTGACAACTAGAACACTGATGATCGTCCAAAATCACGGCCTTCACGGTACGGCACTGGTCGCCCTAAAAAGGGGTCAGCTTCAATTAATTCCCTACCCCATTTAAACTATGTTACTTGGCAGTAGGAAGGACTGTAGTCCCCACACACAGCACTCATCCTTTCATGGATCTCTTTAGGCGTCACAGAACAAAGCTCCATTCCCCCACGCCCCTTCTCTGTAGGCTCCTGCTGTACAGCAATTGCCATCCTGTCGCTTCTATCTGACTACACCGCTGCTGTGCACCTCGTGTCCGGACCTGTCTGTAACACGGACAGAACAGCCGGCCAGACAACATCCCCCGATGCCTGGCTGTGACTGTCCGTCCTGACCCCACCCGGACTCCTCACACACACTATAGTCAGACACTCACCCAGCTGCTCCTCTATCATGTTGTTGTCGGTCAGCGGCATCTTTTTGCCCTTCACCATCCCCTGTCCGCGCTTTAGGATCAGCTCTCGTACAGACTTCAAGTTTGGGAACCTGAAAAATAAAACCGGATCAAATACCTAACGCTGTGGTAAAATCCCCAGCTGCTGTATACCAATACACAGTACAACTCCTATAATCTGGCATCTGACTATCCAGAATGGAACTGCAAACTCAGGGAATGTGTCCAAGTCGCCAATATGGTGGCAGTCAGCAGCTCCTGTAGGCTCATGACTGGTATAGACTGGAAGAAGGTTCTTACCCCCAGGCCACGTACGGCTCAATCACTTGTATCATAGTTATAGTTTCCGGCGTCAGCTTCACAAACACTCCGGAGAACATCTTGCCCAGTCTGAAGGTTTTTAGGATACGGAGGACGTGCTGGTTCACACCCTGGATACTGAAAAGAGAGGAAAAAGGGCGTTACGGGAGGGGCCGAGGCAACCCGACAGGACACGGGAGGGGCCGAGGCAACCCGACAGGACACGGGAGGGGCCGAGGCAACCCGAAAGGACACGGGAGGGGCCGAGGCAACCCGACAGGACACGGGAGGGGCCGAGGCAACCCGACAGGACACGGGAGGGGCCGAGGCAACCCGACAGGACACGGGAGGGGCCGAGGCAACCCGACAGGACACGGGAGGGGCCGAGGCAACCCGACAGGACACGGGAGGGGCCGAGGCAACCCGACAGGACACGGGAGGGGCCGAGGCAACCCGACAGGACACGGGAGGGGCCGAGGCAACCCGACAGACACTACAGGGAGTCTTCCTCTCCTAGGACGCCCCTCCCTCCTGTCCTGCAGACAAGGCATTGTGGGACACTTCTCATATTCCCAGTAATAATCACATACTCCATAATCCTGACCACAAAGGCCAGCTTCTTGCTGGAGATGTTGGGGATCTTCTTCTTGTAGATCTGCATCCTCCGCAGCCTGGAGTCGTCTCTCATCTTCCTTCTGGAGTCTCTCACAAAAGTCTCAAGACGCTTAAATTTTATCTGTTTCCCCGGCTGAAGCTGTGGAGGCAAAAGAGAGAAAAGAGGTAAGACTCAGAGAGAGTGCCCTGAGGAAGCCGCGGGGTGAAACCCGTGAAGGCTGCAGTCACTCACAGCACTCTATCCAGTGAGATTAGTTTTGCTCTGTATTTTGCAGGTGTTGGATCATTCAGCACCTGGGTGTCCATTATAACCAGTTACTGCACCTTGTCCTAGCCGCTCTATAGTCTGTGCTCTCAAAGTGATTACCTCACCTTCCTCTTCTCCTCTAGCACCCTCTTGGTCCCCGCTCACTTTCCTCTTCTCCTCTAGCACCCTCTTGGCCCCCGCTCACCTTCCTCTTCTCCTCTAGCGCCCTCTTCCCCCCCGCTCACCTTCCTCTTCTCCTCTAGCGCCCTCTTCCCCCCCCCCCCCCGCTCACCTTCCTCTTCTCCTCTAGCACACTCTTCCCCCTCGCTCACCTTCCTCTTCTCCTCTAGCACACTCTCATCCCCCCCCCGCTCACCTTCCTCTTCTCCTCTAGCACCCTCTCCCCCCCTGCTCACCTTCCTCTTCTCCTCTAGCACCCTCTCACCTTCCTCTTCTCCTCTAGCACCCTCATCCCCCCCGCTCACCTTCCTCTTCTCCTCTAGCACCCTCTTCCCCCCTCTCACCTTCCTCTTCTCCTCTAGCACCCTCTCCTTCCCCCCCCCCCGCTCACCTTCCTCTTCTCCTCTAGCACCCTCTTCTCCCCCGCTCACCTTCCTCTTCTCCTCTAGCACCCTCTTCCCCCCTCTCACCTTCCTCTTCTCCTCTAGCACCCTCTTCCCCCCTCTCACCTTCCTCTTCTCCTCTAGCACCCTCTTCCCCCCTCTCACCTTCCTCTTCTCCTCTAGCACCCTCTCCTTCCCCCCCCCCCCCGCTCACCTTCCTCTTCTCCTCTAGCACCCTCTTCTCCCCCGCTCACCTTCCTCTTCTCCTCTAGCACCCTCTCCCCCCCCGCTCACCTTCCTCTTCTCCTCTAGCACCCTCTTCCCCCCGCTCACCTTCCTCTTCTCCTCTAGCACCCTCTTCCCCCCGCTCACCTTCCTCTTCTCCTCTAGCACCCTCTCTCCTCCCCCCCGCTCACCTTCCTCTTCTCCTCTAGCACCCTCTCTCCTCCCCCCCCCCCCGCTCACCTTCCTCTTCTCCTCTAGCACCCTCTTCTCCCCCCGCTCACCTTCCTCTTCTCCTCTAGCACACCCCCCCCCCCCCCCCCGCTCACCTTCCTCTTCTCCTCTAGCACCCCCCCCCCTCCCCCGCTCACCTTCCTCTTCTCCTCTAGCACCCTCTCCCCCCCCCCGCTCACCTTCCTCTTCTCCTCTAGCGCCCTTTTAGCCTCTGCTGCCTTCAGCCCCTGATATTTCTTCCTTCTCTTCAGAAGATTCTCCGGGACTCGAGGAAGTTTCCGGGACCTGAGGATGAGACGAGACGTCAGTGAGGACTAGTGATGCACGATGCACCGAAATATCGATACTACTATCGATATTTCAGGCAGAAAAAAGGTCCGGTACCAGGATTTCCTGGTATCGATACTTTATGTTAAACTGCCTTAACGCAGCTTAACAAAGTATGGTGCCGAGAACACGGCCGACGGCTACCTGAGCGCCAGCCATGTTCTCTGTGTGCCGCCCCTGGTGTCCCCTCCTCCGCCCGCGCTCTCCGCGGCGCCAAATTTAAATAGCCGGCACATAGCGATCGCTAGTACCCACCAGTTCCCGCTGCTGCAGCCGGGTCTCCCGCGCCGCACCACCGGTGCAATGCGGTCCCTCGCACCCTCCGGTGTCCACAATCCTGCCCCCCCCCCTTCCCTCGGGGTCCTCCGGTACAGTGGCACAGCAACTCCCAGCATACCTTCTTGTGGGGAGTTGTTGTGCACAAGGAGGTATGCTGGGAGTTGTTGTGTCAGGAGGCTGCTAATGCACTACAACTCCCAGCAGCACACCTTCTTGTGCACAACTCTCAGCATACCTCCTTGGGCACAAAGGTATGCTGGGGGTTGTAGTGCACAAGGAGGTATGCTGCTGGGAGTTGTGGTGCATTAGCAGCCTCCTGACACAACAACTCCCAGCATACCTGTGTCCACTACAACTCCCAGCATACCTTCTTGTGGGGAGTTGCAGTGCACAAGGAGGTATGCTGGGGGTTGTAGTGCGCAAGGAGGTATGCTGGGGGTTGTAGTGCACAAGGAGGTATGCTGGGGGTTGTAGTGCACAAGGAGGTATGCTGGGGGTTGTAGTGCACAAGGAGGTATGCTGGGGGTTGTAGTGCACAAGGAGGTATGCTGGGGGTTGTAGGTGCACAAGGAGGTATGCTGGGGGTTGTAGTGCACAAGGAGGTATGCTGGGGGTTGTAGTGCACAAGGAGGTATGCTGGGGGTTGTAGTGCACAAGGAGGTATGCTGGGGGTTGTAGTGCACAAGGAGGTATGCTGGGGGTTGCAGTTGTGCAGCAGCAGCCTCCCGACAAAACATCCCAGCATACCTCTTTGTGTACTACAACTCCCAGCATACCTCCTTGTGTACTACAACTCCCAGCATACCTTCTTATGCACCACAACTCCCAGCATACCCACTTGTGCACTACAAATCACCACAAGAAGGTATGCTGGGAGTTGTAGTGCACAAGTGGGTATGCTGGGAGTTGTAGTGCATAAGAAGGTATACTGGGAGTTGTAGTGCACAAGGAGGTATGCTGGGAGTTGCTGTTGTGCAGCAGCAGCCTCCCGACAAAACATCCCAGCATGCCTCTGTGTACTACAACTCCCAGCATACCTTCTTATGCACCACAACTCCCAGCATACCCACTTGTGCACTACAAATCACCACAAGAAGGTATACTGGGAGTTGTGGTGCACAGGGAGGTATGCTGCGGGGTAGAGAGTAATTAAAAAGTGTTTAAAAAGTTTAAATTAAAACAACAATAATCATAATAAAGGTTCTAATAATCCCTGTTCCCTTTTTTCAAAAAAAATATATTATATTTGTATTTTTACATATTTTTTTTCCAAACTTTATTTAGTATCGAATTAGTATCGAGTATCGAAATAAGAAAGCTGGTATCGTGACATCCCTAGTGAGGACATGAGCGACCGATACCCCAGAGCAAAACTACAACTCCCAGCATGATCACATAGTGGGGTGTACATTGTGATGTCAACACCAAAACCCCTGCACCTGTGTGATAATAACTGGTATGTATAGGAGGAGGTCAGCTATATACACCCCCCACCCCAGTGTCTATATACCCCATCACATGCCACCCCCCCCAGTGTCTATATACCCCATCACATGCCACCCCCCCCAGTGTCTATATACCCATCACATGCCACCCCCCCCAGTGTCTATATACCCCATCACATGACAGGACCCCCCCCCCCCCCAGTGTCTATATACCCCATCACATGACAGGACCCCCCCCCCAGTGTCTATATACCCCATCACATGACAGGACCCCCCACCCCAGTGTCTATATACCCCATCACATGACAGGACCCCCACCCCAGTGTCTATATACCCCATCACATGACAGGGCCCCCCCCCCCAGTGTCTATATACCCCATCACATGACAGGACCCCCACCCCAGTGTCTATATACCCCATCACATGACAGGACCCCCACCCCATTGTCTATATACCCCATCACATGACAGGACCCCCACCCCAGTGTCTATATACCCCATCACATGACAGGACCCCCACCCCAGTGTCTATATACCCCATCACATGACAGGACCCCCACCCCAGTGTCTATATACCCCATCACATGCCAGCCCCCCACCCCAGTGTCTATATACCCCATCACATGACAGGACCCCCCCCCCCCATTGTCTATATACCCATCACATGCCAGCCCCCCCCCCCCAGTGTCTATATACCCCATCACATGACAGGACCCCCCCCCCAGTGTCTATATACCCCATCACATGCCAGCCCCCACCCCCCCCAGTGTTTATATACCCCATCACATGACAGGACCCCCCCCCCCATTGTCTATATACCCCATCACATGACAGGACCCCCACCCCAGTGTCTATATACCCATCACATTACAGCCCCCCCCAGTGTCTATATACCCCATCACATGACAGGACCCCCCCCCCATTGTCTATATACCCCATCACATGACAGGACCCCCACCCCAGTGTCTATATATCCCATCACATGACAGCCCCCCCACCCCAGTGTCTATATACCCCATCACATGACAGGACCCCCCCCCCCCAGTGTCTATATACCCCAACACGACAGGACCCCCCAGTGTCTATATACCCCATCACATGACAGGACCCCCACCCCAGTGTCTATATACCCCATCACATGACATGACCCCCACCCCAGTGTCTATATACCCCATCACATGACAGGACCCCCACCCCAGTGTCTATATACCCCAACACGACAGGACCCCCCCCCAGTGTCTATATACCCCATCACATGCCAGCCCCCCCCCCCAGTGTCTATATACCCCATCACATGCCAGCCCCCCACCCCAGTGTCTATATACCCCATCACATGACAGGACCCCCCCCCCATTGTCTATATACCCCATCACATGACAGGACCCCCCCCCAGTGTCTATATACCCCATCACATGCCAGCCCCCACCCCCCCAGTGTTTATATACCCCATCACATGACAGGACCCCCACCCCATTGTCTATATACCCCATCACATGACATGACCCCCACCCCAGTGTCTATATACCCCATCACATGCCAGCCCCCCCCCGTGTCTATATACCCCATCACATGACAGGACCCCCCCCCCCAGTGTCTATATACCCCATCACATGACAGGACCCCCCCAGTGTCTATATACCCCATCACATGCCAGCCCCCACCCCCCCAGTGTCTATATACCCCATCACATGCCACCCCCCACCCCAGTGTCTATATACCCCATCACATGACAGGACCCCCCCCCATTGTCTATATACACCCATCACATGACAGGACCCCCCCCAGTGTCTATATACCCCATCACATGCCAGCCCCCACCCCCCCAGTGTTTATATACCCCATCACATGACAGGACCCCCCCCCCCCCATTGTCTATATACCCCATCACATGACATGACCCCCACCCCAGTGTCTATATACCCCATCACATGCCAGCCCCCCCCCCAGTGTCTATATACCCCATCACATGACAGGACCCCCACCCCAGTGTCTATATACCCATCACATGACAGGACCCCCCAGTGTCTATATACCCCATCACATGACAGGACCCCCCCCCCAGTGTCTATATACCCCATCACATGACAGGACCCCCACCCCAGTGTCTATATACCCCATCACATGCCACCCCCCCCAGTGTCTATATACCCCATCACATGACAGGACCCCCCCCAGTGTCTATATACCCCATCACATGCCAGCCCCCACCCCCCCAGTGTTTATATACCCCATCACATGCCACCCCCCCCCCATTGTCTATATACCCCATCACATGACAGGCCCCCACCCCAGTGTTTATACCCCATCACATGACAGGACCCCCACCCAGTGTCTATATACCCCATCACATGACCAGGACCCACCCCATTGGTCTATATACCGCCATCACATGACAGGACCCCCACCCCAGTGTCTATATACCCCATCACACGACAGACCCCTCCCCCCAGTGTCTATATACACCCATCACATGAACAGGACCCCCAGTGTCTATATACCCCATCACATGACAGACCCCCCCCCCCAGTGTCTATATACCCATCACATGACAGGACCACCCCAGTGTCTATACACCATCACATGAGACAGGACCCCCCCCCCAGTGGTCTATATACCCATCACATGCCAGCCCCCACACCCCCCCCAGTATCTATATACCCATCACATGCCAGCCCCCCCCCCAGTATCTATATACCCCATCACATGACAGGACCCCCACCCCAGTGTCTATATACCCCATCACATGACAGGACCCCCACCCCAGAGTCTATATACCCCATCACATGCCAGCCCCCCCCCCCGTGTCTATATACCCCATCACATGCCAGCCCCCCCCCCCCAGTGTCTATATACCCCATCACATGCCAGCCCCCCCCCCCATTGTCTATATACCCCATAACATGACAGGACCCCCCCCGTGTCTATATACCCCATCACATGCCAGCCCCCCCCCCCCAGTGTCTATATACCCCATCACATGACAGGACCCCCCCCCCCCAGTGTCTATATACCCCATCACATGACAGGACCCCCCCCCCCATTGTCTATATACACATCACATGCCAGCCCCCCCCCCCCAGTGTCTATATACCCACCACATGCCACCCCCCCCCCCCAGTATCTATATACCCATCACATTACAGCCCCCCCCACCATCACACACAGCTATGAGGCGACCACCCATTGCCCCTGCACATATGCTGTCACACTTAGGGCCCCAGGGGCCCCGCCATCACATACACACAGCTGTGAGGTGACCCTCGCACATACAGCTCTCCTCAGGGCTCCTCTATGCTGTCTCAGTTAGGGCCACAGTCCCCAGGGGCCCCGCCCGGTGCCCTCCCCCTTGCTGATGCCCCTGGCCGCCTCTCCCCGCCCGGGAGCCGTCACACGGGCGCTGATGGCCTCGGATTCTGCCCCGCCGGTCACTTACTCGGTGCCGTCCATGTTTCTCCACCTGTGAGCAGCGTGTACAGGAAGTGAGTGACAAGCACTTCCGCCCACAAACTCTAGCGGGCAGACATATTTAGTGCGGGCTGCGCATGCGTATTTTTACGGTAGGTTGTTTACGGCGGCAGTGCGCATGCGCAGGATGTAAACGCTTGAGATTATTATAGGATGAGAAAGCTGTCACATAAAGAATAACAGAGCAACAGATAGAGCTCCCCTATATACAGTGCCAGCCAGAGCTCCCCTATATACAGTGCCAGCCAGAGCTCCCCTATATACAGTGCCAGCCAGAGCTCCCCTATATACAGTGCCAGCAGTACCCCTATATACAGTGCCAGCAGTACCTCTATATACAGTGCCAGCAGTACCTCTATATACAGTGCCAGCAGTACCTCTATATACAGTGCCAGCCAGAGCTCCCCTATATACAGTGCCAGCCAGAGCTCCCGTATATACAGTGCCAGACAGAGCTCCCCTATATACAGTGCCAGCCAGAGCTCCCCTATATACAGTGCCAGCAGTACCTCTATATACAGTGCCAGCAGTACCTCTATATACAGTGCCAGCAGTACCTCTATATACAGTGCCAGCAGTACCCCTATATACAGTGCCAGCAGTACCCCTATATACAGTGCCAGCAGTACCTCTATATACAGTGCCAGCAGTACCTCTATATACAGTGCCAGCAGTACCCCTATATACAGTGCCAGCAGTACCCCTATATACAGTGCCAGCAGTACCTCTATATACAGTGCCAGCAGTACCCCTATATACAGTGCCAGCAGTACCTCTATATACAGTGCCAGACAGAGCTCCCCTATATACAGTGCCAGCAGTACCTCTATATACAGTGCCAGACAGAGCTCCCCTATATACAGTGCCAGCAGTACCCCTATATACAGTGCCAGCAGTACCTCTATATACAGTGCCAGCAGTACCCCTATATACAGTGCCAGCAGTACCTCTATATACAGTGCCAGCAGTACCCCTATATACAGTGCCAGCCAGAGCTCCCCTATATACAGTGCCAGCAGTACCTCTATATACAGTGCCAGCAGTACCCCTATATACAGTGCCAGCCAGAGCTCCTACATATACAGTGCCAGCAGTACCTCTATATACAGTGCCAGCCAGAGCTCCCCTATATACAGTGCCAGCAGTACCTCTATATACAGTGCCAGCCAGAGCTCCCCTATATACAGTGCCAGCAGTACCTCTATATACAGTGCCAGCAGTACCTCTATATACAGTGCCAGCAGTACCCCTATATACAGTGCCAGTACCTCTATATACAGTGCCAGCAGTACCTCTATATACAGTGCCAGCAGTACCTCTATATACAGTGCCAGCAGTACCCCTATATACAGTGCCAGCAGTACCCCTATATACAGTGCCAGCAGTACCTCTATATACAGTGCCAGCAGTACCCCTATATACAGTGCCAGCAGTACCTCTATATACAGTGCCAGACAGAGCTCCCCTATATACAGTGCCAGCAGTACCTCTATATACAGTGCCAGACAGAGCTCCCCTATATACAGTGCCAGCAGTACCCCTATATACAGTGCCAGCAGTACCCCTATATACAGTGCCAGCAGTACCTCTATATACAGTGCCAGCAGTACCCCTATATACAGTGCCAGCAGTACCTCTATATACAGTGCCAGCAGTACCCCTATATACAGTGCCAGCCAGAGCTCCCCTATATACAGTGCCAGCAGTACCTCTATATACAGTGCCAGCAGTACCCCTATATACAGTGCCAGCAGTACCCCTATATACAGTGCCAGCAGTACCTCTATATACAGTGCCAGCAGTACCCCTATATACAGTGCCAGCAGTACCTCTATATACAGTGCCAGCCAGAGCTCCCCTATATACAGTGCCAGCAGTACCCCTATATACAGTGCCAGCAGTACCTCTATATACAGTGCCAGCAGTACCCCTATATACAGTGCCAGCAGTACCTCTATATACAGTGCCAGCAGTACCTCTATATACAGTGCCAGCAGTACCCCTATATACAGTGCCAGCAGTACCTCTATATACAGTGCCAGACAGAGCTCCCCTATATACAGTGCCAGACAGAGCTCCCCTATATACAGTGCCAGCAGTACCCCTATATACAGTGCCAGCAGTACCCCTATATACAGTGCCAGCAGTACCCCTATATACAGTGCCAGCAGTACCTCTATATACAGTGCCAGCAGTACCCCTATATACAGTGCCAGCAGTACCTCTATATACAGTGCCAGCAGTACCTCTATATACAGTGCCAGCCAGAGCTCCCCTATATACAGTGCCAGCAGTACCTCTATATACAGTGCCAGCAGTACCTCTATATACAGTGCCAGCAGTACCCCTATATACAGTGCCAGCAGTACCTCTATATACAGTGCCAGCAGTACCCCTATATACAGTGCCAGCAGTACCTCTATATACAGTGCCAGCCAGAGCTCCCCTATATACAGTGCCAGCAGTACCTCTATATACAGTGCCAGCAGTACCCCTATATACAGTGCCAGCAGTACCCCTATATACAGTGCCAGCAGTACCTCTATATACAGTGCCAGCAATACCCCTATATACAGTGCCAGCAGTACCTCTATATACAGTGCCAGCCAGAGCTCCCCTATATACAGTGCCAGCAGTACCCCTATATACAGTGCCAGCAGTACCTCTATATACAGTGCCAGCCAGAGCTGACCTATATACAGTGCCAGCAGTACCCCTATATACAGTGCCAGCAGTACCTCTATATACAGTGCCAGCCAGAGCTCCCCTATATACAGTGCCAGCAGTACCCCTATATACAGTGCCAGCAGTACCCCTATATACAGTGCCAGCAGTACCTCTATATACAGTGCCAGCAGTACCCCTATATACAGTGCCAGCAGTACCTCTATATACAGTGCCAGCAGTACCCCTATATACAGTGCCAGCAGTACCCCTATATACAGTGCCAGCCAGAGCTCCCCTATATACAGTGCCAGTACCCCTATATACAGTGCCAGCAGTACCTCTATATACAGTGCCAGCAGTACCTCTATATACAGTGCCAGCCGTACCTCTATATACAGTGCCAGCAGTACCTCTATATACAGTGCCAGCAGTACCTCTATATACAGTGCCAGCAGTACCCCTATATACAGTGCCAGCAGTACCTCTATATACAGTGCCAGCAGTACCTCTATATACAGTGCCAGCAGTACCTCTATATACAGTGCCAGACAGAGCTCCCCTATATACAGTGCCAGCAGTACCTCTATATACAGTGCCAGCAGTACCTCTATATACAGTGCCAGCAGTACCTCTATATACAGTGCCAGCCAGAGCTCCCCTATATACAGTGCCAGCAGTACCCCTATATACAGTGCCAGCAGTACCTCTATATACAATGCCAGCAGTACCCCTATATACAGTGCCAGCAGTACCTCTATATACAGTGCCAGCCAGAGCTCCCCTATATACAGTGCCAGCAGTACCCCTATATACAGTGCCAGCAGTACCTCTATATACAATGCCAGCAGTACCTCTATATACAGTGCCAGCAGTACCTCTATATACAGTGCCAGCAGTACCCCTATATACAGTGCCAGCAGTACCTCTATATACAGTGCCAGCAGTACCCCTATATACAGTGCCAGCCAGAGCTCCCCTATATACAGTGCCAGCAGTACCTCTATATACAGTGCCAGCCAGAGCTCCCCTATATACAGTGCCAGCAGTACCTCTATATACAGTGCCAGCCAGAGCTCCCCTATATACAGTGCCAGCAGTACCTCTATATACAGTGCCAGCCAGAGCTCCCCTATATACAGTGCCAGCAGTACCCCTATATACAGTGCCAGCAGTACCTCTATATACAGTGCCAGCCAGAGCTCCCCTATATACAGTGCCAGCAGTACCTCTATATACAGTGCCAGCCAGAGCTCCCCTATATACAGTGCCAGCAGTACCTCTATATACAGTGCCAGCAGTACCCCTATATACAGTGCCAGCAGTACCTCTATATACAGTGCCAGCAGTACCTCTATATACAGTGCCAGCAGCACCACTATATACAGTGCCAGCCAGAGCTCCCCTATATACAGTGCCAGCAGTACCCCTATATACAGTGCCAGCAGTACCCCTATATACAGTGCCAGCCAGAGCTCCCCTATATACAGTGCCAGCAGTACCTCTATATACAGTGCCAGCAGTACCCCTATATACAGTGCCAGCAGTACCCCTATATACAGTGCCAGCCAGAGCTCCCCTATATACAGTGCCAGCCAGAGCTCCCCTATATACAGTGCCAGCCAGAGCTCCCCTATATACAGTGCCAGCCAGAGCTCCCCTATATACAGTGCCAGCCAGAGCTCCCCTAAATACAGTGCCAGCAGTACCCCTATATACAGTGCCAGCCAGAGCTCCCCTATATACAGTGCCAGCCAGAGCTCCCCTATATACAGTGCCAGCAGTACCCCTATATACAGTGCCAGCAGTACCTCTATATACAGTGCCAGCAGTACCCCTATATACAGTGCCAGCAGTACCCCTATATACAGTACCAGCCAGAGCTCCCCTATATACAGTGCCAGCAGTACCTCTATATACAGTGCCAGCCAGAGCTCCCCTATATACAGTGCCAGCCAGAGCTCCCCTATATACAGTGCCAGCCAGAGCTCCCCTATATACACTGCCAGCCAGAGCTCCTCTATATACAGTGTCAGCAGTACCTCTATATACAGTGCCAGCAGTACCCCTATATACAGTGCCAGCAGTACCTCTATATACAGTGCCAGCAGTACCCCTATATACAGTGCCAGCCAGAGCTCCCCTATATACAGTGCCAGCAGTACCTCTATATACAGTGCCAGCAGTACCTCTATATACAGTGCCAGCCAGAGCTCCCCTATATACAGTGCCAGCAGTACCTCTATATACAGTGCCAGCAGTACCTCTATATACAGTGCCAGCAGTACCCCTATATACAGTGCCAGCAGTACCTCTATATACAGTGCCAGCAGTACCTCTATATACAGTGCCAGCAGTACCCCTATATACAGTGCCAGCAGTACCTCTATATACAGTGCCAGCAGTACCCCTATATACAGTGCCAGCAGTACCTCTATATACAGTGCCAGCAGTACCTCTATATACAGTGCCAGCAGTACCCCTATATACAGTGCCAGCAAGAGCTCCCCTATATACAGTGCCAGCAGTACCTCTATATACAGTGCCAGCCAGAGCTCCCCTATATACAGTGCCAGCAGTACCTCTATATACAGTGCCAGCAGTACCTCTATATACAGTGCCAGCAGTACCCCTATATACAGTGCCAGCAGTACCTCTATATACAGTGCCAGCCAGAGCTCCCCTATATACAGTGCCAGCAGTACCTCTATATACAGTGCCAGCCAGGGCTCCCCTATATACAGTGCCAGCAGTACCTCTATATACAGTGCCAGCAGTACCTCTATATACAGTGCCAGCCAGAGCTCCCCTATATACAGTGCCAGCAGTACCCCTGTATACAGTGCCAGCAGTACCCCTATATACAGTGCCAGCCAGAGCTCCCCTATATACAGTGCCAGCAGTACCTCTATATACAGTGCCAGCCAGAGCTCCCCTATATACAGTGCCAGCAGTACCTCTATATACAGTGCCAGCAGTACCTCTATATACAGTGCCAGCAGTACCTTTATATACAGTGCCAGCCAGAGCGCCCCTATATACAGTTCCAGCCAGAGCTCCCCTATATACAGTGCCAGCCAGAGCTCCCCTATATACAGTGCCAGCCAGAGCTCCCCTATATACAGTGCCAGCAGTACCTCTATATACAGTGCTAGCAGTACCTCTATATACAGTGCCAGCAGTACCCCTATATACAGTGCCAGCAGTACCTCTATATACAATGCCAGCAGTACCTGTATATACAGTGCCAGCAGTACCTCTATATACAGTGCCAGCAGTACCTCTATATACAGTGCCAGCAGTACCTCTATATACAGTGCCAGCCAGAGCTCCCCTATATACAGTGCCAGCAGTACCTCTATATACAGTGCCAGCAGTACCCCTATATACAGTGCCAGCAGTACCTCTATATACAGTGCCAGCCAGAGCTCCCCTATATACAGTGCCAGCAGTACCTCTATATACAGTGCCAGCCAGAGCTCCCCTATATACAGTGCCAGCCAGAGCTCCCCTATATACAGTGCCAGCAGTACCTCTATATACAGTGCCAGCCAGAGCTCCCCTATATACAGTGCCAGCAGTACCTCTATATACAGTGCCAGCAGTACCTGTATATACAGTGCCAGCAGTACCTCTATATACAGTGCCAGCAGTACCCCTATATACAGTGCCAGCAGTACCCCTATATACAGTGCCAGCCAGAGCTCCCCTATATACAGTGCCAGCAGTACCTCTATATACAGTGCCAGCAGTACCTCTATATACAGTGCCAGCCAGAGCTCCCCTATATACAGTGCCAGCAGTACCTCTATATACAGTGCCAGCCAGAGCTCCCCTATATACAGTGCCAGCAGTACCTCTATATACAGTGCCAGCCAGAGCTCCCCTATATACAGTGCCAGCAGTACCTCTATATACAGTGCCAGCCAGAGCTCCCCTATATACAGTGCCAGCAGTACCTCTATATACAGTGCCAGCCAGAGCTCCCCTATATACAGTGCCAGCCAGAGCTCCCCTATATACAGTGCGAGCAGTACCTCTATATACAGTGCCAGCAGCACCTCTATATACAGTGCCAGCAGTACCTCTATATACAGTGCCAGCAGTACCCCTATATACAGTGCCAGCCAGAGCTCCCCTATATACAGTGCCAGCCAGAGCTCCCCTATATACAGTGCCAGCCAGAGCTCCCCTATATACAGTGCCAGCAGTACCTCTATATACAGTGCTAGCAGTACCTCTATATACAGTGCCAGCAGTACCCCTATATACAGTGCCAGCAGTACCTCTATATACAATGCCAGCAGTACCTGTATATACAGTGCCAGCAGTACCTCTATATACAGTGCCAGCAGTACCTCTATATACAGTGCCAGCAGTACCTCTATATACAGTGCCAGCCAGAGCTCCCCTATATACAGTGCCAGCAGTACCTCTATATACAGTGCCAGCAGTACCCCTATATACAGTGCCAGCAGTACCTCTATATACAGTGCCAGCCAGAGCTCCCCTATATACAGTGCCAGCAGTACCTCTATATACAGTGCCAGCCAGAGCTCCCCTATATACAGTGCCAGCAGTACCTCTATATACAGTGCCAGCAGTACCTGTATATACAGTGCCAGCAGTACCTCTATATACAGTGCCAGCAGTACCCCTATATACAGTGCAAGCAGTACCTCTATATACAGTGCCAGCCAGAGGCTCCCTATATACAGTGCCAGCAGTACCTCTATATACAGTGCCAGCCAGAGCTCCCCTATATACAGTGCCAGCAGTACCTCTATATACAGTGCCAGCAGTACCTCTATATACAGTGCCAGCAGTACCTCTATATACAGTGCCAGCCAGAGCTCCCCTATATACAGTGCCAGCAGTACCTCTATATACAGTGCCAGCAGTACCCCTATATACAGTGCCAGCAGTACCCCTATATACAGTGCCAGCAGTACCCCTATATACAGTGCCAGCAGTACCTCTATATACAGTGCCAGCCAGAGCTCCCCTATATACAGTGCCAGCAGTACCTCTATATACAGTGCCAGCCAGAGCTCCCCTATATACAGTGCCAGCAGTACCTCTATATACAGTGCCAGCCAGAGCTCCCCTATATACAGTGCCAGCAGTACCTCTATATACAGTGCCAGCCAGAGCTCCCCTATATACAGTGCCAGCCAGAGCTCCCCTATATACAGTGCAAGCAGTACCTCTATATACAGTGCCAGCAGTACCTCTATATACAGTGCCAGCCAGAGCTCCCCTATATACAATGCCAGCAGTACCTCTATATACAGTGCCAGCCAGAGCTCCTACATATACAGTGCCAGCAGTACCCCTATATACAGTGCCAGCTAGAGCTCCCCTATATACAGTGCCAGAAGTACCCCTATATACAGTGCCAGCCAGAGCTCCCCTATATACAGTGCCAGCAGTACCTCTATATACAGTGCCAGCAGCACCACTATATACAGTGCCAGCCAGAGCTCCCCTATATACAGTGCCAGCAGTACCTCTATATACAGTGCCAGCAGCACCTCTATATACAGTGCCAGCCAGAGCTCCTATATACAGTGCCAGCAG
The DNA here is from genome assembly GCF_027789765.1 of Dendropsophus ebraccatus. Taxonomy (NCBI): domain Eukaryota; kingdom Metazoa; phylum Chordata; class Amphibia; order Anura; family Hylidae; genus Dendropsophus; species Dendropsophus ebraccatus. The sequence continues at coordinate 1,930,871 of NC_091461.1, read as the reverse complement.
TACCTCTATATACAGTGCCAGCCAGAGCTCCCCTATATACAGTGCCAGCAGTACCTCTATATCAGTGCCAGCCAGACTCCCCTATATACAGTGCCAGCAGTACCTCTATATACAGTGCCAGCCAGAGCTCCCTATTACAGTGCCAGCCAGAGCTCCCCTATATACAGTGCGAGCCAGAGTACCCTCTATATACAGTGCCAAGCAGCACCTCTATATACAGTGCCAGCAGTACCTCTATATACAGTGCCAGCAGTCTCCCCCTATATACAGTGCCAGCCAGAGCTCCCTCTATATACAGTGCCAGCAGTAGCTCCCTATATACAGTGCCAGCCAGAGCTCCCCTATATACAGTGCCAGCAGTACCTCTATATACAGTGCTAGCAGTACCTCTATATACAGTGCCAGCAGTACCCCTATATACAGTGCCAGCAGTACCTCTATATACATTGCCAGCAGTACCTGTATATACAGTGCCAGCAGTACCTCTATATACAGTGCCAGCAGTACCTCTATATACAGTGCCAGCAGTACCTCTATATACAGTGCCAGCCAGAGCTCCCCTATATACAGTGCCAGCAGTACCTCTATATACAGTGCCAGCAGTACCCCTATATACAGTGCCAGCAGTACCTCTATATACAGTGCCAGCCAGAGCTCCCCTATATACAGTGCCAGCAGTACCTCTATATACAGTGCCAGCCAGAGCTCCCCTATATACAGTGCCAGCAGTACCTCTATATACAGTGCCAGCAGTACCTGTATATACAGTGCCAGCAGTACCTCTATATACAGTGCCAGCAGTACCCCTATATACAGTGCAAGCAGTACCTCTATATACAGTGCCAGCCAGAGCTCCCCTATATACAGTGCCAGCAGTACCTCTATATACAGTGCCAGCCAGAGCTCCCCTATATACAGTGCCAGCAGTACCTCTATATACAGTGCCAGCAGTACCTCTATATACAGTGCCAGCAGTACCTCTATATACAGTGCCAGCCAGAGCTCCCCTATATACAGTGCCAGCAGTACCTCTATATACAGTGCCAGCAGTACCCCTATATACAGTGCCAGCAGTACCCCTATATACAGTGCCAGCAGTACCCCTATATACAGTGCCAGCAGTACCTCTATATACAGTGCCAGCCAGAGCTCCCCTATATACAGTGCCAGCAGTACCTCTATATACAGTGCCAGCCAGAGCTCCCCTATATACAGTGCCAGCAGTACCTCTATATACAGTGCCAGCCAGAGCTCCCCTATATACAGTGCCAGCCAGAGCTCCCCTATATACAGTGCAAGCAGTACCTCTATATACAGTGCCAGCAGTACCTCTATATACAGTGCCAGCCAGAGCTCCCCTATATACAATGCCAGCAGTACCTCTATATACAGTGCCAGCCAGAGCTCCTACATATACAGTGCCAGCAGTACCCCTATATACAGTGCCAGCCAGAGCTCCCCTATATACAGTGCCAGAAGTACCCCTATATACAGTGCCAGCCAGAGCTCCCCTATATACAGTGCCAGCAGTACCTCTATATACAGTGCCAGCAGCACCACTATATACAGTGCCAGCCAGAGCTCCCCTATATACAGTGCCAGCAGTACCTCTATATACAGTGCCAGCAGCACCTCTATATACAGTGCCAGCCAGAGCTCCTACATATACAGTGCCAGCAGTACCTCTATATACAGTGCCAGCCAGAGCTCCCCTATATACAGTGCCAGCAGTACCCCTATATACAGTGCCAGCAGTACCCCTATATACAGTGCCAGCAGTACCTCTATATACAGTGCCAGCAGTACCCCTATATACAGTGCCAGCCAGAGCTCCCCTATATACAGTGCCAGCAGTACCTCTATATACAGTGCCAGCAGTACCTCTATATACAGTGCCAGCCAGAGCTCCCCTATATACAGTGCCAGCAGTACCTCTATATACAGTGCCAGCCAGAGCTCCCCTATATACAGTGCCAGCCAGAGCTCCCCTATATACAGTGCGAACAGCACCTCTATATACAGTGCCAGCCAGAGCTCCCCTATATACAGTGCCAGCAGTACCCCTATATACAGTGCCAGCAGTACCTCTATATACAGTGCCAGCCAGAGCTCCCCTATATACAATGCCAGCAGTACCTCTATATACAGTGCCAGCCAGAGCTCCTACATATACAGTGCCAGCAGTACCCCTATATACAGTGCCAGCCAGAGCTCCCCTATATACAGTGCCAGTACCCCTATATACAGTGCCAGCCAGAGCTCCCCTATATACAGTGCCAGCAGTACCTCTATATACAGTGCCAGCCAGAGCTCCCCTATATACAGTGCCAGCAGTACCTCTATATACAGTGCCAGCAGCACCACTATATACAGTGCCAGCCAGAGCTCCCCTATATACAGTGCCAGCAGCACCTCTATATACAGTGCCAGCCAGAGCTCCTACATATACAGTGCCAGCAGTACCTCTATATACAGTGCCAGCAGTACCTCTATATACAGTGCCAGCCAGAGCTCTCCTATATACAGTGCCAGCCAGAGCTCCCCTATATACAGTGCCAGCAGTACCTCTATATACAGTGCCAGCCAGAGCTCCCCTATATACAGTGCCAGCAGTACCTCTATATACCGTGCCAGCAGCACCACTATATACAGTGCCAGCCAGAGCTCCCCTATATACAGTGCCAGCAGTACCTCTATATACCGTGCCAGCAGCACCTCTATATACAGTGCCAGCCAGAGCTCCTACATATACAGTGTCAGCCAGAGCTCCTCTATATACAGTGTCAGACATAGCTCCTCTATATACAGTGTCACACATATATCTATCCTCTATATACAGTGTCACACACAGCTCCTCTATATATACAGTGTCACACATATATCCTCTATATACAGTGTCACACATATATCCTCTATATACAGTGTCACACACAGCTCCTCTATATACAGTGTCACACATATATCCTCTATATACAGTGTCACACATAGCTCCCCTATATACAGTGTCACACATAGCTCCTCTATATACAGTGTCACACATAGCTCCCCTATATACAGTGTCACACATAGCTCCTCTATATACAGTGTTACTCACAGCTCCTCTATATACAGTGTCACACATAGCTCCTCTATATACAGTGTCACACATATATCTATCCTCTATATACAGTGTCACACACAGCTCCTCTATATACAGTGTCACACATATATCCTCTATATACAGTGTCACACATAGCTCCTCTATATACAGTGTCACACATATATCTATCCTCTATATACAGTGTCACACACAGCTCCTCTATATACAGTGTCACACATATATCCTCTATATACAGTGTCACACATAGCTCCTCTATATACAGTGTCACACATAGATCCTCTATATACAGTGTCACACATAGCTCCTCTATATACAGTGTCACACATAGCTCCTCTATATACAGTTTTACTCACAGCTCCTCTATATACAGTGTCACACATAGCTCCTCTATATACAGTGTCACACATATATCTATCCTCTATATACAGTGTCACACATAGCTCCTCTATATACAGTGTCACACATAGCTCCTCTATATACAGTGTCACACATAGCTCCCCTATATACAGTGTCACACATAGCTCCTCTATATACGGTGTCACACATAGCTCCTCTATATACAGTGTCACACATAGCTCCCCTATATACAGTGTCACACATATATCCTCTATATACAGTGTTACACATAGCTCCCCTATATAGTGTCACACATATATCTATCCTCTATATACAGTGTCACACACAGCTCCTCTATATATACAGTGTCACACATAGCTCCTCTATATACAGTGTCACACATATATCTATCCTCTATATACAGTGTCACACACAGCTCCTCTATATACAGTGTCACACACAGCTCCTCTATATACAGTGTCACACATATATCCCCTATATACAGTGTCACACATAGCTCCTCTATATACAGTGTCACACATAGCTCCTCTATATATACAGTGTCACACATAGCTCCTCTATATACAGTGTCACACATATATCTATCCTCTATATACAGTGTCACACATATATCTATCCTCTATATACAGTGTCACACATAGCTCTTCTATATACAGTGTCACACATAGCTCCTCTATATACAGTGTCACACATATATCCTCTATATACAGTGTCACACATATATCCTCTATATACAGTGTCACACACAGCTCCTCTATATACAGTGTCACACATATATCCTCTATATACAGTGTCACACATATATCCTCTATATACAGTGTCACACATATATCCTCTATATAGTGTCACACACAGCTCCTCTATATACAGTGTCACACATAGCTCCTCTATATATACAGTGATACACATAGCTCCTCTATATACAGTGTCACACATAGCTCCTCTATATATACAGTGATACACATAGCTCCTCTATATACAGTGTCACACATAGCTCCTCTATATACAGTGTCACACATATATCCTCTATATACAGTGTCACACATAGCTCCTCTATATACAGTGTCACACACAGCTCCTCTATACACAGTGTCACACATATATCCTCTATATACAGTGTCACACATAGCTCCTCTATATACAGTGTCACACATATATCCCCTATATACAGTGTCACACACAGCTCCTCTATATACAGTGTCACACATAGCTCCTCTATATAGTGTCACACATATATCTATCCTCTATATACAGTGTCACACATAGCTCCTCTATATACAGTGTCACACATATATCCTCTATATACAGTGTCACATATATATCCTCTATATACAGTGTCACACATATATCCTCTATATAGTGTCACACATATATCCTCTATATACAGTGTCACACATAGCTCCCCTATATACAGTGTCACACATATATCCCCTATATACAGTGTCACACATATATCCCCTATATACAGTGTCACACATATATCCCCTATATACAGTGTCACACATATATCCTCTATATACAGTGTCACACATATATCCTCTATATACAGTGTCACACATATATCTATCCTCTATATACAGTGTCACACATAGCTCCTCTATATACAGTGTCACACACATAGCTCCCCTATATACAGTGTCACACATATATCCTCTATATACAGTGTCACATATATATCCTCTATATACAGTGTCACACATATATCCTCTATATACAGTGTCACACATAGCTCCTCTATATACAGTGTCACACACATAGCTCCCCTATATACAGTGTCACACATATATCCTCTATATACAGTATCACATATATATCCTCTATATACAGTGTCACACAGATATCCTCTATATACAGTGTCACACATATATCCTCTATATACAGTGTCACACATATATCCTCTATATACAGTGTCACACACAGCTCCTCTATATACAGTGTCACACATATATCCTCTATATACAGTGTCACACATATATCCTCTATATACAGTGTCACACATATATCCTCTATATACAGTGTCACACACAGCTCCTCTATATACAGTGTCACACATATATCCTCTATATACAGTGTCACACATAGCTCCTCTACATACAGTGTCACACATAGCTCCTCTATATACAGTGTCACACATAGCTCCTCTATATACAGTGTCACACATATATCCTCTATATACAGTGTCACACATATATCCTCTATATACAGTGTCACACATATATCCTCTATATACAGTGTCACACACAGCTCCTCTATATACAGTGTCACACATATATCCTCTATATACAGTGTCACACATAGCTCCTCTACATACAGTGTATATAGTATATGGGTATATAATGGGTATATAGTATATAATGGGTATATAGTATAAGGCTATACGATGGGTATATAGTATATGGGTATATAATGGGTATATAGTATATGGGTATACGATCGGGCAAAGCGTCAGGGGCCACGATCGGGCACAGCGTCAGGGGCCACAATCGGGCACAGCTTCAGGGGCCACAATCGGGCACAGTTACATGATGGGAGTTGTAGTTTTACACTTTGGTGAATAATGAGAGTTGTAGTTTTCCTGGCAGTGTATGATGGGAGTTGTAGTTTTCCTGGCAGTGTATGATGGGAGTTGAAGTTTTCCTGGCAGTGTATGATGGGAGTTGTAGTTTTCCTGGCAGTGTATGATGGGAGTTGTAGTTTTCCTGGCAGTGTATGATGGGAGTTGTAGTTTTCCTGGCAGTGTATGATGGGAGTTGTAGTTTTCCTGGCAGTGTATGATGGGAGTTGTAGTGATACTGATGGCATATGATGGGGGTTGTAGTGTTGCTGTTGGGATATAATGGGGATTTTAGTGTTGTCAGGAATAATAGGAGTTATGGTTTTGCTGTCCGGATATGCTGGGAGTTGTAGTGTTGCTGGCAGTAATGATGGTTGAATATTGCTGTCGGGGTATGATGGGGGTTGTAGTTCTCCTCCAGTTGTAAAAGCACAGGTCGGCTATGTAGGCCTCAGTTGCCGGGGCGACAGAAAGCGCAGCACGTGACCAGTGACGCAACTAGGACGCAGCAGGCGCACTGGGCGTGTGTGCAGACTTCCGGTTACGTCACGAATTCTCTTCCAAGACTGAGACACCGGGAGAGCTATGAACCGGAGAGACAGGGCGGAGATGACAGGCCCCCGCCTGTGACCGGAGAGACAGGAGGACCCGGAGCGGCCGAGGAGACCGAGAGAAGAGCGCGGAGGAGCCGGGAGCCACAGCCAGGTGAGAGGGGGAGGAGGAGGAGCACAATGGCCGGCCCGGGCACACACTCAGGCCTCATATATATATATACAGGGGGGGTGGGGGCCTATATACACCTATATATACACACCTATATATACACATGGGGTGGTGGGGGCCTATATATACACAGGGGGTGGTGGGGGCCTATACACCTATATATACACAGGGGGTGGTGGGGGCCTATATATACACAGGGGGTGGTGGGGGCCTATATACACCTATATATACACAGGGGGTGGTGGGGGCCTATACACCTATATATACACAGGGGGGGGTCTATATACCTATATATACACAGGGGGGGGGCTATACACCTATATATACACAGGGGGTGGGGGGGGGCCTATATACACCTATATATACACAGGGGGTGGTGGGGGTCTATATACCTATATATACACAGGGGGTGGTGGGGGCCTATATACACCTATATATACACAGGGGGTGGTGGGGGCCTATATATACACAGGGGGGGCTATACACCTATATATACACAGGGGGTGGTGGGGGCCTATATATACACAGGGGGGGGGCTATACACCTATATATACACAGGGGGTGGTGGGGGCCTATACACCTATATATACACAGGGGGTGGTGGGGGCCTATACACCTATATATACACCTATATATACACAGGGGGTGGTGGGGGCCTATACACCTATATATACACAGGGGGTGGTGGGGGCCTATATACACCTATATATACACAGGGGGTGGTGGGGGCATATACACCTATATATACACAGGGGGTGGTGGGGGCCTATACACCTATATATACACAGGGGGTGGTGGGGGCCTATACACCTATATATACACAGGGGGTGGTGGGGGCCTATACACCTATATATACACAGGGGGTGGTGGGGGCCTATACACCTATATATACACAGGGGGTGGTGGGGGCCTATACACCTATATATACACAGGGGGTGGTGGGGGCCTATACACCTATATATACACAGGGGGTGGTGGGGGCCTATACACCTATATATACACAGGGGGTGGTGGGGGCCTATACACCTATATATACACAGGGGGTGGTGGGGGCCTATACACCTATATATACACAGGGGGTGGTGGGGGCCTATACACCTATATATACACAGGGGGTGGTGGGGGCCTATACACCTATATATACACAGGGGGTGGTGGGGGCCTATACACCTATATATACACAGGGGGGTGGGGGGGGGCCTATACACCTATATATACACAGGGGGTGGGGGGGGGGCCTATACACCTATATATACACAGGGGGTGGGGGGGGGGCCTATACACCTATATATACACAGGGGGTGGGGGGGGGGGCTATACACCTATATATACACAGGGGGGGGGGGCTATACACCTATATATACACAGGGGGTGGTGGGGGCCTATACACCTATATATACACAGGGGGGGGGCCTATACACCTATATATACACAGGGGGGGGCCTATACACCTATATATACACAGGGGGTGGTGGGGGCCTATATACCTATATATACACAGGGGGTGGTGGGGGCCTATATACACCTATATATACACACTCCCTCTGTCCCCTCCCCCCCCCCCCCGACTGTGTCCTCGCCTGTTGTCCCCCCCCCCCGACTGTGTCCTCGCCTGTTGTCCCCCCCCCCTGACTGTGTCCTCGCCTGTTGTGTCCCCCCCAGACTGTGTCCTCGCCTGTTGTCCCCCCTGACTGTGTCCTCGCCTGTTGTCCCCCCCTGACTGTGTCCTCGCCTGTTGTCCCCCCCCTGACTGTGTCCTCGCCTGTTGTCCCCCCCCTGACTGTGTCCTCGCCTGTTGTCCCCCCCCTGACTGTGTCCTCGCTTGTTGTCCCCCCCCTTACTGTGTCCTCGCTTGTTGTCCCCCCCCTTACTGTGTCCTCGCTTGTTGTCCGTCCCCCCCCTTACTGTGTCCTCTCGCTTGTTGTCCGTCCCCCCCCTTACTGTGTCCTCTCGCTTGTTGTCCGTCCCCCCCCCCAGACTGTCCTCTCGCTTGTTGTCCGTCCCCCCCCAGACTGTGTCCTCGCCTGTTGTCCCCCCCCCCAGACTGTGTCCTCGCCTGTTGTCCCCCCCCCAGACTGTGTCCTCGCCTGTTGTCCCCCCCCCAGACTGTGTCCTCGCCTGTTGTCCCCCCCCCAGACTGTGTCCTCGCTTGTTGTCCCCCCCCTTACTGTGTCCTCGCTTGTTGTCCCCCCCCCTTACTGTGTCCTCGCTTGTTGTCCCCCCCTTACTGTGTCCTCTCGCTTGTTGTCCCCCCCCCCCCCAGACTGTGTCCTCGCCTGTTGTCCCCCCCCCCACCAGACTGTGTCCTCGCCTGTTGTCCCCCCCCACCAGACTGTGTCCTCGCCTGTTGTCCCCCCCCCACCAGACTGTGTCCTCGCCTGTTGTCCCCCCCCCACCAGACTGTGTCCTCGCCTGTTGTCCCCCCCCCAGACTGTGTCCTCGCCTGTTGTCGTCCCCCCCCTTACTGTGTCCTCTCGCTTGTTGTCGTCCCCCCCCCCAGACTGTGTCCTCGCCTGTTGTCCCCCCCCCCACCAGACTGTGTCCTCGCCTGTTGTCCCCCCCCCCCACCAGACTGTGTCCTCGCCTGTTGTCCCCCCCCCACCAGACTGTGTCCTCGCCTGTTGTCCCCCCCCCCCTGACTGTGTCCTCGCCTGTTGTCCCCCCCCCTGACTGTGTCCTCGCCTGTTGTCCCCCCCCTGACTGTGTCCTCGCCTGTTGTCCCCCCCCTGACTGTGTCCTCGCCTGTTGTCCCCCCCCCTGACTGTGTCCTCAGCCTGTTGTCCCCCCCCCTGACTGTGTCCTCGCCTGTTGTCCCCCCCCCTGACTGTGTCCTCGCCTGTTGTCCCCCCCCCCTGACTGTGTCCTCGCCTGTTGTCCCCCCCCTGACTGTGTCCTCGCCTGTCGTCCCCCCCCTGACTGTGTCCTCGCCTGTCGTCCCCCCCCCTTACTGTGTCCTCGCCTGTCGTCCCCCCCCAGACTGTGTCCTCGGTTGTTGTCCCCCCCCCCTTACTGTGTCCTCGCTTGTTGTCCCCCCCCCTTACTGTGTCCTCTCGCTTGTTGTCGTCCCCCCCCCCTTACTGTGTCCTCGCCTGTTGTCCCCCCCCAGACTGTGTCCTCGCTTGTTGTCCCCCCCCCCAGACTGTGTCCTCGCTTGTTGTCCCCCCCCCCAGACTGTGTCCTCGCTTGTTGTCCCCCCCCCCCTTACTGTGTCCTCTCGCTTGTTGTCGTCCCCCCCCCCTTACTGTGTCCTTGCTTGTTGTCCCCCCCCCCTTACTGTGTCCTCGCTTGTTGTCCCCCCCCCTTACTGTGTCCTCGCTTGTTGTCCCCCCCCTTACTGTGTCCTCTCGCTTGTTGTCCCCCCCCCAGACTCTGTCCTCGCCTGTTGTCCCCCCCCCCACCAGACTGTGTCCTCGCCTGTTGTCCCCCCCCCCACCAGACTGTGTCCTCGCCTGTTGTCCCCCCCCCCTTACTGTGTCCTCGCCTGTTGTCCCCCCCCCCCACCAGACTGTGTCCTCGCCTGTTGTCCCCCCCCCAGACTGTGCCCTCGCCTGTTGTCGTCCCCCCCCTTACTGTGTCCTCTCGCTTGTTGTCCCCCCCCCCAGACTGTGCCCTCGCCTGTTGTCGTCCCCCCCCCTTACTGTGTCCTCCCGCTTGTTGCCCCCCCCCCCCAGACTGTGTCCTCGCCTGTTGTCCCCCCCCCTTACTGTGTCCTCGCCTGTTGTCCCCCCCCCCCACCAGACTGTGTCCTCGCCTGTTGTCCCCCCCCCCCAGACTGTGTCCTCGCCTGTTGTCCCCCCCCCCCCCCCAGACTGTGACCTCGCCTGTTGTCCCCCCCCCAGACTGTGACCTCGCCTCTTGTTCCCCCCCCCACCCCAGACTGTGTCCTCGCCTGTTGTCCCCCCCCCCAGACTGTGTCCTCGCTTGTCCACTCCCACCTTACTGTGTCCTCGCCTGTTGTCCCCCCCCCCCACCAGACTGTGCCCTCGCCTGTTGTCGTCCCCCCCCTTACTGTGTCCTCTCGCTTGTTGTCCCCCCCCCCCCAGACTGTGTCCTCGCCTGTTGTCCCCCCCCTTACTGTGTCCTCGCCTGTTGTCCCCCCCCCCCCACCAGACTGTGTCCTCGCCTGTTGTCCCCCCCCCCCCCAGACTGTGTCCTCGCCTGTTGTCCCCCCCCCCCCCCCCCCAGACTGTGTCCTCGCTTGTCCGCTCCCACCTTGAAGTCCCCTTGCTTGTCTTGCCCGTCTCCCTCACTGTCCTCTCGCTTGTCCTTTCTCCGGCAGCTTTTAACCAGTAATCCCACAGTTTGGATGAAGCCCCAGGGGTGATCGCTGGTCCAACCATGAGCCGAGGCAAACGTGACAGCAACTTCTCCGTCTTTGAAATCGGAGACTCCACCTTTACCGTCCTGAAGCGCTACCAAAGCCTGAAGCCTATCGGGTCCGGAGCACAAGGAATTGTCTGGTGAGGAGGCTTCTTATGCTGTATCATCTATTAGAGAAGGATATGGCAGCATTTCCATAAGCTGTTCCATCCTGTGACCACATGGGGGCACTTTAGTCACTCTAGGATTATTGAAACTATATGGCAGATTAGAAGCAAAGCCTTGGCGGAGGCGGCACGGTGGTGAGACCGTCCCCTCTGCTTCTCCCTTTATGATGTCCGTGCACATTGGTGTTCCCTGACCTGCAGGAGTGCAGCTCCCATCATGCCCTGAGAGGATTTTGCATGTTGTGGCGGTTGTGTCTGCTTGTAAAGTGACATTATTAGGCCCATGTGACCCTGTAAAGCCTGCGCTCGGGTTACGCCCCTGTAAAAGATGCCGTGCCTTCTAGGAGTTACAGAAATGTTTTCTTCCATCCAGCGCGGCTTATGATACTGTTCTTGAGCGTCATGTTGCCATCAAGAAGCTGAGTCGGCCCTTCCAGAACCAGACACACGCCAAGCGGGCCTACCGGGAGCTGGTGCTCATGAAGTGTGTCAATCACAAGAACGTAAGTCATTCCTACTCCTCTCTATGGTTTGGTGGTGGTGGTGGACGACCTCGGGGGGGCATTAATCTCAGCCATAGCACTGACGTGTTACTTACCCCTTGTAAATGCCCCCTCACCTTCACCCTCATACCTTTACCTCCTCTTCTACCACCAGGGGATCCTATACTAACCCTTCCTATACACTAGACCACCAGGGGATCCTATACTAACCCTTCCTATACACTAGACCACCAGGGGATCCTATAGTAACCCCTCCTATACACTAGACCACCAGGGGATCCTATACTAACCCTTCCTATACACTAGACCACCAGGGGATCCTATAGTAACCCCTCCTATACACTAGACCACCAGGGGATCCTATAGTAACCCCTCCTATACACTAGACCACCAGGGGATCCTATACTAACCCTTCCTATACACTAGACCACCAGGGGATCCTATAGTAACCCTTCCTATACACTAGACCACCAGGGGATCCTATAGTAACCCCTCCTATACACTAGACCACCAGGGGATCCTATAGTAACCCCTCCTATACACTAGAAAGGTGCTTCTCAAACTGTGAGGCGCCCCCTAGTTGTTGGGGAGGCCCAGCTGGGGAGGCAGTTTTCACAAGAGTAACTATGATCTGCACAGTCCTTTTGCTGTTTACAAAAATCTCCATTTTAGCCACATTATTAATTTATTTTGTACTTGCTTTATTAGTATATAGAGCTTGGGAGACGGGTGACAGGTAGTCCTAGCACTATTTTCAGCTTTTAAATGGACTTTCATTGACCTCTTGGTGAGTCTGGTGAGGCCCCGGCTCCCTCTTGGTGAGTCTGGTGAGGCCCCGGCTCCCTCTTGGTGAGTCTGGTGAGGCCCCGGCTCCCTCTTGGTGAGTCTGGTGAGGCCCCGGCTCCCTCTTGGTGAGTCTGGTGAGGCCCCGGCTCCCTCTTGGTGAGTCTGGTGAGGCCCCGGCTCCCTCTTGGTGAGTCTGGTGAGGCCCCGGCTCCCTCTTGGTGAGTCTGGTGAGGCCCCGGCTCCCTCTTGGTGAGTCTGGTGAGGCCCCGGCTCCCTCTTGGTGAGTCTGGTGAGGCCCCGGCTCCCTCTTGGTGAGTCTGGTGAGGCCCCGGCTCCCTCTTGGTGAGTCTGGTGAGGCCCCGGCTCCCTCTTGGTGAGTCTGGTGAGGCCCCGGCTCCCTCTTGGTGAGTCTGGTGAGGCCCCGGCTCCCTCTTGGTGAGTCTGGTGAGGCTCCAGTAGAAAAAGTTCGAGAAACACTGCACTAGACCACCAGGGGATGTTATGAGCTCCTCTCTTGTGTTTCCCTCCAGATCATCGGACTCCTCAATGTCTTCACACCACAGAAGTCTCTGGAGGAGTTCCAGGACCTGTAAGTTGTCTCTGTTACTTAGGTCTTTGCATTTTGTTGTTTGCTCTCTATAGTCTCAGCTTCTTCCCTTTTTCTCCAGGTACATTGTGATGGAACTTATGGATGCCAACTTGTGCCAAGTTATACAGATGGAGCTGGACCATGAGCGCATGTCCTACCTTCTCTATCAGATGCTGTGCGGCATTAAGCACTTACATTCTGCTGGCATCATCCACCGGGTTAGTGACGTCTGAGCCGCATATACATTCTGTTACTAGTGATCCTGCCTGGGGGGGGGGGTATGAAGTAAGAGCGGTGGCGTCTGACACTGTAGCCCCCCAGCTCCTCCTCTCCATGCTCCGCTCTATCTGTATGTGACACTGTAGCCCCCCAGCTCCTCTCCATGCTCCGCTCTATCTGTATGTGACACTGTAGCCCCCCAGCTCCTCCTCTCCATGCTCCGCTCTATCTGTATGTGACACTGTAGCCCCCCAGCTCCTCCTCTCCATGCTCCGCTCTATCTGTAGTATGTGACACTGTAGCCCCCCAGCTCCTCCTCTCCATGCTCCGCTCTATCCGTATGTGACACTGTAGCCCCCAGCTCCTCCTCTCCATGCTCCGCTCTATCTGTATGTGACACTGTAGCCCCCCAGATCCTCCTCTCCATGCTCCGCTCTATCTGTATGTGACACTGTAGCCCCCCAGCTCCTCCTCTCCATGCTCCGCTCTATCTGTATGTGACACTGTAGCCCCCCAGCTCCTCCTCTCCATGCTCCGCTCTATCTGTAGTATGTGACACTGTAGCCCCCCAGCTCCCCCTCTCCATGCTCCGCTCTATCTGTATGTGACACTGTAGCCCCCCAGATCCTCCTCTCCATGCTCCGCTCTATCTGTATGTGACACTGTAGCCCCCCAGATCCTCCTCTCCATGCTCCGCTCTATCTGTAGTATGTGACACTGTAGCCCCCCGGCTCCCCCTCTCCATGCTCCGCTCTATCTGTAGTATGTGACACTGTAGCCCCCCAGCTCCTCCTCTCCATGCTCCGCTCTATCTGTATGTGACACTGTAGCCCCCCTGCTCCTCCTCTCCATGCTCCGCTCTATCTGTATGTGACACTGTAGCCCCCCAGCTCCTCCTCTCCATGCTCCACTCTGTATGTGACACTGTAGCCCCCCCAGCTCCTCCTCTCCATGCTCCGCTCTATCTGTATGTGACACTGTAGCCCCCCAGCTCCTCCTCTCCATGCTCCGCTCTATCTGTAGTATGTGACACTGTAGCCCCCCAGCTCCTCCTCTCCATGCTCCGCTCTATCTGTATGTGACACTGTAGCCCCCCAGCTCCTCCTCTCCGTGCTCCGCTCTATCTGTAGTATGTGACACTGTAGCCCCCAGCTCCTCCTCTCCATGCTCCGCTCTATCTGTAGTATGTGACACTGTAGCCCCCCAGCTCCTCCTCTCCATGCTCCGCTCTACCTGTATGTGACACTGTAGCCCCCCAGCTCCTCCTCTCCATGCTCCGCTCTATCTGTATGTGACACTGTAGCCCCCCAGCTCCTCCTCTCCATGCTCCGCTCTATCTGTATGTGACACTGTAGCCCCCCAGCTCCTCCTCTCCATGCTCCGCTCTATCTGTATGTGACACTGTAGCCCCCCAGCTCCTCCTCTCCATGCTCCGCTCTATCTGTAGTATGTGACACTGTAGCCCCCCAGCTTCTCCTCTCCATGCTCCGCTCTATCTGTATGTGACACTGTAGCCCCCCAGGGAAGAAGGGAAAGGGAGGACTTGATGGAAACCTTTATATATGTTACAGGAGGAAGAAGGGAAAGGGAGGACATGATGGAAACCTTTATATATGTTACAGGGGGAAGAAGGGAAAGGAGGGACATGATGGAAACTTTTATATATGTTACAGGAGGAAGAAGGGAAATAAGGGACATGATGGAAACCTTTATATATGTTACAGCAGGAAGAAGGGAAAGGGGAGACATGATGGAAACCTTTATATATGTTACAGGAGGAAGAAGGGAAAGGGGGGACATGATGGAAACCTTTATATATGTTACAGGAGGAAGAAGGGAAAGGGGGAACATGATGGAAACATTTATATATGTTACAGGAGGAAGAAGGGAAAGGGAGGACATGATGGAAACCTTTATATATGTTACAGGAGGAAGAAGGGAAAGGGGAGACATGATGGAAACCTTTATATATGTTACAGGAGGAAGAAGGGAAAGGAGGGACATGATGGAAACCTTTATATATGTTACAGGGGGAAGAAGGGAAAGGGAGGACATGATGGAAACCTTTATATATGTTACAGGAGGAAGAAGGGAAAGGAGGGACATGATGGAAACCTTTATATATGTTACAGGAGGAAGAAGGGAAAGGAGGGACATGATGGAAACCTTTATATATGTTACAGGAGGAAGAAGGGAAAGGGGGGGCATGGAGGAAGAAGGGAAAGGGGGACATGATGGAAACCTTTATATATGTTACAGGAGGGAAGAAGGGAAAGGAGGGACATGATGGAAACCTTTATATATGTTACAGGAGGAAGAAGGGAAAGGGGGGGCATGGAGGAAGAAGGGAAAGGGAGGACATGATGGAAACCTTTATATACATTTTTGTTGCAGGATTTGAAGCCCAGTAACATCGTAGTGAAGTCTGACTGCACCCTGAAGATTCTAGACTTTGGCCTGGCCAGGACGGCAGGGACGAGCTTCATGATGACCCCGTACGTTGTGACCCGTTACTACAGAGCTCCAGAAGTCATCCTGGGAATGGGATACAAAGAGAACGGTTAGTCCTCCCATCCCCTGGTCACATGTTTGTAGTTCCTACCTGTGAGCGGGCGTTGTCACCCTCCCCGGAGGCATCGGTAACATCCTACAGCCACCAGTCTATGCCATGTTACTGACACACTGTGCAGCTTCCCTGCTGTGTCCCGGCTAGTAGATGGCTGCTCTGATGACTGATGCCCCCAGCGGGGTGGCACGCCTGGCGCCCATCGCTGATCTCTCCATTAACCCCGTATGGGACCGGTTAATGTGCGGCTAACCCCTCTGCATTGCCCTGTGCTCCTGTCGTTCTCACGCTGACCTCTGACCTTTTTCAGGTTCTGCCTGCACTTGGCTGTTCACTGGTTTTCACTGACACCTCTCTTTCTCTTGCTTCCGCTTTTTTCCACCCTGCTCCTTCCACCATCTGTTTCCCCCTTGCGCTGTCACCACTGCTAGTGGACTTATGGTCGGTGGGGTGCATTATGGGAGAAATGATATGCCACAAGATTCTCTTCCCGGGAAGGGACTGTATCCTTGCACACTTGTATTTGCACAGTGACTGTATACACCGGTGTGTACTTGTGTGTTTGTGCACTCTTCTCTCCTGGGACCTCACTGCATCCACATCTTAGGGGATTGTTCAGACTGCTGTTATCTAACCTGCTTTTATTATAGAAGAACGAGAGCGTCTACTAAACCTACGGCACCACCCCGCTCTCCCCCAGAGACCCCCGCCTGCTATAATATATAGCAGCTCCGCCCCCTCAGGAAGGAGGGGTACAGCATGGCCGATCCCCGATTCCTTCAGGATGACCTCATGCACATTGGCTGACACTTATTGTATTTAGGCCACTCGGTGCGTGTGGCCATTGTGCAGGGAAGGCAGCGGTGGGTAGAGAGCGGTCTGTGAGGTGGGGGTCCTTTTCTTCATGGGGAAACACACCTAATAAATGTCACCCCCCTCCTTTCTTCCCATTTCAGCAGGGGCGGCCGACTGTCTTATGTATATGGGCATCCTGAAGGAAGGGGGAGACATGTTGGATTTCAGCATGCCTGATCCTCTGTTCCCAGGGGAGATAATCTGCAGCCAGGGGCCGGGTGTGCATGTTTATGGGGGTGTCAGGAGGAGTAAGGCCGTGTTCATCCGCTGTGGAGTGACATCAAGTTCTCTGCACAGTCCACACGTGTTTAATGCATGACTTGTTGCCCCCCTCCCAGTGTGTGTATATATAGGGTTTGGGACCCCCCAGCGTGTGTGTATAGGGTTTGGCACCCCCCAGCATGTGCGTATAGGGTTTGGGACCCCCCAGCGTGTGCGTATAGGGTTTGGCACCCCCCAGCATGTGCGTATAGGGTTTGGGACCCCCCAGTGTGTGTGTGTGTGTATATAGGGTTTGGCACCCCCCAGCGTGTGTATATAGGGTTTGGGACCCCCCAGCATGTGCGTATAGGGTTTGGGACCCCCCAGCGTGTGCGTATATAGGGTTTGGGACCCCCCAGTGTGTGTGTGTATATAGGGTTTGGGACCCCCCAGTGTGTGTGTATATAGTGTTTGGGACCCCCCAGCGTGTGTATATAGGGTTTGGGACCCCCCAGTGTGTGTGTGTATATAGGGTTTGGGACCCCCCAGTGTGTGTGTGTATATAGGGTTTGGGACCCCCCAGTGTGTGTGTGTATATAGGGTTTGGGACCCCCCAGTGTGTGTGTGTATATAGGGTTTGGGACCCCCCAGTGTGTGTGTGTGTATATAGGGTTTGGGACCCCCCAGTGTGTGTGTGTGTGTATATAGGGTTTGGGACCCCCCAGTGTGTGTGTGTGTGTGTATATAGGGTTTGGGACCCCCCAGCGTGTGTATATAGGGTTTGGGACCCCCCCAGTGTGTGTGTGTGTGTGTGTATATAGGGTTTGGGACCCCCCAGCGTGTGTGTGTATAGGGTTTGGGACCTCCCAGCGTGTGTGTTTGTATATAGGGTTTGGGACCCCCCAGCGTGTGTGTGTATAGGGTTTGGGACCTCCCAGCGTGTGTGTGTGTGTGTGTGTGTGTGTATGTATATAGGGTTTGGGACCCCCCAGCGTGTGTATATAGGGTTTGGGACCCCCCAGTGTGTGTGTGTGTATATAGGGTTTGGGACCCCCCAGCGTGTGTGTGTGTGTGTGTATATAGGGTTTGGGACCCCCCCAGTGTGTGTGTGTGTATATAGGGTTTGGGACCCCCCAGTGTGTGTGTGTATATAGGGTTTGGGACCCCCCAGTGTGTGTGTGTATATAGGGTTTGGGACCCCCCAGCGTGTGTGTATAGGGTTTGGGACCCCCGTTCTGCATTTTGCTTTTGGTGTGGATTCTGCAGTTGATCTGCTGCATGGTCTCAGCCCGTCTTCACCTGCTCAGGATCATGTCACTGCAGATACCCCGCCTCTGCATGTGAATCGGATATATATAGATGTTGTTGTGCATCCAGCCCCCAGGATCTCCTCTGCAGTGTGAACATGGCCTTATCCTGATGGGATTGCCCCCTGCCGGTCCGCTGTGTGCAGAGTGTTACTTGTTTTCTACGTGTAGTCGTGTTTCGCCTCCACATTAATCCCAGGAGAGGAAGAGAGGAAACGTCTTTATTCGGGTTCAGGTGACATGTGACGGTGCGGTGTGTGTGGGTTACTCGCCTTGGTTGCGGTATCTTATACTAATATTAGGCATTGCTGTCCTGGTCCGTACACCCCTTCACCGATCACCACATGTAAACTGCTTGGACTGCCGTCTGAATGGCATCATGTCCAGAGATCCTCCTGTCTATAACCCCAGGGGTGATACGCCATTGCCCTGGCCTCCCGCGCAGAGCTTCAGCGGCCTCATTGGTAATTACTTCCTATGCCTCCATAGTTTAGTGTAGGCTGGAGAAGGTGTGTGGCCGTATACACAGTACTGTGACGTCAAGGAAAACAACACCGCTAGGAGGTGAATGAATCTGCAGGAAGTGGGGCCAAAACACATTGTCTGGCTCACCGGATCCAGTCCGCCAGGTGTCAGTACTTTGAGATTAGGCCAAGTGGAATCTATGGGCAATTCATTTTGGTCCCATTTACTGTGAATATGGTTGCCTCTGCTGCAGATGTCTTCTGTAAGGTCATGTGACACGCCAATGCCTGATGGCTGCCCTTTAGAGACTCCACCATTGTAGCGGATCTAACACTTATTTCCTGATCAGTGGATGTTCCCTGACATTAATGCAACAAAGAAAGAAAGCATATGCATATAAAACCTCCAATATTTATGTGATACAAAAAGTCCCAGAGTGTGAAACCAAGGAGCCGAACACACCTGGGTCCTGCCAGCGTCCCAGCTGGAACCTTTCAACCAACCCCATCCTGGATCACAACACATGGGCAATAATATCCATAATAAATCTATACCCTATAAATAATGCAGTGTACAAAAAATTTAGAAAATCGTAAGTAAGAAATAAAATGAGTTCACCATGTGTGGTCCAACAATATAGAGGGGGGTCAGGTGGGAGCAGAAAACACCCCCCGTGTTCTGCCATCCAACCGCTTCCTCAAGGGTGTTCCCAGAGACTAAACCATTCGGTGGCTGAGCCTTAGGGGAGGCCTGTGCTGTTCGGTGGATTAGCCTTAGGGGGGGGGGGCCTGTGCTGTTCGGTGGATTAGCCTTAGGGGAGGTCTGTGCTGTTCGGTGGATTAGCCTTAGGGAGGCCTGTGCTGTTCGGTGGATTAGCCTTAGGGGAGGCCTGTGCTGTTCAGTGGATTAGCCTTAGGGGGGCCTGTGCTGTTCGTTGGCTGAGCCTTAGGGGAGGCCTGTGCTGTTCGGTGGCTTAGCCTTAGGGGGGCCTGTGCTGTTCGGTGGCTGAGCCTTAGGGGAGGCCTGTGCTGTTCGGTGGATTAGCCTTAGGGGAGGCCTGTGCTGTTCGGTGGATTAGCCTTAGGTGAGACCTGTGCTGTTCGGTGGATTAGCCTTAGGGGAGGCCTGTGCTGTTCGGTGGCTGAGCCTTAGGGGAGGTCTGTGCTGTTCGGTGGATTAGCCTTAGGGGAGGTCTGTGCTGTTCGGTGGATTACCCTTAGGGGGGGGGGCCTGTGCTGTTCGGTGGATTAGCCTTAGGGGGGGGATCTGTGCTGTTCGGTGGCTGAGCCTTAGGGGAGGCCTGTGCTGTTCGGTGGCTGAGCCTTAGGGGAGGCCTGTGCTGTTCGGTGGATTAGCCTTAGGGGGGGGGGCCTGTGCTGTTCGGTGGATTAGCCTTAGGGGAGGCCTGTGCTGTTCGGTGGATTAGCCTTAGGGGAGGTCTGTGCTGTTCGGTGGATTAGCCATAGGGGAGGTCTGTGCTGTTCGGTGGATTACCCTTAGGGGAGGTCTGTGCTGTTCGGTGGATTACCCTTAGGGGAGGGCTGTGCTGTTCGGTGGATTAGCCTTAGGGGGGGGGGGGCCTGTGCTGTTTGGTGGATTAGCCTTAGGGGGGGGGGGGGCCTGTGCTGTTCGGTGGATTAGCCTTAGGGGAGGCCTGTGCTGTTCGGTGGATTAGCCTTAGGGGAGGTCTGTACTGTTCGGTGGATTAGCCTTAGGGGAGGCCTGTGCTGTTCGGTGGATTAGCCTTAGGGGGGGGGGCCTGTGCTGTTCGGTGGATTAGCCTTAGGGGGGGGGCTGTGCTGTTCGGTGGATTAGCCTTAGGGGGGGGGGGCCTGTGCTGTTCGGTGGATTAGCCTTAGGGGAGGCCTGTGCTGTTCGGTGGATTAGCCTTAGGGGGGGGGGGGGGGGGCCTGTGCTGTTCGGTGGCTGAGCCTTAGGGGAGGCCTGTGCTGTTTGGTGGCTGAGCCTTAGGGGAGGCCTGTGCTGTTCGGTGGATTAGCCTTAGGGGAGGCCTGTGCTGTTCGGTGGATTAGCCTTAGGGGGGGGGGGCCTGTGCTGTTCCGTGGATTAGCCTTAGGGAAGGGGGGGGGGGTCCTGTGCTGTTCGGTGGATTAGCCTTAGGGGGGGGGCCTGTGCTGTTCGGTGGATTAGCCTTAGGGGAGGCCTGTGCTGTTCGGTGGATTAGCCTTAGGGGAGGCCTGTGCTGTTCGGTGGATTAGCCTTAGGGGGGGGGGGCCTGTGCTGTTTGGTGGATTAGCCTTAGGTGAGGTCTGTGCTGTTCGGTGGATTAGCCTTAGGGGAGGCCTGTGCTGTTCGGTGGCTGAGCCTTAGGTGAGGCTCATACCCTTCAGTGGCCGAGCCTTAGGGTCCTATTCCACGGGCCGAGGAGGGCCCGATCAACGATGTAAACGAGTGGTGATCTGCTAGATCGGCGCTCGTTTACTGGGCCTATTCCACGGCCCGATGATCATTGAGCGAGGGCTGCGGGGACATCGTTACCGATGTAATGTATGATGCTGCTACTTGTCAAATCGTTGGTCGCCCGCCGGGCACCGCTATTCAACTGTAGCAATGCGCGGTGGGGGAACGATGATTTTAGGTCTGGCCCTAAATGAACGATCAGCCGATGACAGGATCATCGGCTGATCGTTCTCTCTCTTTCACCGAACGATAATCGGTCGAATCGGGCCAAATGGGGCTGATTATCGTTACTATGGAATAGGGCCCTTAGGGGAGGCCTGTACTCTTCAGCCTCTGCTCTCCATCTGAAGGCCGTCTGGGGGATGGGCTATCCTCGCTCTAACTAAAGCCGTTTACTTGTGGTGATTTCGGCAGAGAGCAAGAGGAGTGAATGGATTTGTGCTGCTTGTTTTTCCTTTTTCTTGGTAAATGGGGATATAATTGTATATAAAGCGGAGGCCGCCCTCTGTCTCGGCATGGCGTTCTCATGTTGTATGACTGCAGCCGAAGCATGGCGTGTAGCCCACACATCTACTCTGCTGTAAGCCTGGCGGAATCCTAGGCGGAACATCAGGATACAGCATTCAGGCCTCATAGTGGTGTTAGTATGAAGCCATATAGGTACCTGGGACCCTACAGATCCCACCTAGCTCTGATGTCATACTGAGGCGTCTATGAAGGTCTCTGGGTGGGATTGCCTTCCTCTTACTCAGTGTCATGTATGAGCCCCTCTTCCTCCATGTAAAGTATCCCAAACTTCTCCCTGTAGTTCACATGGGTCAAACTCAGTCCCTCCAGCTGTTGCAAAACGACAATTGCCATCATGCCTGGATATGTGGGATAAGCTAAAGCTTTGGCTGTCCAGGCATGATGGGGACTGTAGTCTTGCACCAGCTGGAGGGCCTGAGTCTGAGCCCCCTGCTATAGATGATCTGGCCACTCCTGTGCCTGTTACTTCTATCATTGTATTATGGGGTATTCTGAGAAGTACTGAGCTGTAGGCCAGAAAGGGTAGTAATGGAAGAAAGGGGAGATAGCAGCCAAGAGGCAGAGAGCTCGGGACAGGTCATCAGTATCAGCTCTATGAGATACCGACCACTGCTGCATCCAGACACAGCTCCATACCTCTGCTAGTGGCCGGGCCTGGTACTGCAGTCCGGTCTCTTCCACTTGAATAGGTTGGAGGTAAAATCCCTGTACACATTGAGGACATTGAACATCTTGCCTGAGGTTAGGGCCTGATTCCTGGGGGTGATTATCAGCTGATCAGGCCGATATCGCCTTGTGTATTAAAGGGGGAGGTGCAGCATCGGGCTGGGGGTACATAGACTAGAAGTTATATTCACCCATCCTGGTGGCCACACAGCGCTGCCTCCTGCTCCTGGACCCCAGGTGCTGTCTTCTTAGCTCCCCCTGGCTACGTCATGTCCTGGCTGACAGGTGCCCCGCTCAGCCACTCAGTGATTGGGTGGGACACCGCTGCAGTCACTGATTGGCTGAGCCGGCTAAATCCCACCCACTTGATGTTTAACCTGGGTTGGGACGTATCTGGAAGCATGGAGAAGCGGACACATGGCGGGGTACGGGAGCCCGGTGATGCGGTACGGGGACAGGTGATCAGCCCGCAGAGTAGGGGGATGTGTCCTGCAAATGGCTGCTTGTTCGGCCAGCATCCCCACATGCGTGGTCACATGACACTGTTTATTGGGCTCATTCTCACCCAGGATATCATGGTCCCTCATGTGCCAGGAAGCCGTTTAACATTTTTTGTTTTGGATTTTCTATCTGAGAAGGTGAAGCAGCTTTCCCCGGCCGATGTCTGCACTCCCGCTGCATTTGTCTGCTCTCCGCTGCCGTCCGTTCTCTCCTAATTCCTTGCATTCTGTTTTCAGTTGACATTTGGTCAGTGGGTTGCATCTTGGGAGAGATGATCAAAGGTGGTGTGTTGTTCCCCGGCTCAGACCGTATCCTTCCCATTGGCTCTTACACCCCACCCTTCACTCCCCAAACCTAGAGGACCCCTCCACCTTCCTGTGTAGACTGAGACTCTGTCCTCGTCCTCGGGCCGTGTAATGTTGGGGGATATTGTAAGCACAAATCTGTGATGTCCTGACAGCTCCTCAGCGTCACTGCTGTATATGTACATCATGTGGCCCCTACACTAGTGTATAATGGGGCCCCCACACTAGCGTCCAATTTGGCCTATATCTGCCACCCATTGGTTATCTGCCACCCATTAGCTTATTAGCTAACTAATCTATGATCTACAGTGCCCCCTACAGCGGTGCCATGCACAGTCCTCCATGGTTGTACCAGCCACAGTGCCCCCTACAGCGGTGCCATGCACAGTCCTCCATGGTTGTACCAGCCACAGTGCCCCCTACAGCGGTGCCATGCACAGTCCTCCATGGTTGTACCAGCCACAGTGCCCCCTACAGCGGTGCCATGCACAGTCCTCCATGGTTGTACCAGCCACAGTGCCCCCTACAGCGGTGCCATGCACAGTCCTCCATGGTTGTACCAGCCACAGTGCCCCCTACAGCGGTGCCATGCACAGTCCTCCATGGTTGTACCAGCCACAGTGCCCCCTACAGCGGTGCCATGCACAGTCCTCCATGGTTGTACCAGCCACAGTGCCCCCTACAGCGGTGCCATGCACAGTCCTCCATGGTTGTACCAGCCACAGTGCCCCCTACAGCGGTGCCATGCACAGTCCTCCATTATCTGTACCAGCCACAGTGCCCCCTACAGCGGTGCCATACACAGTCCTCCATTATCTGTACCAGCCACAGTGCCCCCTACAGCGGTGCCATGCACAGTCCTCCATGGTTGTACCAGCCACAGTGCCCCCTACAGCGGTGCCATACACAGTCCTCCATTATCTGTACCAGCCACAGTGCCCCCTACAGCGGTGTCATGCACAGTCCTCCATGCTTATACCAGCCATAGTGCCCCCTACAGCGGTGCCATACACAGTCCTCCATTATCTGTACCAGCCACAGTGCCCCCTACAGCGGTGTCATGCACAGTCCTCCATGGTTGTACCAGCCATAGTGCCCCCTACAGCGGTGCCATGCACAGTCCTCCATTATCTGTACCAGCCACAGTGCCCCCTACAGCGGTGCCATACACAGTCCTCCATGCTTATACCAGCCATAGTGCCCCCTACAGCGGTGTCATGCACAGTCCTCCATGGTTGTACCAGCCATAGTGCCCCCTACAGCGGTGTCATGCACAGTCCTCCATGCTTATACCAGCCATAGTGCCCCCTACAGCGGTGTCATGCACAGTCCTCCATGTTTATACCAGCCATAGTGCCCCCTACAGTGGTGCCATGATCTGTACCAACCACAGTGCCCCCTACAGCGGAAGGTTTATTGTGCATGAGGGGTCAGCCTTACTGATCTCCCCTACACCTCTGATCCTCGGTGGGGAGGGCCGGGCCCAGGCCTTAGTCCCTGAGATTAGATGGTAACGTTACTGTATAGTCAGCGGGGAGTGGAAGCTATGGCGTCCATCAGCCCCCCACCATCACCACTGGGGGGGGGGCTATAGATGTCTGTAACCTGTATAAGCTCCATGGTCATGCTGCCAGGCACATGGGGCAGCCTCAGCTTTCTCGAGATGCTCTGTAGTTGACGTTAGTTGTGGACTCACTCTGTGTGTCGCCGGAGGACATATATTCCACCGTCACCGCATGAACGTGGTTTTGGTTTTGTTAGGTCTTTCTGAGATTCCAGTTATTCCATACGTTTTCCTGAGCTCCGCTCCCAGATATCGATCAGTGGAACAAAGTGATCGAGCAGCTGGGAACCCCCTGCCCTGAATTCATGAAGAAGCTGCAGCCCACCGTCCGCACCTACGTGGAGAACAGACCCAAGTACGCGGGGTACAGCTTTGAGAAGCTCTTCCCAGACGTCTTGTTTCCCGCAGACTCCGAACACAACAAGTTAAAAGGTAAGTTCTGTAAGATGGTGTACGGACCGGATCCGAGCATGGAACAAGAGAGATCAGGCTATACAGGACCCTTCCTGAGCCATGAGTGAGGGGTGCCGGTATAACACCGCCTCTACGAGGCCTCCCGGGACGCCCAACATCACTGTCAGACGGTCTGCCGATCAGTGCACTACATAGGATTACCTAGACATAAATCCAGCCCATCGTAAGTTTAACCCCTAAATGTCATCAGAAAACATTATTTATACAATATTTTTGGTGACTTTTTTTTTTTTTTTATAATTTTCCATTTATTATATAATAAAATAATCCTGATATCTTGCAGTTCTCATTCTCACCACTGGGGCTAAAACTAAGCTGAGACTTACTGTTGTGTCTATGGGGATAAGAGGAGGCTGCGGTAAAGTGATCCGTAAAGCATTGCAGCATCATGTGACAACAGTAGATAGAGGAGACAATAGCAGCTCCCTGTGGACTGACCTCTTCACAGGTCACAGAGCGCGCTCAGTAATGTCTCACAGTCATCTTAGGGGACAGAGTCTGTTTATTGTCATCTATGTCCATGAGTCAAGATGGCCGCCCCCATAACAATGTAAAAACGGTAAAATAAAAGTCAGAAAATAGAAACAGATATGAATAAAAGAAGTTTTAGTATCTGACTCAAGAAAAGAAAATCTAGGAGACACGTTCCATTTTAAAGCGAGTGTAGCCGTGGTACAGCGGTTTTATTTTTACATGAATGGATCGGCGCTGATGTGGGGATGCTGGTGCCGCTGATGCGGGGATGCTGGTGCCGCTGATCCATTCATGTATAAAGGCCATATAGCAGTGGTATGTTCACTTTGTGGTTAATTCTGTTAATCCAATAGCTGGCGGCTTGTAACCCGGTCTCTCTCTTACAGCCAGCCAGGCCAGAGATCTGCTATCCAAAATGTTAGTAATTGACGCTTCCAAGAGGATCTCGGTGGACGAGGCGCTGCTGCACCCGTACATCAACGTTTGGTACGACTCTCTAGAGGCCGAAGCTGTGAGTGTTCTCATCTCTTCTCATCTTTTACTGTAGAATCTGTGAGGTTGTAAAATTAGTTATTACAGTGCAGAAGGGAATCCTCTGAAATCTCGCCGTACACATCCGAGTCACGCAAAATACGGACGGACAATAACCGCTACTGCCCTAATAAAGTGCAATCACCCTGTCCCTGTAAACCCTAACAATGTATAAAGTGCATACGAAGGAAGGCCTGATACTGATGGGGACTCCCCATCCTCCATAGTGTACAGCCCCCACACCCCTGACCACCTCACCTTGTGTATAGTTCTGTACTGATTAGTACTTACCTGCAGTTTACATGTTGTATAGTTCTGTACTGATTAGTACTTACCTGCAGTTTACATGTTTTACGTTACACGTCTTTGTTTTCTTCTCTCTTTTCTTGAACAGCCGCCACCAAAGATACCAGATAAGCAGCTGGATGAGAGAGAACATACAATAGAGGAATGGAAAGGTAATGTCTGGGCTCTAACCCTGCGCTCTCTCTGTGGTCATGTGACACACAGCACCAAGAGCGGCCGGCATCTCTGTGGTCATGTGATACAGCACCAGGAGCGGCAGGCATCTCTGTGGTCATGTGATACAGCACCAGGAGCGGCAGGCATCTCTGTGGTCATGTGATACAGCACCAGGAGCGGCAGGCATCTCTGTGGTCATGTGATACAGCACCAGGAGCGGCAGGCATCTCTGTGGTCATGTGATACAGCACCAGGAGCGGCTGGCATCTCTGTGGTCATGTGATACAGCACCAGGAGCACACAGCATCGGGAGCGGCTGGCATCTCTGTGCTCATGTGACACAGCACCGGGAGCGGCCGGCATCTCTGTGCTCATGTGACACACAGCACCTCCTACACATTCCTGCATTTATGCTCATGGTTGGCGTTTCTCCCGGCTTTAGATGTTCTCGGTGGTTTGTCAGGTCTGATCCTCTCTGTATTGATGGTTCGGTAATGGTCATCCAATGGTCATTTATGTTCCGCGTTCCTTTGATTTTGGCACATCCCTAGATGAGATCCCCAGAAAACCACAGATAGGAATCCCCTGTATCATCATGGCATGCCCACCTGTGCCAGGCTCCTCCCTCCAGTGGGCGCCGTCACCTGGCTCGCTGTTGCTGTGGGAGACTATACACCAGTATATTGGACCGCTCTGTCACACCAACCCCTCCGATACCCCTGAGGGAATTCTGAGGGCATAACCCTCTCCCTTCTTCCAGGCTCTGGGGGAACAACCTGTCTTCATTGTATTCTGTAGGTTACAGTTCACATCTAGCGTCGCTATTCTGCTTTATCAGTTTTATATGTTGTGTCTTACAGAGCTAATATACAAAGAAGTCCTGGATTGGGAGGACAGAGCAAGGAACGGTGTTATCCGGGGGCAGCCCGCACCTTTAGGTTGGTTTCATTTGCACAATGTTGCCCGGATAATGTGTGTTATGTGTATAATGTGTGTGATGTGTATGATGGGGACGGGTGGAGCAGGGGGGTACAATGCACCTGTCATTATTGATGTACAGAGGAGGGGACTGTGGGGTGGGTGGCTGCTAGAAGGCAGACAGACTTTTATCCTGTAGTGTCGGTATTACAGAACTGTAAGGCTACAGGAGAAAACTTCCAACTCTGAAAGTCATTAAAGTGATACTGCCCCCCCTTTACTCTCACTTAATTTCATCAGTGGACAGTGTCACCTGGGCGCTGGGGAGAGGGGGCCTAACTGCCGTGAAACCCCGCCTAGGTGACACTGTCTATATAGGAGAGGGCCTAACTTCCGTGAAGCCCCGCCTAGGTGACACTGTCTATATAGGAGAGGGCCCCAACTGCCGTGAAGCCCCGCCTAGGTGACACTGTCTATATGGGAGAGGGCCCAACTGCCATGAAGCCCCGCCTAGGTGACACTGTCTATATAGGAGAGGGCCCCAACTGCCGTGAAGCCCCGCCTAGGTGACACTGTCTATATAGGATAGGGCCCCAGCTGCTATGAAGCCCCGCCTAGGTGGCATAGGCCATAGGCTGTATCCATGCTTTTCTGGCAGCCCTTGGGTGGCATCCAGTTTCCCACACCGAGGGTTCGGCCATGGGACCAAGCCTGGGCACTCTTCTTACATTTGCTCATTGCTGCTTTGGAGGAATTGTCTGTGATCAGGGAGAGCGCCCCTCTTAGTTGTGTCAGGCAGTGCAAGTACAGAGTTCTGCCCATGTGACTGGGATATGTGGGGATGTTTGTGTTTTTTTAGGAACGTGATGTAGTTTGAGGACATTTACTGCAGCTAAGTCCCTTGTCTGTTTTCTCATAGCACAGGTGCAGCAGTGACTGATGGCTCCCAGCCTCAAACCTCCTCCTCATCGGCCGATGCTTCCTCCATGTCCACAGACCCGACGCTGCCCTCAGACACAGACAGCAGCCTCGAAACCTCCGCAGGGGCCCTGGGCTGCTGTCGATGATTCAGCGGGGAAACCGAAGGGGAAAGGAGGAGGTGGAGAGGGTCCTCTAGGGTAGCACTCAACCATGGCAACGGGATGCAACGTCTATTATTGTAGAGTCAATATTATTAACCCCTTAGCTACCAGACCCCCCGGTTGCGTTGCAGTTGCGGGAGAGGGGGTGGGCAAGGTCTAAGAGTTGACCTGGAGAGGAGCCTCACGATACAATGCACTCCCTGCCAGGCCTATGATGGTTAACAAAAAAGTGTAGTTTAATTTTTATTTTTTTATTTTTTGTGCTGTACTTTGAACACTTAAGTGCTGGAGGGTAAAAGCTGCCATAAATATGTATTGTATTTTTATTTCCATAGTGTGAGGACGGGATTGGGGAGGGGGGGCTTAGCGCTCCGACTTTTCAGAAAAGGTCACTTTGGTCCTGATTGTCTTGAAATTTTTACTTTTTTCATTTGATTTTTTTTTTTTCCGTTTCTTTGCTGGTGCTGCTCTTGTTTTTTTGTTTTATCCTCTAGAATTTTACAGGTCTCTTCCATATTGTAATAATTTAAAGTTGTTGTTTTTTTTTTTTAATTGTATGCGTTTTATTCACACCTAACGTTTATGCCTCTATTTGCCAGTAAACCAAAGGGAGGCAGCGCTCTTACCCACTACTTCATGTTGTATCATTGCCTGTGCTGTTGAGGTGTTGGTGCATCCACTCTTGCAAAGTCAGGAAACCTGTAAGATTTTTGTCATGTGAGTGAATTTTTGGCCTTTTTTTGTTGGTGGAGCATTGGGGGAGGTGCGTAGGCCGAGGCCATCCACATTGATACTGCACTTTATCAATGCACTTGTGGTCAGCGCGCTTCTGTCTAGTGCATGTAAGTAATGACTTTTACCGTTACCAATGCTTTCCGCTGTGAAGGGGCAGGATCTCCTCTGTGTTTCCTTCCTTTGTAAATCCTCATTTTCCCTCCGTGTTCGGTGTAGTCAGAGATTGGCCATGCTGAGTTTTCTGTGGCCTACTCTCCACGTGATGCCTGACTTGACCACGATACTTGATACATGTGCCCCCTATGGTGCTAAGCAGTTCATCAGCTTACTGCAATACAATCTGCGGTGGCAGCATGGGGTGGACGTTGGGCTGATGTAAAAATCCTACGTTTAATTCCTCTCAGGAAACTGAACAAATAGTTTTAGATGGTGGCAGCCATGTTGTGTGTGGAAATGCAAGTTATTTATTTTTTTATTCAGGGTTGGGTAAGGGTAGAAGTGTCTCTCTAGATAGGTACTGCATAGTACAGACGTGGTTGGACTGTGAGAATGAATGCACCATAGATGCCTCCCATGTCACACCTACAGAATGCATAGGACACGTTTCACGTTTGCCAGGGCCGGCCTGCCATGGAGAAGCAATCTTCACCTTGTTAGAGTCCTTTTTGTCCGTCTAAATGCACCGTATCACTGCTTTTGATTCCTCTTCTGTTTACGTTAGCAGTGTAGATCAATCATTCAGCCGCCTGTGTGCGCTGCCCATGCTGTCGACAGGCGCCCAGAGCAGCACGGCCATTTATATGATCACAGACTTGTAATAAAAGATCAATGTTGGGGAAATTCTGTCTGTTTTGTTATAGTGTGTGTATTTACTGTATATAGCACCCCCTGTGCCTTTAAAGGGGTACTCTGGGCTGGGGGGCTTTTTCACCTATGGCCGGGAAGGAGGTGGATGAGGGCAATGACATCCACTTACCTCCCCGCTTCCAGTGTGACTTCTCAAGTCCGCTCATGCAGTCTGTGGCAGAGGACTTGAGTGGACTTGAAACTTCACGTCTCAAGCCTGCGTTAGAGATCAAGGAGCGGTGCAATCCGGGATCCAGCGATGTAAACGGGGAGATAAGTGGACGTCGTTGCTCTCATTCACCTCCCCGGCCATAGGCAAAAAAGCCCCTCCGCCAGGAGTACCCCTTTAATAATAATAATGCACTGATAATAGTTGATTCTGCGGCACTTCATACATTTTGCCAATTTTGGTCCCTGTCCCTATTAGGGCTTACAATCTAGATTGACCTATCTGTATGTTTTGGGAGGAAACTGGAGAACACTGTGGGAACCCCCACAAACATGGAGAGAACATACAAACTCTTTCCAGATGTTGCCTTTGGACCCAGGACCTTGGCACAGCACGGTTACAGTACTAACCATTGAGCCGCTGTGAGCTGGTCTCGTCACATCAGTCCTGTCCCCAGTGGGACACCTCAGATTATCTTATGAGGATGTACACAGTGGAGTCCATTATTGTGACCATCATCTAATACAGAGTGACGGACGGGTGCGGAGTGACTCTGTATGGTCCTGATAGCATGGCTCCAGATACCGGTGACAACTAACTGCATCACACACAGACATCTGACTGTATTGCTTGTTATATTGTTTTACTGGACTATTTCATCCACCCAGAGGAGACAACTGGCATGAATAGATGTACGTGATCTTCAAGGTTTGATTCATACCCAGATTTTTTTCAGGGCCCCCAGACCATAATGCTGCCACCTCAGTGACTAGATAGGGAAAGTTCTGCTACTAAGTAAAATACTTTCACTCCGTGCACATTGGGAGCATCGTTTCTTTATGTAAAGGGCAGTTCTCCGATGAGTGGCAGGCTGGTGGCCGTGTGGCTATTATTTGTCAGCCAAAAATTGATGGACTACAATTAGAAGATAAATTCCATTGGAAAAAGTGTAAAATAATTACAGTTATAGTTTGGGATGGCTGAGTGACCTGTCCGTTGTCTGCTTTCTGTGCAGTACTGCTTGAGATTACAATGTGCCACCCTATTGCATGTTACACTGGTCCAATGTGCCACTCTGAAACCTATCGCCTTGGACGTTACTGATGGGAAGGTTACACTGGTCATGGTACAGACTTGTAGAGACCAGTTTATACAGCGTGGATGGATGCCGCAAATATAAACAGCCCACCCCATTGTAAATTTAGCAAATAAACCTAATTTACAAACTTTTAGCTGTTTACAAAAAAATAATACAAATCCTTCAACACAACTAAAAGTTTCCCTAAATGTAAGATAAAAGTCCCTGTATTATAAATTCTGCAGCCCGGAGTTATTTACCCTTAGGGCCGAGCGTCCTTAGTTCTTAGATTATATCCTGCAGCAAACACAATGTATAGTGGGCAGCAGCTTCTGCATTTAGTATGTGTCTTAAAGGGAAAGTGTCACCTAAATTTTCATTTACTGATTAGAGTCAGGTACTAAAACTTGTTCTTTTATGCTAATCTGTTTATATTTTCTGACTTTAAATTTAACTTTTTTCACTTTTTGTACATTGTTATGGGGGCAGCCATATTGCCAGCATTTACCCTAACGCCCTATGACGGCACCCCTGGAGAGCGCCTCCCACTGCAGGAGATAAAAGCTAGACACACATCTCAGTTTAGGTTTCTGGTCCTGCAGATGGGAGGCCTGGGAAGAGCGCTCCTGTTTGGGAATGAAGCTGAATACTTTTCCAGGGCTGCAGGCCCTCCGTTTGCTGCTTGCACAGTGGGGCTCCCTGCCGGCATAAGTCTCCTCCTTGGAACAGCTATGAAGCCTACTGGGGGTCTCATCGGACTGCCGCTCGGCTGTGTTTCTAGCTTGGGGCATAGCAGGTAGTGGCAGCACAGGACATCCAGGCATCCATGTGCGTCTGTTCTGGCTTCACGGGACTCTGAAGTCGGCGCGCGTACAATGTGCTAGTGACATCCGGCGCCGCTTGATGACGACTTCTGGGTTGGTAACGTCACTTCTGGCGCTGGGCCCGGGAAAGAGGCGTCTGAGGCCTTGTTGGTGTCCGGAGGCACCGACACCCCCACCAGCCAGCCCGTTATCCATACAGCCAGTCTGGTACACTTCCTGCAGCCATCAGGAGGGGACAAAGGACGCCATGAGAGGAGAGAGCATGATAAAAGCGATAGAAGGAGCTCCAGGACCTCTAGTCCGGTCCCATTTAGGTTGGGTGAAAGGTCCTTGTTTTTTTTTTTATATTTAGTAATTGGGTTTCTTGCTGTTTGTTTTAGAAATCTCCCAGCATAGATGCATTAATGCATAGATGCCTTGGTGGCTAGTGAGTCTGCAGCTCTGCCTGATAGTATTAAAAAGATCATCAAAGCTGAAGTAAAATTGTCTATCAGCAAGCTGACTATGCCTGCCCAGCCAGATATTGTGGGTCCAATCAGCAGATTGGGCTGATTTACAAGAAGGTGAAGTTTAGGCTAATGCATCCTCTGATGAAGAAGGGGAATCTACATCTGGTAAGCCGTAATTCCCTGCAGAGGACACAAATCGGCTCATAAAAGCAATTAGAACTTCCATGAAAATAGAAGACCTCAAACAACCTAAATCTGCTGAGTATGCTCTGTATGAAGTGTAAGGTCCGAAGAAAAGTCGTATTTCTTCATCAAAATATTAAGTCTCATAAAAAAGGAATGGGATAATTCTGATAGAAATTTTACATTCCCCGCTTCTTCGAGAGGAAATATCCCTTTGAAGAATCGGATTCTGAAGGTTGGGAGAAAACACCTTCAGTTTATGCCACCGTATCCAAAATCACAAAGAAAGATAGCATACTGTTT
Organism: Dendropsophus ebraccatus; assembly: GCF_027789765.1. Lineage (NCBI taxonomy): Eukaryota > Metazoa > Chordata > Amphibia > Anura > Hylidae > Dendropsophus > Dendropsophus ebraccatus. Next base: position 1,897,646 of record NC_091461.1, on the reverse strand, counting down.
GAAGACCTTGGGTCCCTTCCTGATCCTATGGATTGGAAGGCGAAATATTACAATTGTAAAAACTTGGGAGGAAGCGACAGAGGCATTAAGAACAAATGTGGTTCCTACATGCGTTGCCCGCTCTCTGAGCATGGCTGGGAGACCTAAAAACTCAGTTATCTAAGGGTGGTATTACACGAAGCGATTTTTTTCAATTAACGATTAACGATAAACGATCTCCAACGATCGCAATAGCGGTTGCCTAATAATCGTTCGTTTTACTACACGGAAAGATTATCGGTTATATTGGAGCAACAAAATTCAAGAACACTCCCCTTTCAATTTGTGAATGAACAGGGAACGGCTAACGACATCTTATTCAAACGAACGATGTGCGAACGATGTGTAAAAGACAAACGATAAAAATAGATTCAAAACCTATTAAACGACCAACGACCAATCGTTCGTCGTTTAATCGTTGTCTACTATTACACTTAAAGATAATCGTTCAAATACGACCGATTGAACGATTATTCGAACGATAATCGCTTCGTGTAATACCACCCTAAAGATCATGCAAAGGCTAAAATCCTTGAAGATTTCCTGGTATTATCTAAAGCAGCTGACTTCCTAGCAGATGCCTCTGTAGACTCTAGACAGCTAGGGCTGCTGCACTATCCAACTCTGCAGTCTGAATAAAATCCTGGAAGGGGGATGCGGCATCCAAGGGTAAATTATGTGCTATACCCTGTGATGGAGAATTCCTCTTCAGCCCAGTACTAGATTCTCTTCTTGAAAAAGCCTCAGATAAGAAGGGTTTCCCAGCTCAAACGAAATCGCAAGAGTTTTTTCAAGTTAAAAGACCATTTAGATCCTGCAAGGACACTAATAAAAGGTTTAAAGTCTCCGGTAAAGTTTTATTTCCAGGAAGGACAAGTCTAAAGACTCCCAGCAATGGTGGTTGTCCGGTGGGGGGTGGCAACTGTCCTTTTTCGTCCCAGCCTGGAGGGAAATTTCCTCCAGCCCATGGGTCCTGAGTACCATCTCCTGTGCTCTGCTGTTGGAGTTCAATAGCTTCCCAACAGACAGATACTTTTCCACCAGAGTATTGTCAGACAGCAAAACAATCAGGTCTGGAGTTGGAAGTCTTGACTTTGGTAGACAAACGTCCTGACCCCGGTATATCCCTCAGAACAGTGGAAGGGATTTTATTCCTCTTAGTTTTTGGTCACGAAGCTGAACGGCTCATATCGTGTGATTATCAACCTGAAAGGTCTAAATCATTACCTAAAGTACAAACATTTTGAATGGAGTCCCTAAAGTCTGCTATACATCTATTGTTTCCAAATTTCCTGATAGCCTCAATAGACTTGGAAGACGCCTATTATCACATACCAATTCATCCCTTTCATCAAAAGTTTTTCAGTGTTTCTCTAATGGCCCTATTCCACGGAACAATTATCGTTCGTTTTCGGACGATATCGACCGCTACGGACGATAATCGTTCCGTGGAATAGAGTGCAACAATCAGCCGACATCGTTCATGTCGGCTGATCGTTGCAGTCGCTTGTTTTTCAACATGTTGAAAAACAAGCGACTGATATAGCAGCGATCTGCTGCCGTTGCTCCGTTGAATAGGAGCATCGGCAGCAGACGCTGCTATATCCTATGGGCTGCCCGGACGATCAGCGATCCTCCGAGCAGCCCCCCCGCAGCTCCCCGCCGCCCCTCCCGTACTCACCCGCTCGCTGCAGCCGCGTTGAATAGCGGCGGCAGCGAGCGGCGAACGAGGAGCAAACGAGCGCTGACAGCGCTCGTTTGCTCCTCCAACGACCCGTGGAATAGGGCCATAAGGCCAATGGACTCATTTTCAGTACAAAGCTCTTCCCATCTGGGTTTCTCAAGCTCCAAGAGCCTTCACAAAAGTAGTCGCAGATATGGCACTCTTTAAAAGAAGAAGGATACAGTACTGGTTCCATACTTGGACAACTTCCTACTAATAGCAGATTTTGTCCACACTCTTCATCTCCATCTTGATCAGGCATCTCAAGTGATAAAGTTGTTGGGATGGAACATAAATATCAAGAAATCCAATTAATTCCATCCCCTCTGGATTTTTCTGGGGGTGCTCCTGGATGAACTTTCTTCCAGAGGCTAAACAGCAGGCAGTGAGGAACAGAGTTCAAATGCTTTTTCTAACTTACAGGCCATCCTTGAGAGAGGCTATGTCAGTCTTGGGACTTTTAACTTCCTGCATCCCAGCACTAAGATGGGCACCGATCAGGTCAAGGGAGTTACAAAACAATATCCTGACAGCCTGGGATGGGACTCAGGAAACATTACATCTTCCATTTGCCCTCTCTTCCAAAGCCAGACTGTCACTGCAATCTCCAGAACCTCTCTACAGGGATTCATTGGTGTCCTTAGCCAATGGTGAGGATAACCGAGGATCCCAGTCGGTGGGGATGGGGAGCTCACCTAGGCAACCATCTGCGCCAGGGTTGTTGGACTCCTCAAGACTGAAACAATTCTTCAAACTTCAAAGGGTTACTGGCCATTATGAGGGCACTGAGGGACTTGAAATATCAAATTCAAGACAATCATGTTCTAATTTATTTGGACATGACAACAGCTGTGTCATATATAAACAAGTAGGGTGGAACAAGGTCTCACCCTCTCTTGAGTCTGTTCTTTCAGATTTTTTCCTTTGCAGAGGAGACTTTGAAGTCGCTAACAGCCGTCCATTGAAAGGGAAAGAAAATCAAGTTGCAGATTTCCTAAGTCGGGTCCATCTGCATCAGACAGAGTGGTCGCTGAACAGTCAAGTATTCCATCAAATAACACAAAGGTACGGTTCTCCAACAATAAACCTCTTTGCTACAAGAGAAAACAAGAAGGTTCATAGGTTTTGCTCTCTCAACCCGCTGGACTTTCCGTCAACAATCGATACCTTCTCCCTTCAATGGGGAAAAGAAAGGATATGCCTCCCTTTACTCCCTTCTGCCTCATCCTCAGGATCATCAAAAAGGTACGGCAGGACAAAGCAACAATTCTTCTGGTGGCACTCTTCTGGTCCAGAAGGCCATGGTTCTATTATGTAAGGACACTATCAGTAAGTCAGCCGTGGGTGCTCCCAGAGATCAAGGATCTCCTGTCGCAGGGTTCCCTGCATCTACAATTGACTGTTTGGATGCTGAACGGATCATTCTAAAAAGAAGAGGGTTTTCAGATGCGGTCATAAACACCTTACTTGCCAGCAGGAAAGATGTGACGTCAAATATCTATTTTAGTGTGTGTTGCGAGGTTTCCTTTAGATTTTCTCAGGGTCAGTAAGACCTTTTACACAAACCAAATATTCTGCTCATTCTTAATTTTCTGCAAGCAGGTTTGGAGACGGGCCTCAGCCCCAGTACCTTGAAAGTACAGATTTCTAAATTGCAAACTAACAGAAAACACTCTTGTAGAGAGGTTTATAACAGCAGCCTCTCGTTCAGTAACCTACGCTCCATTTGAGCCTTTATCTTTCAATTAAACTGCTTACATCAAGATGACCTTTTTACTAGCAATCACAACGGCTAGAAGCGTAAGTGAAATCCAGACCCTATCAGCCTTCCCTCCATACACTCAGGTCTTGGGTGATAGGGTGGTGATGAAAACTTTTTTTTTTTTTTTTTTTTTTTTTTTTTTTTAACAAAAGTTGTCTCAGAGTTTCACAAAAATCAGGAAATAATCTTACCTTCCTTCTGCAGTAATCCTAACAACCAGAAAGAGATTATTTTTCATACTCTAGACCAGTGCTTCTCAAACTGTGAGGCGCCCCCTAGTTGTTGGTGAGGCCCAGCTGGGGAGTCAGTTTTCACAAAAGTAACCTATGATCTGCACAGTCCTTTTGCTGTTTGCAAAAATGTCCATTTAAACAACATTATTAATTTATTGTGTACTTGCTTTATTAGTATATAGAACGTGGAAGATGGGTGAAAGGTAGCTCTAGTATTATTTTCAGCTTTTAAATGGACTTTCACAACAGATGGTGAGGCCCCGGCCCTATTAGTCAGTCTGGTGAGGCCCAGGCATTGCCCTGGTCTGCTGGGTGAGGCTCCAGTAGAAAAAGTTTGAGAAGCGCTGCTCTAGACGTTAGAAGATGCCTTCTAAAATATTTAGAAAAAACAAACGAATTCCGTCTGAAATTCTTCTGTTACAATTTTTGGGCCCTAACAAAGGCAAGGCTGCATCAAAAACTTCTGTGAGCAGATGGATCAAACAAGCTATCTCACTAGCATACACCAGTTGGGGGGGAAAGTCCTTCTTCCTTTTTTACAGCTCACTCTACTAGACCCATAGCAACATCCTGGGCTGAGCGAGCACACGCTTCCTTGGACCAGATCTGTAAGGCAGCCACGTTCCTTAAACATTGCAGATTACAGGTAAGACCACGGTCAGATGTTTACTGCGCGTGTGCCGATTGTCTCGAGCACGTATCCTGTTTACTGTGCAGGCGCAGAAGAGGTGACGAGACCATCGCAACAGCGCCTGCGCGGGAATTCGTCAGAAAACTGAAGACGTCAATCAAGTTCCAGGAGGCGTGGATGGGCGGTGACGAGAAGAGGACCTCATGAATAAGTTGGACTCGTCCGTCGTCTCCTATGGACGTTAGACTCATCTCAGCTCATTACCATAATTACCAAAGCAAATTTTCCCATAAGAAATAAGAGGAATGCAAACAATTGGTTCCAAACCCAAAATATGATTTTAAATTCTAAAAAAAACATGTAGAACAGATGAAACAAACAATGAAAGTCAACTGGACTGAGGGAGAGGTGATCTCCGTGTACCTTTACCCACCCAACCAAAGAACCCACACACAAACACGGTTAAATGGTAGAAAAAGGCCACGGCTTTATTGTAAACAACCATCATTTAACATGTATTCCAAGAAATAGAATATGTAATAAAAACATTATTACTTTATAAACTAAAAATATTCTAGTGCAAACTGTAACTTATCCCCTGCTACATAAAGTTCAGAGAGGGGGGTTTCCCGAAGGCACACATCCAGCAAACACCAATACTCACAGTCGTGACACACCTGACCTGCGGACACCCATCTTCCAGACCTACATCGCCCTTCCCGGGAACCCTGTCCAACAGGAATTTTCTTTTAAACTTCAAGACACCGTTATTAATATCACTCCTTCCTCAATTGCCTTTGGTTGAACTCCCAGCACCTTACTGAATATGTGATATTATAAGTTACTGTACAGTAATGGAGAAGATGGGAAACACAAGGGCCGACAGAGACTGCAGGGAGCAGGAAGGAGCAGGACAGATGTGGGCACATACATGCAGCGCTCTCTGTCCGGGGAGAAAGGGGTTACAGCTATGGAGAGATTACCTCCACAGTCCTGTCCCCTGATGTAAGCCCCAGCCTGAAGTGGATCTGCTACGATTTGGAAGGTGAGGGAGACTTCCTGGGTCAGAGTACAGGGCTGTAGACCCCGCTATGCAGACCATGCCCCTCCCCCACTCACTCTCCCACCCAGTACAGGGAGCTCTTACACCAAAGCAATGCTCTTACACCAAGTCACTATTTGGAAAATCTGTGATCTCTTCTTACAAAACACTCTCAATCCAAGTTACTCTTAAACCGAGGTACCAGTGTATATAGAAATAAAACTTGGCACACCAAGACAGTAACCGATATATAATACTTTATTAAGGATCACGAGTAATAAAATAATAACAAATCACAAAATACAGAATTCCACCCCTTAAAAACAAGGAAAGTCACCGGAGCTGTGAAGTATAGTGAGAAGAAGCAAAGGGCGCATTCTGGTGTGGTATAACCAGATGTAGGAGAGACCAGCATGCCAAGCTGTGCCCCACTCCCCTGGATGGAGGTGCTAAGGAGTGGGCAGACCACTGCCACCCTCCCAGAGACAACCATACCAACCCCGACGTAGAAGCAGCAAACATCCGCTTCAGACCCGCGGACTAAATTCCCTCGTCAATAGGAGGCGCTGGTGTGGTAGAACATTAGAGTAGAATAGACACATAGAAAACGCAGCCATAATGATGCTCGCTGCAACTCCGCTGACACCCCGACTGACTTCAATGATGACTTATTGACAGCAAGGCGTTTGGGCCTTTCTCAGGCTATACAAACACACACACTCCTCATATATATACCCTAGGACGGCGGCTGAACACTGGCGTCTGATGACCACTTCCGGGTCACGCACATTCACCGACACGCTTGTGCAGTCCAACTATATCCGAAAATCTAAACTTGACATTCAGCTTCTTTAAAAGAAATAAAATCTCCTATTACCATTTCCATGTTCCCGCCGTCCGTCCTTCAGTCGCTCGCAGTTTGGGATACGGGAGGCGGATCTGCCCTTTGTCGCTCCTCACAGCGCAGTCTGCGGAGAGAAGGTGGAAATCCCATAAGGAGCGCACTGCGCAAATAGCGTCCGGATGGTTCACGGCTCATCATATGTTATCATTGTACAACACAGGGGCAGTGCCCCGCAGGCCCCCTCTCTGTGTATATCAGTGTGATGCGGGGTCCCCCCTCTCTGTGTATATCAGTGTGATGCGGGGTCCCCCCTCTCTGTGTAGTATCAGTGTGATGCGGGGTCCCTCTCTGTGTATATCAGTGTGATGCGGGGTCCCTCTCTGTGTAGTATCAGTGTGATGCGGGGTCCCTCTCTGTGTAGTATCAGTATGATGCGGGGTCCCTCTCTCTGTGTAGTATCAGTGTGATGCGGGGTCCCTCTCTGTGTAGTATCAGTGTGATGCGGGGTCCCTCTCTGTGTAGTATCAGTGTGATGCGGGGTCCCCCCTCTCTGTGTAGTATCAGTGTGATGCGGGGTCCCTCTCTCTGTGTAGTATCAGTGTGATGCGGGGTCCCTCTCTGTGTAGTATCAGTGTGATGCGGGGTCCCCCCTCTCTGTGTATTATCAGTGTGATGCGGGGTCTCCCCTCTCTGTGTAGTATCAGTGTGATGCGGGGTCCCCCTCTCTGTGTAGTATCAGTGTGATGCGGGGTCCCTCTCTGTGTAGTATCAGTGTGATGCGGGGTCCCCCCTCTCTGTGTAGTATCAGTGTGATGCGGGGTCCCTCTCTGTGTAGTATCAGTGTGATGCGGGGTCCCTCTCTGTGTAGTATCAGTGTGATGCGGGGTCCCTCTCTGTGTAGTATCAGTATGATGCGGGGTCCCTCTCTGTGTATATCAGTGTGATGTGAGGTCCCTCTCTGTGTATATCAGTGTGATGCGGGGTCCCTCTCTGTGTAGTATCAGTGTGATGCGGGGTCCCTCTCTGTGTAGTATCAGTGTGATGCGGGGTCCCCCCTCTCTGTGTAGTATCAGTGTGATGCGGGGTCTCTCTCTGTGTAGTATCAGTGTGATGCGGGGTCCCCCCTCTCTGTGTATATCAGTGTGATGCGGGGTCCCCCCTCTCTGTGTAGTATCAGTGTGATGCGGGGTCCCTCTCTGTGTATATCAGTGTGATGCGGGGTCCCCCCTCTCTGTGTAGTATCAGTGTGATGTGGGGTCCCTCTCTGTGTAGTATCAGTGTGATGCGGGGTCCCCCCTCTGTATAGTATCAGTGTGATGCGGGGTCCCCCCTCTCTGTGTAGTATCAGTGTGATGCGGGGTCCCCCCTCTCTGTGTAGTATCAGTGTGATGCGGGGTCCCCCCTCTCTGTGTAGTATCAGTGTGATGCGGGGTCCCTCTCTGTGTAGTATCAGTGTGATGCGGGGTCCCTCTCTGTGTAGTATCAGTGTAATGCGGGGTCCCCCCTCTCTGTGTAGTATCAGTGTGATGCGGGGTCCCCCCTCTCTGTGTATATCAGTGTGATGCGGGGTCCCCCCTCTCTGTGTAGTATCAGTGTGATGCGGGGTCCCCCCTCTCTGTGTAGTATCAGTGTGATGCGGGGTCCCCCCTCTCTGTGTATATCAGTGTGATGCGGGGTCCCCCCTCTCTGTGTAGTATTAGTGTGATGCGGGGTCCCCCCTCTCTGTATAGTATCAGTGTAATGCGGGGTCCCCCCTCTCTGTGTAGTATCAGTGTGATGCGGGGTCCCCCCTCTCTGTGTATATCAGTGTGATGCGGGGTCCCCCCTCTCTGTGTAGTATCAGTGTGATGCGGGGTCCCCCTCTCTGTGTAGTATCAGTGTGATGCGGGGTCCCTCTCTGTGTAGTATCAGTGTGATGCGGGGTCCCTCTCTGTGTAGTATCAGTGTGATGCGGGGTCCCCCCTCTCTGTGTAGTATCAGTGTGATGCGGGGTCCCCCCTCTCTGTGTATTATCAGTGTGATGCGGGGTCCCCCTCTCTGTGTATATCAGTGTGATGCGGGGTCCCTCTCTGTATAGTATCAGTGTGATGCGGGGTCCCCCCTCTGTGTAGTATCAGTGTGATGCGGGGTCCCTCTCTGTGTAGTATAAGTGTGATGCGGGGTCCCTCTCTGTGTAGTATAAGTGTGATGCGGGGTCCCTCTCTGTGTAGTATCAGTGTGATGCGGGGTTCCCCCTCTCTGTGTAGTATCAGTGTGATGCGGGGTCCCTCTCTGTGTAGTATAAGTGTGATGCGGGGTCCCTCTCTGTGTAGTATAAGTGTGATGCGGGGTCCCTCTCTGTGTAGTATCAGTGTGATGCGGGGTTCCCCCTCTCTGTGTAGTATAAGTGTGATGCGGGGTCCCACGCGGTGTAGTATAAGTGTGATGCGGGGTCCCTCTCTGTGTAGTATAAGTGTGATGCGGGGGTCCCTCTCTGTGTAGTATCAGTGTGATGCGGGGTTCCCCCTCTCTGTGTAGTATCAGTGTGATGCGGGGTCCCCCCTCTCTGTGTAGTATCAGTGTGATGCAGGGTCCCCCCTCTCTGTGTATTATCAGTGTGATGCGGGGTCCCTCTCTGTGTATTATCAGTGTGATGCGGGGTCCCCCCTCTCTGTGTAGTATCAGTGTGATGCGGGGTCCCCCCTCTCTGTGTATATCAGTGTGATGCGGGGTCCCCCCTCTCTGTGTAGTATCAGTGTGATGCGGGGTCCCCCTCTCTGTGTAGTATCAGTGTGATGCGGGGTCCCTCTCTGTGTAGTATCAGTGTGATGCGGGGTCCCTCTCTGTGTAGTATCAGTGTGATGCGGGGTCCCCCCTCTCTGTGTAGTATCAGTGTGATGCGGGGTCCCCCCTCTCTGTGTATTATCAGTGTGATGCGGGGTCCCCCTCTCTGTGTATATCAGTGTGATGCGGGGTCCCTCTCTGTATAGTATCAGTGTGATGCGGGGTCCCCCCTCTGTGTAGTATCAGTGTGATGCGGGGTCCCTCTCTGTGTAGTATAAGTGTGATGCGGGGTCCCTCTCTGTGTAGTATAAGTGTGATGCGGGGTCCCTCTCTGTGTAGTATCAGTGTGATGCGGGGTTCCCCCTCTCTGTGTAGTATCAGTGTGATGCGGGGTCCCTCTCTGTGTAGTATAAGTGTGATGCGGGGTCCCTCTCTGTGTAGTATAAGTGTGATGCGGGGTCCCTCTCTGTGTAGTATCAGTGTGATGCGGGGTTCCCCCTCTCTGTGTAGTATAAGTGTGATGCGGGGTCCCTCTCTGTGTAGTATAAGTGTGATGCGGGGTCCCTCTCTGTGTAGTATAAGTGTGATGCGGGGTCCCTCTCTGTGTAGTATCAGTGTGATGCGGGGTTCCCCCTCTCTGTGTAGTATCAGTGTGATGCGGGGTCCCCCTCTCTGTGTAGTATCAGTGTGATGCAGGGTCCCCCCTCTCTGTGTATTATCAGTGTGATGCGGGGTCCCTCTCTGTGTAGTATCAGTGTGATGCGGGGTCCCTCTCTCTGTGTAGTATCAGTGTGATGCGGGGTCCCCCCTCTCTGTGTATTATCAGTGTGATGCGGGGCGTCCCTCTCTGTGTAGTATCAGTGTGATGCGGGGTCCCTCTCTGTGTAGTATCAGTGTGATGCGGGGTTCCCCTCTCTGTGTAGTATCAGTGTGATGCGGGGTCCCTCTCTGTGTAGTATCAGTGTGATGCGGGGTCCCCCCTCTCTGTGTAGTATCAGTGTGATGCGGGGTCCCCCTCTCTGTGTAGTATCAGTGTGATGTGGGGTCCCTCTCTGTGTAGTATCAGTGTGATGCGGGGTCCCTCTCTGTGTAGTATCAGTGTGATGCGGGGTCCCTCTCTGTGTAGTATCAGTGTGATGCGGGGTTCCCCTCTCTGTGTAGTATCAGTGTGATGCGGGGTCCCTCTCTGTGTAGTATCAGTGTGATGCGGGGTCCCCCTCTCTGTGTAGTATCAGTGTGATGCGGGGTCCCCCCTCTCTGTATATTATCAGTGTGATGCGGGGTCCCTCTCTGTGTAGTATCAGTGTGATGCGGGGTCCCCCTCTCTGTGTAGTATAAGTGTGATGCGGGGTCCCTCTCTGTGTAGTATCAGTGTGATGCGGGGTCCCTCTCTCTGTGTAGTATAAGTGTGATGCGGGGTCCCTCTCTGTGTAGTATCAGTGTGATGCGGGGTCCCTCTCTGTGTAGTATTAGTATGATGCGGGGTCCCTCTCTGTGTAGTATCAGTGTGATGCGGGGTCCCCCCTCTGTGTAGTATCAGTGTGATGCGGGGTCCCCCCTCTCTGTATAGTATCAGTGTGATGCGGGGTCCCCCCTCTCTGTGTAGTATCAGTGTGATGCGGGGTCCCCCCTCTCTGTGTAGTATCAGTGTGATGCGGGGTCCCCCCTCTCTGTGTATATCAGTGTGATGCGGGGTCCCCCCTCTCTGTGTAGTATTAGTGTGATGCGGGGTCCCTCTCTGTGTAGTATCAGTGTGATGCGGGGTCCCTCTCTGTGTAGTATTAGTATGATGCGGGGTCCCTCTCTGTGTAGTATCAGTGTGATGCGGGGTCCCCCCTCTCTGTGTAGTATCAGTGTGATGCGGGGTCCCCCCTCTCTGTGTATATCAGTGTGATGCGGGGTCCCCCCTCTCTGTGTAGTATTAGTGTGATGCGGGGTCCCCCCTCTCTGTATAGTATCAGTGTAATGCGGGGTCCCCCCTCTCTGTGTAGTATCAGTGTGATGCGGGGTCCCCCCTCTCTGTGTATATCAGTGTGATGCGGGGTTCCCCTCTCTGTGTATTATCAGTGTGATGCGGGGTCCCCCCTCTCTGTGTAGTATCAGTGTGATGCGGGGTCCCCTCTCTCTGTGTAGTATCAGTGTGATGCGGGGTCCCTCTCTGTGTAGTATCAGTGTGATGCGGGGTCCCTCTCTGTGTAGTATCAGTGTGATGCGGGGTCCCTCTCTGTATAGTATCAGTGTGATGCGGGGTCCCCCTCTCTGTGTAGTATCAGTGTGATGCGGGGTCCCTCTCTGTGTAGTATCAGTGTGATGCGGGGTCCCCCCTCTCTGTGTAGTATCAGTGTGATGCGGGGTCCCCCCTCTCTGTGTATTATCAGTGTGATGCGGGGTCCCTCTCTGTGTATATCAGTGTGATGCGGGGTCCCTCTCTGTATAGTATCAGTGTGATGCGGGGTCCCCCCTCTGTGTAGTATCAGTGTGATGCGGGGTCCCTCTCTGTGTAGTATCAGTGTGATGCGGGGTTCCCCTCTCTGTGTAGTATCAGTGTGATGCGGGGTCCCTCTCTGTGTAGTATCAGTGTGATGCGGGGTCCCCCCTCTCTGTGTAGTATCAGTGTGATGCGGGGTCCCTCTCTGTGTAGTATCAGTGTGATGCGGGGTCCCTCTCTGTGTAGTATCAGTGTGATGCGGGGTCCCCCCTCTCTGTGTAGTATTAGTATGATGCGGGGTCCCTCTCTGTGTAGTATCAGTGTGATGCGGGGTCAGGGAGGGGTCTGTATACAGGGAGGGGTTGTCCTGTGGGGTCTGTATACAGGGAGGGGGCTGTCCTGTGGGGTCTGTATACAGGGAGGGGGCTATCCTGTGGGGTCTGTATACAGGGAGGGGCTGTCCTGTGGGGTCTGTATACAGGGAGGGGGCTGTCCTGTGGGGTCTGTATACAGGGAGGGGCTGTCCTGTGGGGTCTGTATACAGGGAGGGGGCTGTCCTGTGGGGTCTGTATACAGGGAGGGGGCTGTCCTGTGGGGTCTGTATACAGGGAGGGGGCTGTCCTGTGGGGTCTGTATACAGGGAGGGGGCTGTCCTGTGGGGTCTGTATACAGGGGAGAGGACTGGTGTGTGGGGTCTGTATACAGGGAGGGGCTGTCCTGTGGGGTCTGTATACAGGGGGGGCTGGTGTGTGGGGTCTGTATACAGGGAGGGGGCTGTCCTGTGGGGTCTGTATACAGGGAGTGGGCTGTCCTGTGGGGTCTGTATACAGGGAGGGGGCTGTCCTGTGGGGTCTATATACAGGGAGAGAGGACTGGTGTGTGGGGTCTGTATACAGGGAGGGGCTGTCCTGTGGGGTCTGTATACAGGGAGTGGGCTGTCCTGTGGGGTCTGTATACAGGGAGGGGGCTGTCCTGTGGGGTCTATATACAGGGAGAGAGGACTGGTGTGTGGGGTCTGTATACAGGGAGGGGCTGTCCTGTGGGGTCTGTATACAGGGAGGGGGCTGTCCTGTGGGGTCTGTATACAGGGGGGGCTGGTGTGTGGGGTCTGTATACAGGGAGGGGCTGTCCTGTGGGGTCTGTATACAGGGAGGGGCTGTCCTGTGGGGTCTGTATACAGGGAGGGGGCTGTCCTGTGGGGTCTGTATACAGGGAGGGGTTGTCCTGTGGTGTCTGTATACAGGGAGGGGGCTGTTGTGGGGTCTGTATACAGGGAGGGGGCTGTCCTGTGGGGTCTGTATACAGGGAGGGGGCTGTCCTGTGGGGTCTGTATACAGGGAGGGGCTGTCCTGTGGGGTCTGTATACAGGGAGGGGGCTGTCTTGTGGGGTCTGTATACAGGGAGGGGGCTGTCCTGTGGGGTCTGTATACAGGGGAGAGGACTGGTGTGTGGGGTCTGTATACAGGGAGGGAGCTGTCCTGTGGGGTCTGTATACAGGGAGGGAGCTGTCCTGTGGGGTCTGTATACAGGGAGGGGCTGTCCTGTGGGGTCTGTATACAGGGAGCGGATAACTGTGGGGTCTGTATACACGGAGGGGCTGTCCTGTGGGGTCTGTATACAGGGAGGGGTTGTCCTGTGGGGTCTGTATACAGGGAGGGGGCTGTCCTGTGGGGTCTGTATACAGGGAGGGGGCTGTCCTGTGGGGTCTGTATACAGGGAGGGGGCTGTCCTGTGGGGTCTGTATACAGGGAGGGGCTGTCCTGTGTGGTCTGTATACAGGGAGGGGGCTGTCCTGTGGGGTCTGTATACAGGGAGGGGGCTGTTGTTAGGTCTGTATACAGGGAGGGGGCTGTCCTGTGGGGTCTGTATACAGGGAGAGGTTGTCCTGTGGGGTCTGTACACAGGGAGGGGGCTGTCCTGTGGGGTCTGTATACAGGGAGGGGGCTGTCCTGTGGGGTCTGTATACAGGGAGGGGGCTGTCCTGTGGGGTCTGTATACAGGGAGGGGCTGTCCTGTGGGGTCTGTATACAGGGAGGGGCTGTCCTGTGGGGTCTGTATACAGGGAGGGGCTGTCCTGTGGGGTCTGTATACAGGGAGGGGCTGTCCTGTGGGGTCTGTATACAGGGAGGGGCTGTCCTGTGGGGTCTGTATACAGGGAGGGGGCTGTCCTGTGGGGTCTGTATACAGGGAGGGGGCTGTCCTGTGGGGTCTGTATACAGGGAGGGGGCTGTTGTTAGGTCTGTATACAGGGAGGGGCTGTTGTTAGGTCTGTATACAGGGAGGGGCTGTCCTGTGGGGTCTGTATACAGGGAGGGGCTGTCCTGTGGGGTCTGTATACAGGGAGGGGGCTGTCCTGTGGGGTCTGTATACAGGGAGGGGCTGTCCTGTGGGGTCTGTATACAGGGAGGGGGCTGTCCTGTGGGGTCTGTATACAGGGAGGGGGCTGTTGTTAGGTCTGTATACAGGGAGGGGCTGTCCTGTGGGGTCTGTATACAGGGAGGGGCTGTCCTGTGGGGTCTGTATACAGGGAGGGGCTGTCCTGTGGGGTCTGTATACAGGGAGGGGCTGTCCTGTGGGGTCTGTATACAGGGAGGGGCTGTCCTGTGGGGTCTGTATACAGGGCTCTGGTCACCCGCTCCAGGGATACATGTTACTGCCTATAAATAACTATAGGAGTAACAAGAAGCGAGGTTAGTGCAGCTCTCCTATGCTGTGACAGGCGGCGGCCATTTTGTCAGAGCCCATAGAGCGCGGAAGTAGTTGGCCCCGCCCCCTCACCCTCTAGTAAACAACGCTCCGGCGTCCACCAATCACAGCCTCGCGGCTCATAAGGAAATAACTAGAGCGCAGGACTCGGGGCAGCCTGACATGGGCGGAGAAAAACTTTTCAGCCAATCACAGGGAGAGAGGTACGCAGCCGCTATTGACGTCATTGTCGTAACCGTCCAATCAGAGCTGACTAGGCCCGAGAGCTAGTTGAGTGAAGTCCCGAGGAGAGGCGAGCGAGCGGAGGCGACAGCGGAGGAGACTGAGCGCAGCGTATCGCGATAGACGGCCCGATCGTATGTGGGTGGGGCCAGGGACGACATCTCCACCCCTTCATTGCCAGGTAGGAATAAGAGTCAGCCGCTCGCGCCCGTCAGTCCTGGTTCTCATATCGACCCGGAATAGAAGCGACTATCGCGATCCCGGCGACTCCTGACACTGTCTGTGTGTCACCTGAGGGGGTCGGCTATCGCCAGGGGCCCCCATCACCAGTGTATGACCAGGGCCCCCCCCCCCCATCACCAGTGTATAACCAGGGCCCCCCATCACCAGTGTATGACCAGGGCCCCCCCATCACCAGTGTATAACCAGGGCCCCCCATCACCAGTGTATGACCAGGGGCCCCTATCACCAGTGTATGACCAGGGGCCCCCATCACCAGTGTATGACCAGGGGCCCCCCATCACCAGTGTATGACCAGGGCCCCCCCATCACCAGTGTATAACCAGGGCCCCCCCATCACCAGTGTATAACCAGGGCCCCCCATCACCAGTGTATGACCAGGGGCCCCTATCACCAGTGTATAACCAGGGGCCCCCATCACCAGTGTATGACCAGGGGCCCCCATCACCAGTGTATGACCAGGGGCCCCCATCACCAGTGTATGACCAGGGGCCCCCATCACCAGTGTATGCCCAGGGGCCCCCCCATCACCAGTGTATGACCAGGGGCCCCCATCACCAGTGTATGACCAGGGGCCCCCCATCACCAGTGTATGACCAGGGGCCCCCATCACCAGTGTATGACCAGGGGCCCCCATCACCAGTGTATGACCAGGGGCCCCCATCACCAGTGTATGACCAGGGGCCCCCCCATCACCAGTGTATGACCAGGGGCCCCCCATCACCAGTGTATGCCCAGGGGCTCCCATCACCAGTGTATGACCAGGGGCCCCCATCACCAGTGTATGACCAGGGGCCCCCATCACCAGTGTATGACCAGGGGCCCCCCATCACCAGTGTATGACCAGGGGCCCCCCATCACCAGTGTATAACCAGGGGCCCCCATCACCAGTGTATGACCAGGGGCCCCCATCACCAGTGTATGACCAGGGCCCCCCATCACCAGTGTATGACCAGGGGCCCCCATCACCAGTGTATGACCAGGGGCCCCCATCACCAGTGTATGACCAGGGGCCCCCATCACCAGTGTATGCCCAGGGGCCCCCATCACCAGTGTATGACCAGGGGCCCCCATCACCAGTGTATGACCAGGGGCCCCCCCCATCACCAGTGTATAACCAGGGCCCCCCCCCATCACCAGTGTATGACCAGGGGCCCCCATCACCAGTGTATGACCAGGGGCCCCCCCATCACCAGTGTATGCCCAGGGGCCCCCCCATCACCAGTGTATGACCAGGGCCCCCCCATCACCAGTGTATAACCAGGAGCCCCCATCACCAGTGTATGACCAGGGGCCCCCCATCACCAGTGTATAACCAGGGGCCCCCCATCACCAGTGTATGACCAGGGGCCCCCCCCCCATCACCAGTGTATGACCAGGGCCCCCCCCCCCATCACCAGTGTATGACCAGGGGCCCCCCCCATCACCAGTGTATGACCAGGGGCCCCCCCCCCCATCACCAGTGTATGACCAGGGGCCCCCATCACCAGTGTATAACCAGGGGCCCCCATCACCAGTGTATGACCAGGGGCCCCCCCATCACCAGTGTATGACCAGGGCCCCCCCCCCCCCCATCACCAGTGTATGACCAGGGGCCCCCATCACCAGTGTATGACCAGGGGCCCCCCCATCACCAGTGTATGACCAGGGCCCCCCCCCCCCCCCCATCACCAGTGTATGACCAGGGGCCCCCATCACCAGTGTATAACCAGGGGCCCCCATCACCAGTGTATGACCAGGGGCCCCCCCATCACCAGTGTATGACCAGGGGCCCCCATCACCAGTGTATGACCAGGGGCCCCCATCACCAGTGTATGACCAGGGGCCCCCCCATCACCAGTGTATGACCAGGGCCCCCCCCCCCCATCACCAGTGTATGACCAGGGGCCCCCATCACCAGTGTATGACCAGGGGCCCCCCCCATCACCAGTGTATGACCAGGGGCCCCCATCACCAGTGTATGACCAGGGGCCCCCATCACCAGTGTATGACCAGGGGCCCCCCCATCACCAGTGTATGACCAGGGCCCCCCCCCCCCCCATCACCAGTGTATGACCAGGGGCCCCCATCACCAGTGTATGACCAGGGGCCCCCCATCACCAGTGTATGCCCAGGGGCTCCCATCACCAGTGTATGACCAGGGGCCCCCATCACCAGTGTATGACCAGGGGCCCCCATCACCAGTGTATGACCAGGGGCCCCCCCATCACCAGTGTATGACCAGGGGCCCCCCATCACCAGTGTATAACCAGGGGCCCCCATCACCAGTGTATGCCCAGGGGCCCCCCCATCACCAGTGTATGCCCAGGGGCCCCCCCATCACCAGTGTATGACCAGGGGCCCCCATCACCAGTGTATGACCAGGGGCCCCCATCACCAGTGTATGACCAGGGGCCCCCATCACCAGTGTATGACCAGGGGCCCCCATCACCAGTGTATGACCAGGGGCCCCCATCACCAGTGTATGACCAGGGGCCCCCATCACCAGTGTATGACCAGGGGCCCCCATCACCAGTGTATGACCAGGGGCCCCCCATCACCAGTGTATGAGGAGGCGGTGTATACACTAGACTGTGCACTGACCAGAGGCGGTGTATACACTAGACTGTGCACTGACCAGAGGCGGTGTATACACTAGACTGTGCAGTGACCGGGGGCGGTGTATACACTAGACTGTGCACTGATTAGGGGCGATGTATACACTAGACTGTGCACTGACCAGAGGCGGTGTATACACTAGACTGTGCACTGATTAGGGGCGATGTATACACTAGACTGTGCAGTGACTGGGGGCGGTGTATACACTAGACTGTGCACTGATTAGGGGCGATGTATACACTAGACTGTGCACTGACCGGAGGCGGTGTATACACTAGACTGTGCACTGACCAGAGGCGATGTATACACTAGACTGTGCACTGACTGGGGGCGGTATATACACTAGACTGTGCAGTGACCGGGGGCGGTGTATACACTAGACTGTGCACTGATTAGGGGCGGTGTATACACTAGACTGTGCACTGACCGGGGGCGGCATATACACTAGACTGTGCACTGACCGGGGGCGGCATATACACTAGACTGTGCACTGACTGGGGGCGGTATATACACTAGACTGTGCACTGACCGGAGGCGGTGTATACACTAGACTGTGCACTGACTGGGGGCGGTGTATACACTAGACTGTGCACTGACTGGGGGCGGTGTATACACTAGACTGTGCACTGACCGGGGGCGGTATATACACTAGACTGTGCACTGACCGGGGGCGGTATATACACTAGACTGTGCACTGACCGGAGGCGGTGTATACACTAGACTGTGCACTGACTGGGGGCGGTGTATACACTAGACTGTGCACTGACTGGGGGCGGTGTATACACTAGACTGTGCAGTGACCGGGGGCGGTGTATACACTAGACTGTGCACTGACCAGAGGCGGTGTATACACTAGACTGTGCACTGACCAGAGGCGGTGTATACACTAGACTGTGCACTGACTGGGGGCGGTGTATACACTAGACTGTGCAGTGACTGGGGGCGGTGTATACACTAGACTGTGCACTGACTGGGGGCGGTGTATACACTAGACTGTGCAGTGACCGGGGGCGGTGTATACACTAGACTGTGCACTGATTAGGGGCGATGTATACACTAGACTGTGCACTGACCAGAGGCGATGTATACACTAGACTGTGCACTGACTGGGGGCGGTGTATACACTAGACTGTGCACTGACTGGGGGCGGTGTATACACTAGACTGTGCAGTGACTGGGGGCGGTGTATACACTAGACTGTGCAGTGACCGGGGGCGGTGTATACACTAGACTGTGCACTGACTGGGGGTGGTGTATACACTAGACTGTGCAGTGACCGGGGGCGGTGTATACACTAGACTGTGCAGTGACCAGGGGCGGTGTATACACTAGACTGTGCACTGACCAGAGGCGATGTATACACTAGACTGTGCACTGACTGGGGGCGGTGTATACACTAGACTGTGCAGTGACTGGGGGCGGTGTATACACTAGACTGTGCAGTGACCGGGGGCAGTGTATACACTAGACTGTGCAGTGACCAGGGGCGGTGTATACACTAGACTGTGCACTGATGCTGCAGTTGTATACAGCCCTCTATGTATTGGTGATTCCTGCAGTAGGTAGGTGACCTCGGGTGGTGGATGACATGTGGGTGTGGTGTTTTTATCACCGCAGACACACGATCCTGTTAGTAGAAATCCCTTTTAGCAGTAATTGGCTTTAGTGTCGGCTTCTTGTAGATTAGTCTGCGCTCTGTGATATCGCCTAAAAATACAAGGTTGTGGGTGATTTTTTTTAATTTTTATTTTCCTAAATAAGCAGAAAATTTCACTTCTTACCTGTGAAATATCACCTCAAACAGTAACAGTGCCCCCCTGTGCCCCCCATAGAGTATAAGTCTACCCTGTGCCCCTATATAGTATAGGTCTCCTCTCTGCCCCCATATAATATAGGTCTCCTCTCTGCCCCCATATAATATAGGTCTCCTCTCTGCCCCCATATAATATAGGTCTCCTCTCTGCCCCCATATAGTATAGATTTCCACTCTGCCCCCATATAGTATAGGTTTCCACTCTGCCCCCATATAGTATAGGTCTCCTCTCTGCCCCCATATAGTATAGGTCTCCTCTCTGCCCCCATATAGTATAGGTCTCCTCTCTGCCCCCATATAGTATAGGTCTCCTCTCTGCCCCCATATAGTATAGGTTTCCACTCTGCCCCCATATAGTATAGGTCTCCTCTCTGCCCCCATATACTATAGGTCTCCTCTCTGCCCCCATATAATATAGGTCTCCTCTCTGCCCCCATATAGTATAGGTCTCCGCTCTGCCCCCATATAGTATAGGTCTCCTCTCTTCCCCCATATAGTATAGGTCTCCTCTCTGTCCCCATATAGTATACTTTTCCTCTGTGCCCCCATATAGTATAGGTTTCCTCTGTGCCCCCATATAGTATAGGTTTCCTCTGTGCCCCCATATAGTATAGGTCTCCTCTGTGCCCCCATATAGTATAGGTCTCCTCTGTGCCCCCATATAGTATAGGTCTCCTCTCTGCCCCCATATAGTATAGGTTTCCACTCTGCCCCCATATAGTATAGGTCTCCTCTCTGCCCCCATATAGTATAGGTCTCCTCTCTGCCCCCATATAGTATAGGTCTCCTCTCTGCCCCCATATAGTATAGGTCTCCTCTCTGTCCCCATATAGTATACTTTTCCTCTGTGCCCCCATATAGTATAGGTTTCCTCTGTGCCCCCATATAGTATAGGTCTCCTCTGTGCCCCCATATAGTATAGGTCTCCTCTGTGCCCCCATATAGTATAGGTCTCCTCTGTGCCCCCATATAGTATAGGTCTCTTCTCTGCCCCCATATAGTATAGGTCTCCTCTCTGCCCCCATATAGTATAGGTCTCCTCTCTGCCCCCATATAGTATAGGTCTCCTCTCTGCCCCCATATAGTATAGGTCTCCTCTCTGCCCCCATATAGTATAGGTCTCCTCTCTGCCCCCATATAGTATAGGTTTCCTCTGTGCCCCCATATAGTATAGGTCTCCTCTGTGCCCCCATATAGTATAGGTCTCCTCTGTGCCCCCATATAGTATAGGTCTCCTCTCTGCCCCCATATAGTATAGGTCTCCTCTCTGCCCCCATATAGTATAGGTCTCCTCTCTGCCCCCATATAGTATAGGTCTCCTCTCTGCCCCCATATAGTATAGGTCTCCTCTCTGCCCCCATATAGTATAGGTCTCCTCTCTGCCCCCATATAGTATAGGTCTCCTCTCTGCCCCCATATAGTATAGGTCTCCTCTGTGCCCCCATATAGTATAGGTTTCCTCTGTGCCCCCATATAGTATAGGTCTCCTCTGTGCCCCCATATAGTATAGGTCTTCTCTGTGCCCCCATATAGTATAGGTCTCCTCTCTGCCCCCATACAGTATAGGTCTCCTCTCTGCCCCCATATAGTATAGGTCTCTTCTCTGCCCCCATATAGTATAGGTCACCTCTCGCCACACAAAATGTAGACAGACAAACAAACAAACACAATGGAGGATAGTCAGCTAGCCGAGTCAAAACCAAACGGACAACGGAGTACAAAATCAGAAAGAGAGCAGATAGTCGGAGGTCAGAACACGGTCAAAACAATAGCGAGGGTTAGGACAGGGAACTCTGGAGAGCAATGGCAGGTGAGTTGCTGACATTACCCCCCCTCTTATGAGGGGCCTCAGGAACCTTATCAGAAGGACCCGGCCTGGAAGGGTTACGCATGTGGTATTGCCGAACAAGGTGAGGTGCATGCATGTCTCTGCTCACCACCCAAGTTCGATCTTCCGGACCAAAATATTTCCAGTGAATTGAGTTAATACAGAGAAATCTGGACCCAACGAGAATCCAAAATTCTTTCCACTTTGTATTCCAGCTCACCTTGAACGACCAAGGGAGCAGGGAGAGTAGATGGTAATACAGGGTTAACATACTTTTTAACAACGTTTTATGAAAAACATCATGGATTTTAAAACTCTTGGGCAATTGCAATTTAAAAGAAAGCGGATTAATGATTTTCACTATCACATAAGGACCGATGTTTCTAGGAGATAGTTTACCAGAAGCAGTTCTCAATTCCAAAGCCAAACCTTATCCCCTACCACGTATTCTGGGCCAGATCTGAGTCTTATGTCGGCTTGTTTTTTAAAACCTTTTTGGGCTGTGCACAGTTTTCTATAGATCTTTTCAGCAGATGGATTAACTGATTCGGCGGCATGTACTGATGAGCACCTCGGATTAAACTAAAAATTACAGAAGAACAGCGACATGTTCAGAGATTGGCTTTCTCAGTTATTCAATGCAAATTCAGCTAGAGGCAAGTATTCCTTCCACTTGTCTTGTAAACCTGCAACAAAACACCTCAAAAACTGTTCCAAGGACTGGTTACCCTTTCTGTTTGACCATTGGATTGAGGATGGAAAGCGGAGGAAAAAGACAAAGAAATACACAAACGACCACAGAATTCTTTCCAGAATTTAGATATGAATTGCAACCCCCTATCAGATACAATATTCTCAGGAACACCACGGGGGCGCAAAATATGGTTAATGATTAAGGAAGCTAATGTTCGAGCACTAGGAAGTTTACTGAGAGGAATGAGGTGACACATTTTTGAGAATCTGTCAATGACGACCCAGATCACCGTTTTCCCTTTGGAGGGGGCAAATCCATAGATATGTGGGTCCAAGGTCTAGCAGGCAGCGGTAGGTGTTGATGCAAACCCTCAGGGAGTCTGCGAGATACCTTGGACCTGGCACAGATCTCACAAGCTTCCACAAATCACTCAGTATCCCGAGCCCATGAAGGCAACCAATAATGTTCGGATAACAGATATTTAGTACCAGCTATACCTGGATGACCTGCTAACATGGAGCAATGTGTTTCTTCAAGAACTCTTAAACGAAGTTTGGGAGGAACGAAGAGCTTGTTTTCAGGGGTATTCCTAAGGGCCAGGGACTGAGACTCTACCAATTGGGCAGCGAGATCGGACTGTAGAATGGCTACCACAACCCCGGGAGCTAAAATAGTCTCTGATTCCCTGGTAGGGACCTTGCTGGTATCAAAGCTACGGGACAAGGCGTCAGCTCTTATGTTTTTGTAACCGGGTCTAAAGGTTATCTCAAAATCAAAATGTGTAAAAAAGAGAGCCCATCTAGCCTGGCGAGGAGTAAGACGCTTGGCCTTGTCGAGATACACCAGGTTTTTGTGATCTGTTAGGTCCTTAATTTTGTTCTTAGCCCCCTCTAGAAAATGTCTCCATTCATCAAATGCCCATTTTATGGCAAGGAGCTCTCGGTTGCCTTTGCAATAGGTCTGAGATTGGTGAGTGTCTCCGGACCCTGTGAAAGAACAGCTCCCACCCCCACCTCCGAGGCATCTACTTCTATCACAAAAGGTTTTTTGAAGTCAGGTTGAGTCAAGACCAGTGCCACCGAAAAACATCTTTTAAGCTTGTCAAATGGCTGAATGGCTTCAGGAGTCCAGTTTACCAAATCAGCCCCTTTCCTACTTAGATCAGTTAGGGGTTTAGCAATTACAGAAAAACCCTTAATAAATTTTCTATAGTAGTTAGCGAACCCCAAGAATCTTTGCAAAGCTTAAAGACAATTAGGGCGCTCCCATTTTTCAATAGCTGCCACTTTTATAGGGTCCATTCAAAAAGAATTTGGTGTGATTCTGTACCCCAAAAATGAAACCTCCTGAACACCGAACACACACTTTGACAATTTTGCAAATAAATGATTTTGTCTTAAAAGTTCCATAACCTTACGGACATCACCGGTCAGTAAAGAAAATCAATATGTCATCCAAATACACCACTACAAATTGTCCTAGGTATTCACAAAACACATGATTTACCAGGTGTTGAAAGACCGCGGGCGCTTTGCATAATCCGAAGGGCATAACAAGGTACTCGAAGTGCCCCTCGGGAGTATTAAAAGCAGTCTTCCACTCATCACCCTCTCTTATCCTGATCAGATTGTAGGCCCCCCGCAGGTCAGTTTTAGAGAATCACTTAGCCCCAACAATCTGATTAAACAAATCAGGAATAAGAGGAAGAGGGTGCTGGTTTTTTTAACCGTAATTTTATTTAGCTCACAATAGTCAATTTAGGGACGCAGGCCCCCATCTTTTTTCCCCACAAAGAAAAATCCCGCACACATAGGAGAAGAAGAAGCGCAAATATGACCTTTACGTAAACTATCTTTGACGTATTCACGCATTGCCTCTCTCTTTGGCCTAGTCAAATAAAAAATTCTTCCCCTAGGGTATTTGGACCCTGGAACCAAATCAATAGTACAATCATATGGATGATGTGGCGGTAAGACAGCTACTGCTTTTTCATCTAGCACATCGGCAAAATCGGACAAAAACTCCGGGATTTCTCCTACTGGAGAACAATCTGCGACATTCAGCGCAACACAATGCGAAGCACAGTTAGGTCCCCATCTGATCAATTCCCTGGTGGACCAATGAAATGTTGGGTTGTGTTGTGCCAACCAAAGTAACCCCAGAATAATGTCTGAAGACAAATTGTCCATAACTAAAAATTCCAACGACTCAAAGTGAATTGAACCCACCCTTACATCAAGAGAGGGAGTTATATATTTCACCTTACCCTGAGCCAATGGGGTAAAATCCGCTCCAGTAATACTCAGCGGGCACTTAAGCTGAAGCGGACATACCCCAGAGAGGACCAGAACCCAGAATTAATAAAATTAGCAGATGCCCCACAATCCACATGGGCAAACCCAGAAATGCATTTCTCACCCCAAAATAGTGAAATGGGCACCATTAATTTATTTTTCTTATCGAGCGGTACCTGTGTGCCTGAATGACCCCCTCGACAATCATTCAGGCGCTGGAGTTTTCCGGCGGTGATCCAGGTCTGGAGGTACATTCCTGTACACGATGTCCGGCCTTTCCACAGTATAAGCACAGATTGTGCTGTAGTCGATTCATCTGTCGCTCCATAGGTTCTTCTTGAGATAGTGACAGAGGAGAAGAAGACTTAGAAGAAGAAACAACAGAGGACAGGGCTTTAAAAGAATCAGGCGTCTGTCCCGCATAAGTTTATCAACTCTTATAGCTAAGGTCATGGTCTCCTCCAAGGTCTCTGGAGGGGGGTAGGCCACTAGTAAGTCCTTCAACTGGTCCGAAAGACCCAGCCGAAACTGATACCGCAAGGCAGAATCATTCCAGGTGGAAGGGATACACCACTGCCAGAATTCTGTGCAGTAGTCTTCTACTGGTCTCTTACCCTGACGTAAGGAGGTTAGTTGGCGTTTGGCCACCACAGTCTGGTCACGGTCATCATACAACAGCCCTAGGGCTGAAAAAAACTGAAGTCAACTTAATTGCATTGGGAGGTATGAAAAATGCCCACTCCTGCGGTGGGTCTTGTAGAATGGACATTATAATTCCCACTTTTTGGCTCTCATCCCCAGAAGAGCGAGGGCGGAGCCCAAAAAATAGTCTACACCCCTTTCTGAAGCATTGGAAAAATTTCCTATCTCCCTTAAATTTTTCAGGGAGCTGAACAGGTGGTTCTGGACGTGTGGGGGTTGTCATGGTCACCTGACGGGGTGTAGCCTTAAGGGCTGGCAACAAACTAGACTTATACTGGAACAGGAGCCCGGACCAGCTACTATTGGTCCGGCCTCCTGAACCCAGATACAACTCAGCTGATACACTGCAGACTGCCCCTCTGCCCTCTGCAGACCGATCTGCCCCTCGGCCTGAGTGAGATGCCGTTCAGCTGCAGGCTGGGCGGCCGCTAGGAGTGACACAGAGCCGTGGTGTCCCTGGTTGCTAGGGACGCTGTCGGGTCTCTGTGACGTCACTCAGCTCCGGCGTGCAAGGCAGCGCTGCATCCCAGCGCCGTCCGCTGGACCAGAGGCTGAGGAGGACGCCGCTGGAGCCATCACAGGTGAGTTACTGACAATAGGTCTCTTCTCTGCCTTCATATAGTATAGGTCTCCTCTGTGCCCCTATATAGTATAGGTCTCCTTTGTGCTCCCATATAGTATAGGTCTGCTCTCTGCCTCCATATAGTATAGGTCTCTTATGTGTCCCTATACAGTATAGGTCTCCTCTGTGCCCCCAGATAATGTAGGTCTCCTCTGTGCCCCCATATAGTATAGATCTCCTTTGTGCCCTAATATAGTCTAGGTCTTCTCTTTGCCCCTATATAGTATAGGTCCCCTCTGTGCCTCCATATAGTATAGGTCTCTGTACCCCCACATAGTATAGGTCTCCCCTGTGCTTCCATATAGTGTAT
This sequence comes from Dendropsophus ebraccatus, assembly GCF_027789765.1. Lineage (NCBI taxonomy): Eukaryota > Metazoa > Chordata > Amphibia > Anura > Hylidae > Dendropsophus > Dendropsophus ebraccatus. Next base: position 1,872,152 of record NC_091461.1, on the reverse strand, counting down.
TCTCTGTGCCTACATATAGTATAGATCTCCTCTCTGCCACTATATAGTATAGGTCTCCTCTGTGCCTCCATATAGTGTAAGTCCACCCTGTGTCCCTATATAGTATAGGTTTATTCTCTGCCTCTATATAATATAAGTATCCTCTGTGCCTCCATATAGTATAGGTCTCCTCTCTGCCCCCATATAGTATAGGTCTCCTTTGTGCCTCCATATAGTATAGGTCTCCTCTGTGCCTCCATATAGTATAGGTTTCCTCCGTGCCTTCATATAGTATAGGTCTCCTCTGTGCCTCCATATAGTATAGGTTTCCTCCGTGCCTTCATATAGTATAGGTACCCTCTGCATCAATATAGTATAGGTCTCTATAAGTCCCATTTTTGCCCCTTTATGGAAGCACACAGTTGAGCTATACTATATAGTATAGGTATTCTTTGTATTTCCATATAGTATAGGTCTCTTCTGTGCCTCCATATAGTATAGGTCCGCTCTGTGGCCCATATAGTCTAGGGCTCCTTTGTGCCCCCCTATAGAATAGGTCTCCTCTGTGCCCCTATTTAGTATAGGTCTCCTCTTTGCCTCCATATAGTATAGGTCTCCTCTCTGCCCCCATATAGTATAGGTTTCCTCTGTGCCCCCATATAGTATAGGTCTCCTCTCTGCCCCCATATAGTATGGGTCTCCTCTCTGCCCCCATATAGTATGGGTCTCCTCTCTGCCCCCATATAGTATAGGTCCCCTCTGTGCCCCCATATAGTATAGGTTTCCTCTGTGCCCCATATAGTATAGGTTCCCTCTGTGCCCCCATATAGTATAGGTCCCCTCTGTGTTCCCATATACAATTGTGCTCAAAAATTTACATACCCAGCAGAATTTTTCCTTTCTTGTTCTTTTTTCAGAGAATATGAATGATGCCACAAAAACTCCCCCCCTCCTCATGGTCAGTGGTTTATTCATAATGACAACCAAAAACATCCAAATGACCCTGATCAAAAGTTTCCACCTCCCATTCTTTAATCCCCTGTATTACCCCCTCTAGCATCAATGACAGTTTAAAGATTTTTTTGGTAGTTGTGGATGAGGCTCTTTATGTTCTCAGATGGTAAAGCCGCCCATTCTTCTTGGTTTCTGTAAAGTCCTGGGCTGTCCTGCATGAACAGCGCTCTGGAGATCTCACCAGAGTGGCTCAATGATACTGAGGTCAGGCTGCACAATAAGGAGGCGCGTGAAGAAAAATGGACTGCATGGTCGGGTCACCAGAAGAAGCCATTACTGCCAACCAGCCCAGAGACACAAGCCTCAAATTAGCCCAGAGACACAAGCCTCAAAATAGCCCAGAGACACAGGCCGCCAAAGAGCCCAGAGACACAGGCCACCAAAGAGCCCAGAGACACAGGCCACCAAAGAGCCCAGAGACACAGGCCACCAAAGAGCCCAGAGACACAGGCCACCAAAGAGCCCAGAGACACAGGCCGCCAAAGAGCCCAGAGACACAGGCCGCCAAAGAGCCCAGAGACACAGGCGGCAAAACAGCCCAGAGACACAGGCTGCGAAACAGCACAGAGACACGGGCCGCCAGACAGCCCAGAGAAATGAGACGCCAAACAGCCCAGAGAAATGAGACGCCAAACAGCCCAGAGACACGGGCCGCCAAACAGCCCAGAGACACGGGCCGCCAGACAGCCCAGAGACACGGGCCGCCAAACAGGTCAGAGACACGGGCCGCCAGACAGCCCAGAGAAATGAGACGCCAAACAGCCCAGAGACACGGGCCGCCAAACAGCCCAGAGACACGGGCCGCCAGACAGCCCAGAGAAATGAGACTCCAAACAGCCCAGAGACACGGGCCGCCAAACAGCCCAGAGACACAGGCGGCAAAACAGCCCAGAGACACGGGCCGCCAAACAGCCCAGAGACACAAGCCTCAAAATAGCCCAGAGACACAGGCCACCAAAGAGCCCAGAGACACAGGCCGCCAAAGAGCCCAGAGACACAGGCGGCAAAACAGCCCAGAGACACAGGCGGCAAAACAGCCCAGAGACACAGGCTGCGAAACAGCACAGAGACACGGGCCTCCAAACAGCCCAGAGAAATGAGACGCCAAACAGGTCAGAGACACGGGCCGCCAAACAGCCCAGAGACACGGGCCGCCAAACAGCCCAGAGACACGGGCCGCCAAACAGCGCCAAAGCAGAGACTAGCCTCAAAACTTCTGGAACAAGGTAATTTGGAGCGATGAGACCAAATTCAAACTTTTTTGCCACAACCATAAATGTTACATTAGGAGAGGTGTCACCAAGGCCTATGATAGTAACATTGTTAATAAGGTTGAAAGAAGACAAGTGTCCATCAGGTCCAACCTACAGAAACCCTACTGTGTTGATCCAGAGGAAGCAAAAACCCCTATGAGGCAGTTGATAATTGCCCCATCACAGGGAGAAATTCCTTCCCAACTCCAGTGGCATCGGAATAATCCCGGGATCAGCGTATCACCAGAGATACAAGGGCCCTATTACATGGAGCAATAATCGACAAATTGGCCTGACTCAGCCGATTATTGCTCAGAGACAACGATCAGCCAATGAAATGATCACCGGCTGATTGTTTCTTTAGGCCCAAACCTAAAATCATGGGGTGCCGACCGAGCATCGCTACATATAATAGCCGCAGTGTTCCCAGGCAGTGATTGACTGAGCGTCCAGACAGGCTGCTCTGAAGCTGCAGCGCATGGGATTGTGGAGGAAGCAGACCGCAGGAGGAGCCCTGGACCGAAGATGGGTAATGTATACTGTTTGAGCAAGGGCTGCAAGGACATCAGTAACGATGTCCATGCAGCCCTTGCTAAATGATAATCCAGCAGTGTAATAGGCCCAGTAGACAAACGCCTCCATCGGCCTATGTAATAGGACCCTAATGCCCTTAACTTGTAGTATTATAAAATGGAAGGAACACCATTCCTACTGTAAAGTGGTGCATCGCTGATGTTTTGGGGATGTGTAAGCTACAAAGTTTCAGGAAACTTGGTCAAAGATGAAGGAAAGATGAATGTAGACGGTTATCAGCAAATACTGCACTCAAATGTGCACTCATCAGCCCGGAATCTGCACATAGGACATACTGGGACATTCCAAAAATGACAATGATCCAAAACACAAGGCCAAGTCAACCAGTCATTGGCTACAGCAGAACAAAGTGAAGGTTCTGGAGCGGCCATCTCAGTCTCCTGACCTCGGTATCATTGAGCCCCTTTGGGGAGATCTCCAGCGCGCAGTTCATGCAGGACAGCCCAGGGATTTACAGGAACCAAGAAGAATGGGCGGCTTTACCATCTGAGAACTTAAGGAGCCTCATCCACAACTACCACAAAAGACTTCAAGCTGTCATTGATGTTAGAGGGGGAAATACACGGGATTAAGGACTGGGGGATGGGAACTTTTAATAAGGACCATTTTGGATTTTTTTGGTTGTCATTATGACAATAAATAAACCACTAACTATGAGTTGAAAAAAGAAAGGAAAAATTCTGCTGGGGTATGTAAACTTTTGAGTACAACTGTAGTATTGGTCCCCCCTGTGCCCCTATAAAGTATAGGTCTCCTCTGTGTCTCCATATAGTATAGATCACCTCTGTGCCCCTATATAGTATAGGTCTCCTCTGTGTCTCCATATAGTATAGATCTCCTTTGTCCCCCATATAGAATAGGTCTCCTCTGAGCCCCCATATTGTATAGGTATCCTCTGTGTCTCCATATAATATAGGTCTCCTCTGTGTCTCCTTATAGTATAGGTCTCCTCTGTGTCTCCATATAGTATAGGTCTCCTCTGTGTCTCCATGTAGTATAGGTCTCCTCTGTGTCTCCATATAATATAGGTCTCCTCTGTGTCTCCATGTAGTATAGGTCTCCTCTGTGTCTCCATATAATATAGGTCTCCTCTGTGTCTCCATGTAGTATAGGTCTCCTCTGTGTCTCCATGTAGTATAGGTATCCTCTGTGTCTCCATATAATATAGGTCTCCTCTGTGTCTCCATGTAGTATAGGTCTCCTCTGTGTCTCCATGTAGTATAGGTCTCCTCTGTGTCTCCATGTAGTATAGGTCTCCTCTGTGTCTCCATGTAGTATAGGTATCCTCTGTGTCTCCATGTAGTATAGGTCTCCTCTGTGTCTCCATGTAGTATAGGTATCCTCTGTGTCTCCATATAATATAGGTATCCTCTGTGTCTCCATGTAGTATAGGTCTCCTCTGTGTCTCCATGTAGTATAGGTCTCCTCTGTGTCTCCATGTAGTATAGGTCTCCTCTGTGTCTCCATGTAGTATAGGTCTCCTCTGTGTCTCCATGTAGTATAGGTCTCCTCTGTGTCTCCATATAATATAGGTCTCCTCTGTGTCTCCATGTAGTATAGGTCTCCTCTGTGTCTCCATGTAGTATAGGTCTCCTCTGTGTCTCCATGTAGTATAGGTCTCCTCTGTGTCTCCATGTAGTATAGGTCTCCTCTGTGTCTCCATGTAGTATAGGTCTCCTCTGTGTCTCCATGTAGTATAGGTCTCCTCTGTGTCTCCATATAATATAGGTCTCCTCTGTGTCTCCATGTAGTATAGGTCTCCTCTGTGTCTCCATGTAGTATAGGTCTGTACTAAGCCCCCTCCTATGTAGGTAATTGTCCCATGTCGGCATCCCCCTATAACAAACAAACACTGGTTCCTGGGCAGGATGGTTTCTTCCTGGTGATTACTCCTGATGGAGCTGTAGGCCTAGTACGGCTGCACCCGGAGGTCTTTGTTCTCCAGTTATTACTCCTAATGGAGCTGTAGGCCTAGTACGGCTGCACCCGGAGGTCTCGGTTCTCCAGTTATTACTCCTAATGGAGCTGTAGGCCTAAAACTGCTGCACCTGGAGGTCTCGGTTCTCCAGTGATTACTCCTGATGGAGCTGAGGCCTGGCACAGCTGTACCTGGAGGTCTCGGTTCTCCAGTGATTACTCCTGATGGAGCTGAGGCCTGGTACGGCTGCACCCAGAGGTCTCTGTTCTCCAGTGATTACTCCTGATGGAGCTGAGGCCTGGTACAGCTGCACCCGGAGGTCTTTGTTCTCCAGTGATTACTCCTGATGGAGCTGTAGGCCTGGTACGGCTGCACCCGGAGGTCTCGGTTCTCCAGTGATTACCCCTGATGGAGCTGTAGGCCTGGTACGGCTGCACCCGGAGGTCTCGGTTCTCCAGTGATTACTCCTGATGGAGCTGAGGCCTGGTACAGCTGCACCCGGAGGTCTCTGTTCTTCAGTGATTACTCCTGATGGAGCTGTAGGCCTGGTACAGCTGCACCCGGAGGTGTGGGCTGTGGTGTGGACACGTGCGCTCTAATTACTCACATGTTACTCATATGTTGTGTCATCTTCCTTCTTGGATACATCACTCATAGGGACGGGCAGATTCTTTACCTTTCTGGTTTGGGTTCACATGAGGTCCAGCGAGACAGAGAAGACGCAGAGTGGAAAGCAAGCAGCAGACCTTACTCCACTCTGGGGCTCCAAAATCTCATGCAAATCCCCCCCACACACACACAAACCTCCGTCCAGGCACCCCTCTTATTAATTGGAAGACTGGAGAGTAGGGACAGAGGAGTCAGAATTGGATAGAGGAGTTTGGAGGAGGAGAGAGGGCTCTTGGAAAATGGTATAGAGGAGTCTGGAAGAGGATCGAGCATTCTGGAGAAGGCCAAAGGATGAGCAAGCAGGGGCCATATTATAGGGGATTAAGAAGTAGTGGGTATATGGCTGGTGATGCCCCTTGGACCCCTGTTGTGGGAATGTTTGGTGATGTCCATGCGGCCCCCAGTAATGTGTGGGGGTTGGATTGGTCATGACATGTCTACTGCATGTTATGCCGTCACCCCTGAAACTGTGGCCACACGTGCTGTGTGTGATAGTCTTTATACACTGCCACTGCTGGAGGGTGGTAGTGCCGAGCTCAGTGCCAGCATGAGAACAAGCCTGGGCCTAGCACCCAGCATCGCTATCAGCCTCCTACAGTGTTACTGAACGTGCCTGATTATGGTTTACACCTGTGTGTTGTATGTACTTTATATGACGTCTCGTGTCTCGGTGTAGTGTGTAGTTTATATGACGTCTCGTGTCTCGGTGTAGTGTGTTGTTTATATGACGTCTCGTGTCTCGGTGTAGTGTGTAGTTTATATGACGCCTTGTGTCTCTGTGTAGTGTGTAGTTTATATGACGCCTCGTGTCTCGGTGTAGTGTGTAGTTTATATGACGCCTCGTGTCTCGGTGTAGTGTGTTGTTTATATGATGCCTTGTGTCTCGGTGTAGTGTGTTGTATGTACTTTATATGACGTCTCGTGTCTCGGTGTAGTGTGTAGTTTATATGACGTCTTGTGTCTCGGTGTAGCGTGTTGTTTATATGACGTCTTGTGTCTCGGTGTAGCATGTAGTTTATATGACGACTTGTGTCTCGGTGTAGTGTGTTGTTTATATGACGTCTCGTGTCTCGGTGTAGCGTGTTGTTTATATGACGTCTTGTGTCTCGGTGTAGTGTGTTGTTTATATGACGTCTCGTGTCTCGGTGTAGTATGATGTTTATATGACGTCTCGTGTCTCGGTGTAGTGTGTTGTTTATATGACGTCTTGTGTCTCGGTGTAGCGTGTTGTTTATATGACGTCTTGTGTCTCGGTGTAGCGTGTTGTTTATATGACGCCTCGTGTCTTGGTGTAGTGTGTAGTTTATATGACGTCTCGTGTCTCGGTGTAGCGTGTTGTTTATATGACGTCTTGTGTCTCGGTGTAGCGTGTTGTTTATATGACGTCTTGTGTCTCGGTGTAGCGTGTTGTTTATATGACGCCTCGTGTCTCGGTGTAGTGTGTTGTTTATATGACGTCTTGTGTCTCGGTGTAGTGTGTTGTATGTACTTTATATGACGCCTCGTGTCTCGGTGTAGTGTGTTGTATGTACTTTATATGACGCCTCGTGTCTCGGTGTAGTGTGTTGTATGTACTTTATATGACGCCTCGTGTCTCGGTGTAGTGTGTTGTTTATATGACGTCTCGTGTCTCGGTGTAGTGTGTTGTTTATATGACGTCTTGTGTCTCAGTGTAGTGTGTTGTTTATATGACGTCTTGTGTCTCGGTGTAGTGTGTAGTTTATATGACGCCTCGTGTCTCGGTGTAGTGTGTTGTTTATATGACGCCTCGTGTCTCGGTGTAGTGTGTTGTTTATATGATGCCTCGTGTCTCGGTGTAGTGTGTTGTTTATATGACGCCTCGTGTCTCGGTGTAGTGTGTTGTTTATATGAAGCTTTGTGTTTGTTATATGATGTGTGGCTGTAGCGTTTTGTTCATATGATGTGTTGTGTGTTGTTTATATGACGTCTTGTGTCTCAGTGTAGCGTGTTGTTTATATGACGTCTTGTGTCTCGGTGTAGTGTGTTGTTTATATGACGTCTTGTGTCTCGGTGTAGTGTGTTGTTTATATGACGTCTTGTGTCTCGGTGTAGTGTGTTGTTTATATGACGTCTTGTGTCTCGGTGTAGTGTGTTGTTTATATGACGCCTCGTGTCTCGGTGTAGCGTGTTGTTTATATGAAGCCTTGTGTCTCGGTGTAGCGTGTTGTTTATATGACGCCTCGTGTCTCGGTGTAGTGTGTTGTTTATATGACGCCTCGTGTCTCGGTGTAGCGTGTTGTTTATATGACGACTTGTGTCTCGGTGTAGCGTGTTGTTTATATGACGTCTTGTGTCTCGGTGTAGTGTGTTGTTTATATGAAGCTTTGTGTTTGTTATATGATGTGTGGCTGTAGCGTTTTGTTCATATGATGTGTTGTGTGTTGTTTATATGACGTCTTGTGTCTCGGTGTAGTGTGTTGTTTATATGACGCCTTGTGTCTTGGTGTAACGTGTTGTTTATATGACGCCTCGTGTCTCGGTGTAGTGTGTTGTTTATATGACGTCTTGTGTCTCGGTGTAGCGTGTTGTTTATATGACGTCTTGTGTCTCGGTGTAGCGTGTTGTTTATATGACGCCTTGTGTCTCGGTGTAGCGTGTTGTTTATATGACGTCTCGTGTCTCGGTGTAGCGTGTTGTTTATATGACGTCTTGTGTCTCGGTGTAGCGTGTTGTTTATATGACGTCTTGTGTCTCGGTGTAGCGTGTTGTTTATATGACGCCTTGTGTCTCGGTGTAGCGTGTTGTTTATATGACGTCTCGTGTCTCGGTGTAGTGTGTTGTTTATATGACGTCTTGTGTCTCGGTGTAGCGTGTTGTTTATATGACGTCTCGTGTCTCGGTGTAGTGTGTTGTTTATATGAAGCTTTGTGTTTGTTATATGATGTGTGGCTGTAGCGTTTTGTTCATATGATGTGTTGTGTGTTGTTTATATGACGTCTTGTGTCTCGGTGTAGTGTGTTGTTTATATGACGTCTTGTGTCTCGGTGTAGTGTGTTGTTTATATGACGTCTTGTGTCTCGGTGTAGCGTGTTGTTTATATGACGTCTTGTGTCTCGGTGTAGCGTGTTGTTTATATGACGTCTTGTGTCTCGGTGTAGCGTTTTGTTCATATGATGTGTTGTGTGTTGTTTATATGACGTCTCGTGTCTCGGTGTAGTGTGTTGTTTATATGACGTCTTGTGTCTCGGTGTAGCATGTAGTTTATATGAAGCTTTGTGTTTGTTATATGATGTGTGGCTGTAGCGTTTTGTTCATATGATGTGTTGTGTGTTGTTTATATGATGCCTTGTGTCTCGGTGTAGTGTGTTGTTTATATGACGTCTTGTGTCTCGGTGTAGCGTGTTGTTTGTATGATGCCTTGTGTCTCGGTGTAGTGTGTTGTTTATATGAAGCTTTGTGTTTGTTATATGATGTGTGGCTGTAGCGTTTTGTTCATATGATGTGTTGTGTGTTGTTTATTTGACGTGTGGCTTTAGTGTGTTGTTTATATGATGTTTTTTGTATTGTTTATATGACATGAGACTGTAGCGTGTTGTTCATATGATGTGTTGTGTGTTGTTTATATGACGCTTTGTATTGTTTATATGACGTTTCGTTGCAGCGTGCTTCACCATGTCATCGTTGTCTCTCTGCAGGTTGTGCATTAATCCAGGAGTGCAGCTCGGACACGGACCCCCGCCCCCGGTGTCATCAGCCACATGGATTACCAAGGGATTACTGCAAGGAGGGAGACGGACTAATAAGAGGAGGGGGCCAAGGGCTGCAAGACATTGCTGCTCCCCTCACTCTGGAGATTGGAGGAGGGGAGGCTTTCACTATCAGAGACCCCCGGATTCTTAGGCACTGACATGTGGGGAGGTCTGTAATAGCCGTGTTTCTCGCCTTGCCTCGGAGTGCGCTGTGGGGATATGCTGTACCCCCTGGTCCCATCCGCCCATCCTCACCATGCCTGCAGGAACTGTCAAGTCATTCAAACCCAGCAAGTACATCCCGGTCTCCGCAGCCACCGTCTTCCTGGTGGGCTCCACCACACTCTTCTTCACCTTCACGTAAGTGCGACCGTCTGTGCTCTCTCTGTGGCCCTCCATGCTGCCGCCCTCCTTATATACCTCGCTTTATTCTCTGTTACCTGTTCCTCCCCACGTCTCCTCCTTTATTCTCCATGTATTCCTCCGACTGACACCCCCATCTGGCCCTTTAATTCTGTCCCAGATTTTGGGATTACTCAGTATATACAAACCATCTAAAGAGATTACAGCCGTCTGAACCTCATGATATATCCATCAGGGCCGGAGCGCTCCAGCATAAAACATCTCCGTGACCTCCCCGTAATCGTCTGGTCACGTGACCACCAAGCGGGGATCATCTGCTGCCGCCCACCGGGATGAATAGGAGGAGAGAAGAATCATAACCTGGAAAACAGGGAATATAGCACCTATAATATAATGCAAAAGTAGTACAAATCACTATCCGTCATATAACTAATAGTCAGGATAATGACAATGGGTGAAAGATTATCAACTAATAGAGACTGAAAGTAAGTAAATAGCGGTGACGTACCCTGCGAGTCTAATAGTGAAAGGAAAAAACTCTGACTGTATATCCAGGGAGCTAAAGGAAACACAAAAATATCCTAAATTTATAGATGTACATGCAAATAATTCCTGCCACAAAGTGCGAATAACAACCACACAATAGAATAAACAACAAAACAATCGAAAGTGCATCAGCTGGACTTTGTGTGAGTATATGACATAACCGTACGACCTAAGGGAAGACAGGCAGCACTTCTATACAATCACATAGTCAGGATGTCACCCAGGACCCTACGCCTACTGTCACACCCAAATGGTGACTATGTCCGGGTGATCCTGTTATATATAATATAGTATATACCTGTAGGGATCCGGATACAGGGGTAACCCCATCATATATAATATAGTATATACCTGTAGGGATCAGGATACAGGGGTAATCCCATCATATATAATATAGTATATACCTGTAGGGATCAGGATACAGGGGAAACCCCATCATATATAATATAGTATATACCTGTAGGGATCAGGATACAGGGGTAATCCCATCATATATAATATAGTATATACCTGTAGGGATCAGGATACAGGGGAAACCCCATCATATATAATATAGTATATACCTGTAGGGATCAGGATACAGGGGTAACCCCATCATATATAATATAGTATATACCTGTAGGGATCAGGATACAGGGGTAACCCCATCATATATAATATAGTATATACCTGTAGGGATCAGGATACAGGGGTAACCCCATCATACATAATATAGTATATACCTGTAGGGATCAGGATAGAGGGGTAACCCCATCATATATAATATAGTATATACCTGTAGGGATCAGGATACAGGGGTAACCCCATCATATATAATATAGTATATACCTGTAGGGATCAGGATACAGGAGTAACCCCATCATACATAATATAGTATATACCTGTAGGGATCAGGATACAGGGGTAACCCCATCATACATAATATAGTATATACCTGTAGGGATCAGGATACAGGGGTAACCCCATCATATATAATATAGTATATACCTGTAGGGATCAGGATACAGGGGTAACCCCATCATATGTAATATAGTATATACCTGTAGGGATCAGGATACAGGGGTAACCCCATCATATATAATATAGTATATACCTGTAGGGATCAGGATACAGGGGTAACCCCATCATATGTAATATAGTATATACCTGTAGGGATCAGTATAGAGGGGTAACCCCATCATATATAATATAGTATATACCTGTAGGGATCAGGATACAGGGGTAACCCCATCATACATAATATAGTATATACCTGTAGGGATCAGGATACAGGGGTAACCCCATCATATGTAATATAGTATATACCTGTAGGGATCAGGATACAGGGGTAACCCCATCATATATAATATAGTATATACCTGTAGGGATCAGGATACAGGGGTAACCCCATCATATGTAATATAGTATATACCTGTAGGGATCAGGATAGAGGGGTAACCCCATCATATATAATATAGTATATACCTGTAGGGATCAGGATAGAGGGGATCCCCATCATATATAATATAGTATATACCTGTAGGGGGTCAGGATACAGGGGTAACCCCATCATATATAATATAGTATATACCTGTAGGGATCAGGATACAGGGGTAACCCCATCATATATAATATAGTATATACCTGTAGGGATCAGGATACAGGGGGATCCCCATCATATATAATATAGTATATACCTGTAGGGATCAGGATACAGGGGTAATCCCATCATATATAACATAGTATATACCTGTAGGGATCAGGATACAGGGGGATCCCCATCATATCTAATATAGTATATACCTGTAGGGATCAGGATACAGGGGTAACCCCATCATATATAATATAGTATATACCTGTAGGGGTCAGGATAGAGGGGTAACCTCATCATATATAATATAGTATATACCTGTAGGGATCAGGATAGAGGGGTAACCCCATCATATATAATATAGTATATACCTGTAGGGATCAGGATACAGGGGTAACCCCATCATATATAATATAGTATATACCTGTAGGGATCAGGATACAGGGGTAACCCCATCATATGTAATATAGTATATACCTGTATGGATCAGGATACAGGGGGATCCCCATCATATATAATATAGTATATACCTGTAGGGATCAGGATACAGGGGTAACCCCATCATATATAATATAGTATATACCTGTAGGGATCAGGATACAGGGGGATTCCCATCATACATAATATAGTATATACCTGTAGGGATCAGGATACAGGGGGATCCCCATCATATATAATATAGTATATACCTGTAGGGATCAGGATACAGGGGTAACCCCATCATATATAATATAGTATATACCTGTAGGGATCCGGATACAGGGGTAACCCCATCATATATAATATAGTATATACCTGTAGGGATCAGGATAGAGGGGGATTCCCATCATATATAATATAGTATATACTTGTAGGGATCAGGATAGAGGGGTAACCCCATCATATATAATATAGTATATACCTGTAGGGATCAGGATACAGGGGGATCCCCATCATATATAATATAGTATATACCTGTAGGGATCAGGATAGAGGGGTAACCCCATCATACATAATATAGTATATACCTGTAGGGATCAGGATACAGGGGTAACCCCATCATATATAATATAGTATATACCTGTAGGGATCAGGATACAGGGGGATCCCCATCATATATAATATAGTATATACCAGTAGGGATCAGGAGAGAGGGGTAACCCCATCATATATAATATAGTATATACCTGTAGGGATCAGGATACAGAGGTAACCCCATCATATATAATATAGTATATACCTGTAGGGATCAGGATAGAGGGGTAACCCCATCATATATAATATAGTATATACCTGTAGGGATCAGGATACAGGGGTAACCCCATCATATATAATATAGTATATACCTGTAGGGATCAGGATACAGGGGGATCCCCATCATATATAATATAGTATATACCTGTAGGGATCAGGATAGAGGGGGATCCCCATCATATATTATATAGTATATACCAGTAGGGATCAGTAGTACTGTGTATACAGATTAGCACTGTTATCGCACTAATAGCGATCTCTTCCTCTTTGTGCGGTATCCAAGTGATATGACATAATAGTATGAGCCTCATCCAGATTCACACAGACACTAATAGCAATTATTATCCATGGAAAAGGATTCTGCTTTATTACCCAAACAACAGTTCTTACACTAGTTATGACGTACAGGGACAGGTGGTTACATCATGGGTTAATACTGGCACAATTGGCTATCTGCCTGCTCGGGAGGGTCTTATGCTGATGAGTTCCTAAGTTATCTGACACCCCAGACCACTTATACCCCCCCCTCTCCCAAGTCCTAAGAGAAGAAAGACACATTCTAGTATATATATAATGATTACCATATGGCAGTACGAGCTATACCTGAGTATACATAGAGAGATTTGTCAGACTATATCTCTCACAGTATATTATACAGTATATATATCTAATATGTGGGACTCTTCTACTCAGGATTGTGGATATTTTGTTCCTATATCTTGTGACTGATTTATTAGGATGTAGCTGCGCCATAGTGACCGCACCAGTACTGACCAGACGTAGGCCCACACCAGTACTGACCAGACGTAGGCCCGCACCAGTACTGACCAGACGTAGGCCCGCACCAGTACTGACCAGATGCAGGCCTGCACCAGTACTGACCAGACGTAGGCCCGCACCAGTACTGACCAGACGTAGGCCCGCACCAGTACTGACCAGACGTAGGCCCGCACCAGTCCTGACCAGACGTAGGCCCGCACCAGTACTGACCAGACGTAGGCCCGCACCAGTACTGACCAGACGTAGGCCCGCACCAGTACTGACCAGACGTAGGCCCGCACCGGTACTGACCAGACGTAGGCCCGCACCAGTACTGACCAGACGTAGGCCCGCACCAGTACTGACCAGATGTAGGCCCGCACCGGTACTGACCAGACGTAGGCCCGCACCGGTACTGACCAGACGTAGGCCCGCACCAGTACTGACCAGACGTAGGCCCGCACCAGTACTGACCAGACGTAGGCCCGCACCAGTACTGACCAGACATAGGCCCGCACCAGTACTGACCAGACGTAGGCCCGCACCAGTACTGACCAGACGTAGGCCCGCACCAGTACTGACCAGACGTAGGCCCGCATCAGTACTGACCAGACGTAGGCCCGCACCAGTACTGACCAGACGTAGGCCCGCATCAGTACTGACCAGACGTAGGCCCGCACCAGTACTGACCAGACGTAGGTCCGCACCAGTACTGACCAGACGTAGGTCCGCACCAGTACTGACCAGACGTAGGCCCGCACCTGTACTGACCAGACGTAGGCCCGCACCAGTACTGACCAGACGTAGGCCCGCACCAGTACTGACCAGACGTAGGCCCGCACCAGTACTGACCAGACGTAGGCCCGCACCAGTACTGACCAGACGTAGGCCCGCACCAGTACTGACCAGACGTAGGCCCGCACCAGTACTGACCAGACGTAGGCCCGCACCAGTACTGACCAGACGTAGGCCCGCACCTGTACTGACCAGACGTAGGCCCGCACCTGTACTGACCACACGTAGGCACGCACCAGTACTGACCAGACGTAGGCCCCGCACCAGTACTGACCAGACGTAGGTCCGCACCAGTACTGACCAGACGTAGGCCCGCACCAGTACTGACCAGACGTAGGCCCGCACCAGTACTGACCAGACGTAGGTCCGCACCAGTACTGACCAGACGTAGGCCCGCACCAGTACTGACCAGACGTAGGCCCGCACCAGTACTGACCAGACGTAGGCCCGCACCAGTACTGACCAGACGTAGGCCCGCACCAGTACTGACCAGACGTAGGCCCGCACCAGTACTGACCAGACGTAGGCCCGCACCAGTACTGACCAGACGTAGGCCCGCACCAGTACTGACCAGACGTAGGCCCGCACCAGTACTGACCAGACGTAGGCCCGCACCAGTACTGACCAGACGTAGGCCCGCACCAGTACTGACCAGACGTAGGCCCGCACCAGTACTGACCAGACGTAGGCCCGCACCAGTACTGACCAGACGTAGGCCCGCACCAGTACTGACCAGACGTAGGCCCGCACCAGTACTGACCAGACGTAGGCCCGCACCAGTACTGACCAGACGTAGGCCCGCACCAGTACTGACCAGACGTAGGCCCGCACCAGTACTGACCAGACGTAGGCCCGCACCAGTACTGACCAGACGTAGGCCCGCACCAGTACTGACCAGACGTAGGCCCGCACCAGTACTGACCAGACGTAGGCCCGCACCAGTACTGACCAGACGTAGGCCCGCACCAGTACTGACCAGACGTAGGCCCGCACCAGTACTGACCAGACGTAGGCCCGCACCAGTACTGACCAGACGTAGGCCCGCACCAGTACTGACCAGACGTAGGCCCGCACCAGTACTGACCAGACGTAGGCCCGCACCAGTACTGACCAGACGTAGGCCCGCACCAGTACTGACCAGACGTAGGCCCGCACCAGTACTGACCAGACGTAGGCCCGCACCAGTACTGACCAGACGTAGGTCCGCACCAGTACTGACCAGACGTAGGCCCGCACCTGTACTGACCAGACGTAGGCCCGCACCTGTACTGACCAGACGTAGGCCCGCACCAGTACTGACCAGACGTAGGCCCGCACCAGTACTGACCAGACGTAGGCCCGCACCAGTACTGACCAGACGTAGGCCCGCACCAGTACTGACCAGACGTAGGCCCGCACCAGTACTGACCAGACGTAGGCCGCACCAGTACTGACCAGACGTAGGCCCGCACCTGTACTGACCAGACGTAGGCCCGCACCAGTACTGACCACACGTAGGCACGCACCAGTACTGACCAGACGTAGGCCCGCACCAGTACTGACCAGACGTAGGCCCGCACCAGTACTGACCAGACGTAGGCCCGCACCTGTACTGACCAGACGTAGGCCCGCACCTGTACTGACCAGACGTAGGCCCGCACCAGTACTGACCAGACGGAGGCCCGCACCAATACTGACCAGACGTAGGCCCGCACCAGTACTGACCAGACGTAGGCCCGCACCAGTACTGACCAGATGTAGGCCCGCACCAGTACTGACCAGACGTAGGCTGCCCGCACCAGTACTGACCAGACGTAGGCTGCCCGCACCAGTACTGACCAGACGTAGGCTGCCCGCACCAGTACTGACCAGACGTAGGCCCGCACCAGTACTGACCAGACGTAGGCCCGCACCAGTACTGACCAGACGTAGGCCCGCACCAGTACTGACCAGACGTAGGCCCGCACCAGTACTGACCAGACGTAGGCCCGCACCAGTACTGACCAGACGTAGGCCCGCACCAGTACTGACCAGACGTAGGCCCGCACCAGTACTGACCAGACGTAGGCCCTCACGAGTACTGACCAGACGTAGGCCCGCACCAGTACTGACCAGACGTAGGCCCGCACCAGTACTGACCAGACGTAGGCCCGCACCAGTACTGACCAGACGTAGGCCCGCACCAGTACTGACCAGATGTAGGCCCGCACCAGTACTGACCAGACGTAGGCTGCCCGCACCAGTACTGACCAGACGTAGGCCTGCACCAGTACTGCATAGACGTAGGCTGCCCGCACCAGTACTGACCAGTTGTAGGCCCGCTCCAGTACTTACCAGGCTTAGGCCCACCCCGGTACTGACCAGGCGTAGGCCTGCTCCAGTACTTACCAGGCTTAGGCCCGCCCCGGTACTGACCAGATGTAGGGCCGCACCAGTACTGACCAGGCTGACCAGATGTAGGCCCAAACCTGTTTTTGTATCAGTCAGCTAGCCAGACCTTCCTCCGGGAAGGAACAATCAATTCAGGGAATGTCTCCAGTCAAGGAAACCACCCAAGTCCGGTTTCCATCCACAGACAGCTGTTTCGGGGTGTTTGCCCCTCATCAGTGTGGAGCAGGATTCTGGCTAGTGGGAGCAATGACTAGTAAGTGCATGTGTCGAGACATGTGATGGTGTCTTTGCACCTGTTTTTGTGACTTTTTAATAAGTCACACATGATAAATTGGGTGCTAATCCCTGATTATGTGAATTCTTGGGTGAAAACTCAAAACGGGCAGATTAACCCCTTCACGTCCACACGACATATATATACGTTCCTGACAGTGAGGGGCTTTAGATGAGTGCAGGGCGGCTGCAGTGAGAGCGGTCCTGCACACATCAGTGTGGATGGGGCCGGAGATAATGACAGGCAGCCACGATCCTGCAGCTGCCTGTCATGAACCCCTTACATGCTGCAATCTGTAATGAGCGCAGCGTTTATGGAAGTCAGTGACAGGTTACGCCATACTCATACCGACGAGCGGGGGTAAGCCACTAAGCCCGTCCTCTTGGATCGTCCATCTGTGCATAGAGTCTGCTCTCAGGCCGCTCTCAGGCAGAGTACTGTTATTGAGGGTCCTCCTCCTGCTGTGACTGTACAGAATCCTTCCCGGTATTGTTATTGAGGGTCCTCCTCCTGCTGTGACTGTACAGAATCCTTCCCGGTATTGTTATTGATGGTTCTCCTCCTGCTGTGACTGTAGAGAATTCTTCCCAGTATTGTTATTGAGTGTTTTCCTCCTGCTGTGACTGTACAGAATCCTTCCCGGTATTGTTATTGATGGTTCTCCTCCTGCTGTGACTGTAGAGAATTCTTCCCGGTATTGTTATTGAGTGTTTTCCTCCTGCTGTGACTGTACAGAATCCTTCCCGGTATTGTTATTGATGGTTCTCCTCCTGCTGTGACTGTAGAGAATTGTTCCCAGTATTGTTATTAAGTGTTTTCCTCCTGCTGTGACTGTAGAGAATCCTTCCCTGTATTGTTATTGAGTCTTCTCTTGCTTGTAGTGACGCTTGTACGTTCCTCCCAGGAGTCTTTTATCCCTTTCATCTCCGGTCGTCTTAGAACCTTCTCCGCTTTCGCTTTGTTTCTGTATTTTTATGAGGTGGTTGTGCCCCGGCCTCACGTGTCTCCAGAGCCGCCCCCGTACCTGCTCGTACACACGGGAGGTGACTCAGCAGGTGTAATATACCTGTCAGGAGCTTTACTACCACCTTGTAAATCCTAAGGCAGTGTGTCACTGGGTCATTACCGGAGGCTGGCAAAGGGTGACAGGAGGGTGACGGGAGGAGGACAGGAGGGTGACGGGGGGGAGGACAGGAGGGTGACGGGGGGGAGGACAGGAGGGTGACGGGAGAAGGACAGGAGGGTGACGGGAGAAGGACAGGAGGGTGACGGGAGGAGGACACGAGGGTGACGGGAGGAGGACAGGAGGGTGACGGGAGGGTGACGGGAGGAGGACAGGAGGGTGACGGGAGGAGGACAGGAGGGTGACGGGAGGAGGACGGGAGGGTGACGGGAGGAGGACAGGGGAGTGATGGGGGAGGACAGGAGGGTGACGGGGGGGAGGACAGGAGGGTGACGGGAGGAGGACAGGAGGGTGACGGGAGGAGGACAGGAGGGTGACAGGAGGAGGACAGGAGAGTGACGGGAGAAGGACAGGAGGGTGACGGGAGGAGGACAGGGGAGTGACGGTAGGAGGACAGGAGGGTGACAGGAGGAGGACAGGAGGGTGACGGGGGGGAGGACAGGAGGGTGACGGGAGGAGGACAGGAGGGTGACGGGAGGAGGACAGGGGAGTGATGGGGGAGGAGGACAGGAGGGTGACGGGAGGAGGACAGGAGGGTGACGGGAGGAGGACAGGAGGGTGACGGGAGGAGGACAGGAGGGTGACGGGAGGAGGACAGGGGAGTGATGGGGGAGGAGGACAGGAGGGTGACGGGAGGAGGACAGGAGGGTGACGGGAGGAGGACAGGGGAGTGATGGGGGAGGAGGACAGGAGGGTGACAGGGGGGAGGACAGGAGGGTGACGGGAGGAGGACAGGAGGGTGACGGGAGGAGGACAGGAGGGTGACGGGAGAAGGACAGGAGGGTGACGGGAGGAGGACACGAGGGTGACGGGAGGAGGACAGGAGGGTGACGGGAGGGTGACGGGAGGAGGACAGGAGGGTGACGGGAGGAGGACGGGAGGGTGACGGGAGGAGGACAGGGGAGTGATGGGGGAGGACAGGAGGGTGACGGGGGGGAGGACAGGAGGGTGACGGGAGGAGGACAGGAGGGTGACGGGAGGAGGACAGGAGGGTGACAGGAGGAGGACAGGAGAGTGACGGGAGAAGGACAGGAGGGTGACGGGAGGAGGACAGGGGAGTGACGGTAGGAGGACAGGAGGGTGACAGGAGGAGGACAGGAGGGTGACGGGGGGGAGGACAGGAGGGTGACGGGAGGAGGACAGGAGGGTGACGGGGGGGAGGACAGGGGAGTGATGGGGGAGGAGGACAGGAGGGTGACGGGAGGAGGACAGGAGGGTGACGGGAGGAGGACAGGAGGGTGACGGGAGGAGGACAGGAGGGTGACGGGAGGAGGACAGGGGAGTGATGGGGGAGGAGGACAGGAGGGTGACGGGAGGAGGACAGGAGGGTGACGGGAGGAGGACAGGGGAGTGATGGGGGAGGAGGACAGGAGGGTGACAGGGGGGAGGACAGGAGGGTGACGGGAGGAGGACAGGAGGGTGACGGGAGGAGGACAGGAGGGTGACGGGAGGAGGACAGGAGGGTGACGGGAGGAGGACAGGAGGGTGACGGGAGGAGGACAGGAGGGTGACGGGAGGAGGACAGGAGGGTGACGGGAGGAGGACAGGGGAGTGATGGGGGAGGAGGACAGGAGGGTGACGGGAGGAGGACAGGAGGGTGACGGGAGGAGGACAGGAGGGTGACGGGAGGAGGACAGGAGGGTGACGGGAGGAGGACAGGGGAGTGATGGGGGAGGAGGACAGGAGGGTGACAGGAGGAGGACAGGAGGGTGACGGGAGGAGGACAGGGGGGTGACGGGAGGAGGACAGGAGGAGGACGGGAGGAGGACAGGAGGGTGACGGGAGAAAGACAGGAGGGTGACGGGAGGGTGACGGGAGGAGGACGGGAGGGTGACGGGAGGAGGACGGGAGGGTGACGGGAGGAGGACAGGAGGAGGACGGGAGGAGGACAGGAGGGTGACGGGAGAAAGACAGGAGGGTGACGGGAGGAGGACGGGAGGGTGACAGGAGGAGGACGGGAGGAGGACGGGAGGAGGACAGGAGGGTGACGGGAGGAGGACGGGAGGGTGACAGGAGGAGGACGGGAGGAGGACAGGGGAGTGACGGGAGGAGGACAGGAGGGTGATGGGAGGAGGACAGGAGGGTGGTGGGAGGGAACATGAGGGAATGGGAGGGTGACGGTAGATGGACGGGAGGGTGACGGTAGATGGACGGGAGGGTGACGGTAGATGGACGGGAGGGTGACGGTAGATGGACGGGAGGGTGACTGTAGATGGACGGGAGGGTGGCGGTAGATGGACGGGAGGGTGACGGTAGATGGACGGGAGGGTGGCGGTAGATGGACTGGAGGGTGGCGGTAGATGGACGGGAGGGTGACGGTAGATGGATGGGAGGGTGGCGGTAGATGGACAGGAGGGTGACGGGAGGAGGACAGGAGGGTGACGGGAGGAGGACAGGAGGGTGACGGGAGGAGGACAGGGGAGTGATGGGGGAGGAGGACAGGAGGGTGACGGGAGGAGGACAGGAGGGTGACGGGAGGAGGACAGGAGGGTGACGGGAGGAGGACAGGGGGGTGACGGGAGGAGGACAGGAGGAGGACGGGAGGAGGACAGGAGGGTGACGGGAGAAAGACAGGAGGGTGACGGGAGGAGGACGGGAGGGTGACAGGAGGAGGACGGGAGGGTGACGGGAGGAGGACGGGAGGGTGACAGGAGGAGGACAGGAGGAGGACGGGAGGAGGACAGGAGGGTGACGGGAGAAAGACAGGAGGGTGACGGGAGGAGGACGGGAGGGTGACAGGAGGAGGACGGGAGGAGGACGGGAGGAGGACAGGAGGGTGACGGGAGGAGGACGGGAGGGTGACAGGAGGAGGACGGGAGGAGGACAGGGGAGTGACGGGAGGAGGACAGGAGGGTGATGGGAGGAGGACAGGAGGGTGGTGGGAGGGAACATGAGGGAATGGGAGGGTGACGGTAGATGGACGGGAGGGTGACGGTAGATGGACGGGAGGGTGACGGTAGATGGACGGGAGGGTGACGGTAGATGGACGGGAGGGTGACTGTAGATGGACGGGAGGGTGGCGGTAGATGGACGGGAGGGTGACGGTAGATGGACGGGAGGGTGACGGTAGATGGACGGGAGGGTGACTGTAGATGGACGGGAGGGTGGCGGTAGATGGACGGGAGGGTGACGGTAGATGGACGGGAGGGTGGCGGTAGATGGACGGGAGGGTGGCGGTAGATGGACGGGAGGGTGGAGGTAGATGGACGGGAGGGTGGCGGTAGATGGATGGGAGGGTGGCGGTAGATGGACGGGAGGGTGGCGGTAGATGGACGGGAGGGTGGCGGTAGATGGACGGGAGGGTGACGGTAGATGGACGGGAGGGTGACGGTAGATGGACGGGAGGGTGACGGTAGATGGACGCTTTTGCTCACTCTGCTGACGTTTCGGTCTCGTCCCCTCAGATGTCCGTGGCTGAACGCAGAGGTGTCCCCGGCTCTTCCTGCTTATAATGCTGTCATGTTCCTCTTTGTTTTGGCCAATTTCAGTATGGCCACATTCATGGATCCCGGAATATTCCCGCGAGGTAAGAGCTGCTGTTTCCTACTCAAAGAACCTGTACACATCATATACCTGTAATCGTCACTCACCTGAACATGTCATATACCTGTACACATCACTCACCTGAACATGTCATATACCTGTACACATCACTCACCTTTACACGTCATATGACGTGTACAGATATATGACGTGTACAGATATATGATGTGTACAGGTGAGTGATGTGTACAGGTATATGGCGTGTACAGGTATATGACGTGTACAGATATATGATGTGTACAGGTATATGACGTGTACAGATATATGACGTGTACAGATATATGACGTGTACAGATATATATCTGTACACGTCATATACCTGTACACATCATATATCTGTACACGTCATATACCTGTATACGCCATATACCTGTACACATCACTCACCTGTACACATCATATATCTGTACACGTCATATACCTGTACACATCACTCACCTGTACACGTCATATACCTGTACACATCACTCACCTGTACATGTCATATACCTGTACACATCACTCACCTTTACACGTCATATACCTGTACACATCACTCACCTGTACACGTCATATACCTGTACAAATCACTCACCTGTACATGTCATATACCTGTACACATCACTCACCTGTACTCTTCACTCACCTTTACACGTCATATACCTGTACACATCACTAACTTGTACACGTCATATATCTGTACACATCACTCACCTGTACACCTCATTTACCTGTACACATCACTCACCTGTACACGTCATATACCTGTACACGTCGTTCTCCTGTACACGTCATATACCTGTACACATCACTCACCTGTACACATCATATACCTGTCCTCGTCACTCATCTGTACACGTTATATACCTGTACACATCACCCATCTGTACATGTCATATACCTGTATTCGTCACTCACCTGTACACATCATATACTCATACACGTCATATATCTGTACACATCACTCACCTGTACACGTCATATACCTGTACACATCACTCACCTGTACACGTCACTCACCTGTACACATCACTCACCTGTACACGTCATATACCTGTACACATCATATATCTGTACACGTCATATACCTGTACACGTCATATATCTGTACACGTCATATATCTGTACACGTCATATATCTGTACACGTCATATACCTGTACACATCATATATCTGTACACGTCATATACCTGTACACATCACTCACCTGTACACATCATATATCTGTACACGTCATATACCTGTACACATCACTCACCTGTACACATTATATATCTGTACACGTCATATACCTGTACACATCACTCACCTGTACACGTCATATACCTGTACACATCACTCACCTGTACATGTCATATACCTGTACACATCACTCACCTTTACACATCATATACCTGTACACATCACTCACCTGTACACGTCATATACCTGTACAAATCACTCACCTGTACATGTCATATACCTGTACACATCACTCACCTTTACACGTCATATACCTGTACACATCACTCACTTGTACACATCATATATCTGTACACATCACTCACCTGTACAGGTCATATACCTGTACATGTCATATACCTGTACACATCACTCACCTGTACACGTCATATACCTGTACACGTCGTTCTCCTGTACACGTCATATACCTGTACACATCACCCATCTGTACACGTCATATATCTGTACACATCACTCACCTGTACACATCATATACCTGTCCTCGTCACTCATCTGTACACGTTATATACCTGTACACATCACCCATCTGTACATGTCATATACCTGTATTCGTCACTCACCTGTACGCATCATATACTCATACACGTCATATATCTGTACACATCACTCACCTGTACACGTCATATACCTGTACACATCACTCACCTGTACACGTCACTCACCTGTACACATCACTCACCTGTACACGTCATATACCTGTACACGTCATATACCTGTACACATCACTCACCTGTACACGTCATATACCTGTACACATCACTCACCTGTACACGTCACTCACCTGTACACGTCATATACCTGTACACATCACTCACCTGTACATGTCATATACCTGTACACATCACTCACCTGTACACGTCATATACCTGTACACATCACTCACCTGTACACGTCCTGTATCTGTACACATCACTCACCTGTACACGTCATATACCTGTACACATCACTCACCTGTACACGTCATATACCTGTACACATCACTCACCTGTACACATCACTCACCTGTACACGTCATATACCTGTACACATCACTCACCTGTACATGTCCTGTATCTGTACACGTCACTTACCTGTACACGTCATATACCTGTACACATCACTCACCTGTACATGTCCTGTATCTGTACACGTCACTCACCTGTACACGTCCTGTATCTGTACACGTCACTCACCTGTACACGTCCTGTATCTGTACACGTCACTCACCTGTACACGTCCTGTATCTGTACACGTCACTCACCTGTACACGTCCTGTATCTGTACACATCACTCACCTGTACACGTCCTGTATCTGTACACGTCACTCACCTGTACACATCACTCAGGTGTACACGTCCTCTACCTGTACACGTCATATATACTCCGGCTATTCAGGGGAGAAAACACTTAATCCCACAAAGCGGGGGACACTGGATCCGACCAATTTACCGAATATACCGTACACTTAATAATCCTCTGTGTTATATCATCCCTAACCTACTAACAATGGAGGGACCCCCCACCCCATGTACTCCTCCCCAAAGGGTCCCAGGGGTAGAACGTCAGTAAAGGGTTAATCCTTGGGTTTGTTGCTTCCTTCCCCCCCAGCGGAAGAGGATGAAGATAAGGAGGACGATTTCCGGGCGCCATTATATAAGACAGTGGAGGTGAGAGGTGTCCAGGTCCGCATGAAGTGGTGCTCCACCTGCCGCTTCTACAGACCTCCGCGATGTTCACACTGCAGCGTGTGCGACAACTGTGTGGAGGTGAGTCCTGTGTGTGTGCGAGGGTTGTCAGCTGCTACTATGTATGCCACCAGCGTGTGCGACAACTGTGTGGAGGTGAGTCCTGTGTGTGCGAGGGTTGTCAGCTGCTACTATGTATGCCACCAGCGTGTGCGACAACTGTGTGGAGGTGAGTCCTGTGTGTGCGAGGGTTGTCAGCTGCTACTATGTATGCCACCAGCGTGTGCGACAACTGTGTGGAGGTGAGTCCTGTGTGTGCGAGGGTTGTCAGCTGCTACTATGTATGCCCCCAGCGTGTGCGACAACTGTGTGGAGGTGAGTCCTGTGTGTGCGAGGGTTGTCAGCTGCTACTATGTATGCCACCAGCGTGTGCGACAACTGTGTGGAGGTGAGTCCTGTGTGTGCGAGGGTTGTCAGCTGCCACTATGTATGTCACCAGCGTGTGCGACAACTGTGTGGAGGTGAGTCCTGTGTGTGCGAGGGTTGTCAGCTGCCACTATGTATGTCACCAGCGTGTGTGACAACTGTGTGGAGGTGAGTTCTGTGTGTGCGAGGGTTGTCAGCTGCTACTATGTATGTCACCAGCGTGTGCGACAACTGTGTGGAGGTGAGACCTGTGTGCATGAGGGTTGTCAGCTGCCACTATGTATGCCACCAGCGTGTGCGACAACTGTGTGGAGGTGAGTCCTGTGTGTGCGAGGGTTGTCAGCTGCTACTATGTATGCCACCAGCGTGTGCGACAACTGTGTGGAGGTGAGTCCTGTGTGTGCGAGGGTTGTCAGCTGCCACTATGTATGTCACCAGCGTGTGTGACAACTGTGTGGAGGTGAGTCCTGTGTGTGCGAGGGTTGTCAGCTGCTACTATGTATGTCACCAGCGTGTGTGACAACTGTGTGGAGGTGAGTCCTGTGTGTGCGAGGGTTGTCAGCTGCCACTATGTATGCCACCAGCGTGTGCGACAACTGTGTGGAGGTGAGTCCTGTGTGTGCGAGGGTTGTCAGCTGCTACTATGTATGCCACCAGCGTGTGCGACAACTGTGTGGAGGTGAGTCCTGTGTGTGCGAGGGTTGTCAGCTGCTACTATGTATGCCCCCAGCGTGTGCGACAACTGTGTGGAGGTGAGTCCTGTGTGTGCGAGGGTTGTCAGCTGCTACTATGTATGCCACCAGCGTGTGCGACAACTGTGTGGAGGTGAGTCCTGTGTGTGCGAGGGTTGTCAGCTGCCACTATGTATGTCACCAGCGTGTGCGACAACTGTGTGGAGGTGAGTCCTGTGTGTGCGAGGGTTGTCAGCTGCCACTATGTATGTCACCAGCGTGTGTGACAACTGTGTGGAGGTGAGTTCTGTGTGTGCGAGGGTTGTCAGCTGCTACTATGTATGTCACCAGCGTGTGCGACAACTGTGTGGAGGTGAGACCTGTGTGCATGAGGGTTGTCAGCTGCTACTATGTATGCCACCAGCGTGTGCGACAACTGTGTGGAGGTGAGTTCTGTGTGTGCGAGGGTTGTCAGCTGCTACTATGTATGCCACCAGCGTGTGCGACAACTGTGTGGAGGTGAGTTCTGTGTGTGCGCGAGGGTTGTCAGCTGCTACTATGTATGTCACCAGTGAATAATGCTATATGATAAGAGTACTGACAGGTGATGTGATGGGCACTAGTAGGAGGGTACTGACAGGTGATGTGATGGGCACTAGTAGGAGGGTACTGACAGGTGATGTGATGGGCACTAGTAGGAGGGTACTGACAGGTGATGTGATGGGCACTAGTAGGAGGGTACTGACAGGTGATGTGATGGGCACTAGTAGGAGGGTACTGACAGGTGATGTGATGGGCACTAGTAGGAGGGTACTGACAGGTGATGTGATGGGCACTAGTAGGAGGGTACTGACAGGTGATGTGATGGGCACTAGTAGGAGGGTACTGACAGGTGATGTGATGGGCACTAGTAGGAGGGTACTGACAGGTGATGTGATGGGCACTAGTAGGAGGGTACTGACAGGTGATGTGATGGGCACTATTAAGAGGGTGGTGTCTGGAAGTAGGAAGGGGTAGATATATAGTGGGCCAGAGCTGTCACTTCTTGTGTGATGACATGTAGTAGTAGTATGTGTATATATATATATATATATATATATATATATATATATAATATGTAGTGTACGTTTCTTCTCGTTGCAGGAGTTTGATCACCATTGTCCGTGGGTAAATAACTGCATCGGACGTCGCAATTACCGATACTTCTTCCTCTTCCTGGTGTCCCTGACGTTGCATATTATGAGCGTCTTCATCTGTGGCCTTTTCTACACATTAGGACATCCGGACCAGCTCAGAGACATCCCCGCAGTCGTCACGTATCCTTCTGTGCACCTTCAGGGGGCGCTGTCCCTATAAGTGGTCATAACATGACCTTATGGGGCTTCTCTGCTATTCCTAACCACTCATTCCTCCTGCTGTCCCTGTTTTATCCCTCCAGTCCCTGTTTTATCCCTCCAGACGCTGCTGTCCCTGTTTATCCCTTCAGTCCTTGCTGTCCCTGTTTTATCCTTTTAGTCCTTGCTGTCCCTGTTTTATCCCTTCAGCCCCTGCAATCCGTTTTATCCCTTCAGCCCCTGCAATCCCTTTTATCCCTTCAGCCCCTGCTGTCCCTGTTTTATCCCTTCAGCCCCTGCTGTCCCTGTTTTATCCCTTCAGCCCCTGCTGTCCCTGTTTTATCCCTTCAGCCCCTGCTGTCTCTGTTTTATCCCTTCAGTTCCTGTTTTATCCCTTCAGCTCCTGCAATCCGTTTTATCCCTTCAGCCCCCGCTGTCCCTGTTTTATCCCTTCAGTTCCTGTCTTATCCCTCCAGACACTGCTGTCCCTGTTTTATCCCTCCAGTCCCTGTTTTATCCCTCCAGTCCCTGTTTTATCCCTCCAGTCCCTTCTGTCCATGTTCTATCCCTCCAGTCCCTGCAATCCCTGTTTTATGCCTCCAGTCCCTGCTCTCCATTTTATCCCTCCAGTCCCTGCTGTCCCTGTTCATAAGGTCGTATTGTCTTAACTCACTCTCAGTATTTCAGTCATGTGCGTTGCGGGCCTGTTCTTCTTCCCGGTGGCCGGTCTCACAGGATTCCACATTGTCCTGGTTTCCCGTGGTCGCACCACAAATGAACAGGTCAGGCTCCTAATCTCGGTGTCCTAATCTAGCCTCTGTGTTCTAGTCTCATTTGTCTAGTCTCGGTGTTCTAGTCTTCTAGTCTCAGTCCTCTAGTCTCTGTTTTCTAGCCTCGGTGTTCTAGTCTCCATGTTCTAGTCTCTGCATTCTTGGTTCAGTGTTGCAGTCTCAGGGTTCTAGTTTTGGTCTCTAGTCTCTGTGTTCTAGTCTCAGTTGTCTAGTCTCTGTGTTGTAGCCTCTCTGTTCTAGTCTCTGTCGTCTAGTCTCTGTTTTAGTCTCTGTGTTCTAGTTTCCATCTTCTCGTGCCTGTGTTCTAGTTTCGGTGTTCTAGTCTCAGTCGTCTAATCTCAGTGTTCTAGTCAGTGTTCTACCTTCTGTGTTCTAGTCTCAGTCATCTAGTCTCTATGGTCCAGTCTCAGTAATCTATTTTTGATGTTCTAGTCTCAGTCATCTAGTCTCGGTGTTCTAGTCTCTTGTGCTCTAGTCTCAGTCCTCTAGTCTGTGTATTCTAGTCTTTGTGTTCTAGTCTCAGTATTCTAGTCCCAGTCCTCTAGACTCTGTGTTCTATCCTTTGTCTTCTAGCCTCTGTGTTCTATTCTCGATGTTTCTAGTTTCTGTGTTCTAGTCTTGGTGTTCTATTGTCTGTGTTCTAGCCTCAGTCGTGTAGTCTCTATGTTCTAGTCTCTTTGTTCTAGTCTCAGTCTCAGTTTTCTCGTCCCGGTGTTCCAGTCTCAGTGTTCTAGTCTCGGTGTTCTAGTCTCAGTCTAGGTGTTCTAGTCTCAGTCTAGGTGTTCTAGTCTCAGTCTCGGTGTTCTAGCCTCTGTGTCCTAGTCTCAGTCTCGGTGTCCTAGTCTCGGTGTTCTAGTCTCCTTCTCGGTGTCCTAGTCTCGGTGTTCTAGTCTTAGTGCTCTAGTCTCAGTCTCGGTGTCCTAGTCTCTGTGTTCTAGTCTCAGTCTCGGTGTTCTAGTCTCAGTCTAGGTGTTCTAGTCTCAGTCTCGGTGTTCTAGCCTCGGTGTTCTAGTCTTAGTCTTGGTATCCTAGCCTCGGTGTTCTAGTCTCAGTCTCGGTGTCCTAGTCTCGGTGTCCTAGTCTCGGTGTCCTAGTCTCGGTGTCCTAGTCTCGGTCTCGGTGTCCTAGTCTCTGTGTTCTAGCCTCTGTGTTCTAGTTTTTTTGTTCTAGTCTCTGTGTTCTAGTCCCAGTCCCAGTCCTCTAGTCTCTGTGTTCTAGTCTTTGTCTTCTAGCCCCGGTGTTCTACTCTCGATGTTTCTAGTTTCTGTGTTCTAGTCTCAGTCTCGGCGTTCTAGTCGCAGTCTCGGCGTTCTAGTCGCAGTCTCGGTATTCTAGTCTCAGTTTCGGTGTTCTAGCCTTGGTGTTCTAGTCTCAGTCTCGGTGTCCTAGTCTCAGTGTCTAGTCTCAGTCTCGGTGTCCTAGCCTCTGTGTTCTAGTCTCGGTGTTCTATTCTTGGTGTCTTAGTCTCGATGTCCCAGTCTCAGTCTTGGTGTCCTAGTCTCTGTGTTCTAGTCTCAGTCATCTGGTCTCAATTGTCTAGTCTTGGTCGTCTGGTCTTGGTGTTCTAGTCTTAGTTGTCTAGTCTCAATGTTTTAGTCTAGTTCTAGTTTTAGTCATTTAGTCTCATTTGTCCTGTCTCGGTGTTCTAGTCTCGGTCATCTACTCTTGGTGTTCTAGTCTCAGTCCTCTAGTCTCCGTCTTCTAGTCTCAGTCGTCTAGTCTCTGTTTTCTAGTCTCAGGGTTTTAGTCTCTGTCTTCTAGCCTCGGTGTTCTATTCTCCGCGTTCTTGGTTTAGTGTTCTAGGTTCAGTGTTGCAGTCTCAGGGTTCTAGTTTTGGTCTCTAGTCTCTGTGTTCTAGTCTCAGTTGTCCAGTCTCTGTGTTGTAGCCTCTCTGTTCTAGTCTCTGTCGTCTAGTCTCCATGTTTTAGTCTTTGTGTTCTAGTTTCCATCGTCTTGTGTCTGTGTTTTAATCTCGGTGTTCTAGTCTCAGTTATCTAGTCTCTATGTTCTAGTCTCTTGTGTTCTAGTCTTGATGTTCTACTCTCAGTCCTCTAGTCTCTGTGTTCTAGTCTTTGTCTCCTAGCCTCGGTGTTCTACTCTCAGTCTCGGTGCCCTAGTCTCGTTGTTCTAGTCTCAGCCTCTGTGTTCTAGTCTCAGCCTCTGTGTTCTAGTCTCAGCCTCTGTGTTCTAGTCTCAGCCTCGGTGTTCCAGTCTCAGCCTCTGTGTTCTAGTCTCAGCCTCGTTGTTCCAGTCTCAGTCTCGGTGTTCTAGTCTCAGTCTCGGTGTTCTAGTCTCGGTGTTCTAGTCTCGGTGTTCTAGTCTCAGTCTCGGTGTTCTAGTCTCAGTCTCGGTGTTCTAGTCTTAGCCTCTGTGTTCTAGTCTCAGCCTCGGTGTTCTAGTCTCAGTCTCGTTGTTCTAGTCTCAGTCTCGGTGTTCTAGTCTCAGTCTCGGTGTTCTAGTCTCAGTCTCGGTGTTCTAGTCTTAGCCTCTGTGTTCTAGTCTCAGCCTCTGTGTTCTAGTCTCAGTCTCGGTGTTCTAGTCTTAGTGTTCTAGTCTCAGTCTCGGTGTTCTAGCCTCTGTGTTCTAGTCTCAGCCTCGGTGTTCTAGTCTTAGTGTTCTAGTCTCAGCCTCGGTGTTCTAGTCTCAGTCTCAGTGTTCTAGTCTCAGCCTCTGTGTTCTAGTCTCAGTCTCGGTGTTCTAGTCTCAGTCTCGATGTTTTAGTCTCAGTCTCGGTGTTCTAGTCTCAGTCTCTGTGTTCTAGTTTCAGCCTCGTTGTTCTAGTCTCAGTCTCGGTGTTCTAGTCTCAGTCTCGGTGTTCTAGTCTCAGTCTCGGTGTTCTAGTCTCAGTCTCGGTGTTCTAGTCTCAGTCTCGGTGTTCTAGTCTCAGTCTCGGTGTGTTCTAGTCTCAGTCTCGGTGTTCTAGTCTCAGTCTCGGTGTGTTCTAGTCTCAGTCTCGGTGTGTTCTAGTCTCATTCTCGGTGTGTTCTAGTCTCAGTCTCGGTGTGTTCTAGTCTCAGTCTCGGTGTGTTCTAGTCTCAGTCTCGGTGTGTTCTAGTCTCAGTCTCGGTGTGTTCTAGTCTCAGTCTCGGTGTGTTCTAGTCTCAGTCTCGGTGTTCTAGTCTCAGTCTCGGTGTGTTCTAGTCTCTGTCTCGGTGTGTTCTAGTCTCAGTCTCGGTGTGTTCTAGTCTCAGTCTCGGTGTGTTCTAGTCTCAGTCTCGGTGTTCCAGTCTCAGTCTCGGTGTGTTCTAGTCTCAGTCTCGGTGTGTTCTAGTCTCAGTCTCGGTGTGTTCTAGTCTCAGTCTCGGTGTGTTCTAGTCTCAGTCTCGGTGTGTTCTAGTCTCAGTCTCGGTGTGTTCTAGTCTCAGTCTCGGTGTGTTCTAGTCTCAGTCTCGGTGTGTTCTAGTCTCAGTCTCGGTGTTCTAGTCTCAGTCTCGGTGTTCTAGTCTCAGTCTCGGTGTGTTCTAGTCTCAGTCTCGGTGTGTTCTAGTCTCAGTCTCGGTGTGTTCTAGTCTCAGTCTCGGTGTTCTAGTCTCAGTCTCGGTGTGTTCTAGTCTCAGTCTCGGTGTTCCAGTCTCAGTCTCGGTGTTCCAGTCTCAGTCTCGGTGTGTTCTAGTCTCAGTCTCGGTGTGTTCTAGTCTCAGTCTCGGTGTTCTAGTCTCAGTCTCGGTGTTCTAGTCTCAGTCTCGGTGTTCCAGTCTCAGTCTCGGTGTTCCAGTCTCAGTCTCGGTGTGTTCTAGTCTCAGTCTCGGTGTGTTCTAGTCTCAGTCTCGGTGTGTTCTAGTCTCAGTCTCGGTGTTCCAGTCTCAGTCTCGGTGTGTTCTAGTCTCAGTCTCGGTGTTCTAGTCTCAGTCTCGGTGTGTTCTAGCCTTGGTGTTCTTGTCATCCAGCATCTGATCTTTCATTTCTCAATTTTTAACATCTTAAAGGTCACCGGGAAGTTCCGAGGAGGCGTCAATCCTTTTAGTAATGGATGTTGTCGAAACGTCAGCCACGTCCTGTGCAGCTCCCCCCCACCCAGGTAGGTCCAAAGCCTCCGTCCTCGCTGAGGGGACTCCGCATCCCCGCTCTATAATACCCCTGTATATGATCTGTATACTGCCCCCCTCTATAATACCCCTGTATATGATCTGTATACTGCCCCCCTTTATAATACCCCTGTATATGATCTGTATACTGCCCCCCCTGTATAATACCCCTGTATATGATCTGTATACTGCCCCCCTTTATAATACCCCTGTATATGATCTGTATACTGCCCCCCCTGTATAATACCCCTGTATATGATCTGTATACTGCCCCCCCTGTATAATACCCCTGTATATGATCTGTATATGATCTGTATACTGCCCTCCTCTATAATACCCCTGTATATGATCTGTATACTGCCCCCCTGCTCTATAATACCCCTGTATATGATCTGTATACTGCCCCCCCTGTATAATACCCCTGTATATGATCTGTATACTGCCCCCGCTCTATAATACCCCTGTATATGATCTGTATATGATCTGTATACTGCCCCCTCCTCTATAATACCCATGTATGTGATCTGTATACTGCCCCCCGCTCTATAATACCCCTGTATATGATCTGTATACTGCCCCCCTCTATAATACCCATGTATATGATCTGTATACTGCCTCCCCGCTCTATAATACCCCTGTATATGATCTGTATACTGCCCCCCTCTATAATACCCCTGTATATGATCTGTATACTGCCCCCGCTCTATAATACCCCTGTATATGATCTGTATACTGCCCCCTCCTTTATAATATCCCTGTATATAATCTGTATACTGCCCCCCCCTCTATAATACCCCTGTATATGATCTGTATACTGCCCCCTCCTTTATAATATCCCTGTATATAATCTGTATACTGCCCCCTCCTTTATAATATCCCTGTATATAATCTGTATACTGCCCCCCGCTCTATAATACCCCTGTATATGATCTGTATACTGCCCCCCCGCTCTATAATACCCCTGTATATGATCTGTATACTGCCCCCCTCTATAATACCCCTGTATATAATCTGTATATGATCTGTATACTGACCCCCCCCTTTTATATGATCTCTATACCACACCCACCCCATCCCCGTATATGATCTGTATACTGACCCCTATAACCTGTATGTTGTCTCCCCAGGTATATAAAGCGCGCTCATAATCAGCCGGTTCTCTCTATTTCGCCTCCGTTTTTACGTCCTGAAGTGTCAGAGAGTCAGATTGGCGTTAAGGTCCTGGATAACGGTATACAAAGCCCCCTGCAGCACTACCAGGTACGAGAGTACACAGACTGACCAACCCCATCACCGCTCCCGGCTCCAAACTACAACTCCCATCATGCACTGCGAGCAACCGAGCCCCAGGGTCAGTCCTGACCCTCCTGCTATTGTTACTTTGCAGCAGTTGTAAAGTGAGCGTAGTCCGTCTCTCCAGCCATCCGGCCATGCTGGGAGTTGTAGTTTTATAGCAGTTGGAAATCCACAGGCCGGAAGAGCTATAGAGCTGATATATTCCTATACAGCTTTGCAGCAGGCTGTAAAGTGTCCTCCAGCTGGCCAGGGGTTTATAATGGTCTCCCTGTTATTACGCTCTTACAGTCTCGGAGCAGTCTCGAGTTAACAGAATCTCAGTCGGCAGATGCTGAACCCCCGCCGCCCCCAAAACCTGACCTGAGCCGCTACGCGGGACTGAGAGGCCAACTAAGCCTGGGCGAGAGAGAAGGTGAGTAACCATCCCAGCCACCACCGTGACTCCTATCCCAGCCGCTACCCTGTCCCCCATCCCAGCCGCCATTGTGACCCCCATCCCAGCCTCCATCCTGACCACCATCCCAGACGCCATCGTGGCCCTCCATCCCAGCTGGCATCGTGACCCCAGACGCTATCTTGTCGGTGTTAATCCTGCAGTCAGCCATTATATTATCCGGGATTCCTGGGGGCACGGATCAAGCCTCTCTTAAAGGGACTGTCTGATCTTGGAATCGCCTATGAAATCTTGGCGAATCGGGGAGGAGGGGGAGGACCCCCCATCCAGGATCAGTTATGCATCTCTGCCCATTGATTCCTATGGGAATGGTGTAATGCAGCCCTTCTCCTGCGGAGGCGCTGCTGGTAGCTGTCTTGTCTTGTCTGTACATGGTCTCGTGTCTCTGTGGTTTTTATTACAACATCTTGTATAACTTTAACCAGACAATTCCCTATTGAACGCAGAAAGTCCTCCTACCCCCACCATGTACAGATTCCGGCCCGGCTTCAGCAGTGGAAGTGGTGGCCCCGCCCCCGGCTCCAAGGTAAGACCCCAGTACTGTGAGGGGGGATCCGTATCCCTCCTGTCCTCCACCTTGCAGCAGGTTGTAAAGTGATTCTAGTCTGGGCGGCTGGGGCAGATACTGGGCGGCATTGAGTAACTTGGGGCAGATGCTGGGCACCATAGAGTAATCCGGGCAGATACTGGATGCCATGGAGTAACCCAGGGCAGATACTGGACACCATAGAGTAACCAAGGGCAGATACTGGGTGCTATACAGTAACCTGGGGTAGATACCGGGCGCCAAACAGTAACCCAGGCCAGATGCTGGGCACCATAGAGTAATCCTCTGCTCTCTCTTGCAGCTGCCCCGTGTAGACAGTCTACAGGACTCTCCGATGCCAAACTCAGATCTGTCTCGTCCCCCAAGTTCCCGCTCGGAGCCGAGTCTAGAGCCTGACTCCTGCCACGCACCACCAGCCCGGTCCTCCAGCCTGCGCTCCGCCACAGGCACCCCAGCACCACTGCCCTCTCTTCCATCAGAAGGAACGACGTCCACGTCCTACAAGAGTCTGAATCAGACGCAGAACGGAAGTCTGTCCTACCAGAGTCTACTGAGCCCCTCTGACGAGACCGAGCCCGAGACCGCCGGCTACTCCTCACCGTATCTCTCAGCTCGAGAGCGCCTGAGACCGGCCTGTCCTCCTCCAATTGCCCCCCGCTATGGCAAACCACGGATCACTCACCACCGCTCGGTCGATACAGATGCAGCCGCTCTGCCATTGTTAACATTAAAGTAAGTTCACTGCCTGTACTGCCCTCCATGTTCTGTGACGTCTCCAGGCTCCGACCTCTGGGGTCTGTTACGTCTCTGGGGTCTGTGGTGTCTCCAGCCTTTGGGGTCTGTGACATCTCTGGGGTTTGTGATGTCTCCGGACTTCGGCCTCTGGGGTCCGAGCATGATCGAACAGCGGAAAAAGCTAGGTTCAATCGAACCTAGCCAGACCTTCCGCATTTGATTCCTGATGCCTTCCCGGTCCGTGCAGAAGGAGGAGACATCCCGAGGACCGCCTGGAATTCCGGGATTCACCCTAGGTAATGGGGGTAGTATATAGCAGCATTGGATGGCAGTATAATCTGTATACTGTATGGCGGTATTATTTTATCCATAGCGGCACCTTGTTATAGTTTTCTCTCGTATTGGTCGATGTTTCAGTCACCTCTTGTTTCTCCGCAGGGACGATTCCCCTATGAAGTCGGTGCACTCTCGCAGCAATGGCCAAGCCACTGTCTCCCCCCCAGTGAGCCCCTCTCGTCCGGGAGGTGTAAAGACTGTGTCAGGCGTGGGGGGAACCACATACGAGATATCTGTATGAGACCCTGAGAACTTCCGGACACCCAGATGGTCAGAGTGACCAAAGTGAGGAGTGTGAGAGTCCACCGCGGCCAACGCCGGACCCCTCTGTGTGCGCCCCCCTCCCTTCCATGGAGTCGCTTGTGGGATCTACTTTAAACTTTTACAATTTTTCCCAATTTACCACTTTCCTGAGGTTTTTTTTTTTTTTGGAGGGGGGGGGGGGGGGGGGGGGGGGGGGGGGGGCGCCTTTTTTTTACTGAGCGCCACCTGTATTTCATGGATGAAACGGTTCGGCCAGGTGTGGCGGGTCACCAGGCCGTCTTTCTGAGGCCTGGAAGCTGGGGGCATTTCTTTTTTTAATATTTTATATTTTTTTTATTTTCTGTATCTGAGAAAGAGGAGGAAGAAGAGGAGAAGAAGGAACGCAATCCGCACAAGTTTATAAATACAGAGGAGTCTAGGATCTGGGGAGCAGGCAATAACTACCCCTCCCCCTCCACAAGAGGGCGACACGAGGGGGGGTGCCTTCATTTTTATGATTTCATTTAAAAATAAATAAGAAAGACCAAGTTGTTGAGACATGTATGATGGGTGTGATAGTCCGTGACTTACATGTGTGATGGGTGTAATAGTTCGTGACTTACATGTGTGATGGGTGTGATAGTCTGTGACTTACATGTGTGATGGGTGTGATAGTCCGTGACTTACATGTGTGATGGGTGTGATAGTTCGTGACTTACATGTGTGATGGGTGTGATAGTCTGTGACTTACATGTGTGATGGGTGTGATAGTCCGTGACTTACATGCATGATGGGTGTGATAGGCCGTGACTTACATGCATGATGGGTGTGATAGGCCGTGACTTACATGTGTGATAGGTGCAATAGTCTGTAACTTACATGTGTGATAGGCTGTGACTTACATGTATGATGGGTGTGATAGTCTGTGACTTACATGTGTGATGGGTGCAATAAGCCGTGACTTACATGTGTGATGGGTGTGATAGTCTGTGACTTACATGTGTGATGGGTGTGATAGTCTGTGACTTACATGCGTGATGGGTGTGATAGTCTGTGACTTACATGCGTGATGGGTGTGATAGTCTGTGACTTACATGTGTGATGGGTGCGATAGGCCGTGACTTACATGTGTGATGGGTGTGATAGTCTGTGACTTACATGTGTGATGGGTGCGATAGGCGCGATAGGCTGTGACTTACCTGTGTGATAGGCTGTGACTTACATGTGTGATGGGTGTGATAGTCTGTAACTTACATGTGTGATAGGCTGTGACTTACATGTGATGGGTGTGATAGTCTGTGACTTACATGTGATGGGTGCGATAGGCCGTGACTTACATGTGTGATAGGCAGTGACTTACATGTGTGATAGTCTGTGACTTACATGTGATGGGTGTGATAGTCTGTGACTTACATGTGTGATGGGTGCGATAGGCCGTGACTTACATGTGTGATAGGCTGTGACTTACATGTGATGGGTGTGATAGTCTGTGACTTACATGTGTGATGGGTGCGATAGTCTGTGACTTACATGTGTGATGGGTGCGATAGGCCGTGACTTACATGTGTGATAGGCAGTGACTTACATGCGTGATGGGTGCGATAGTCTGTGACTTACATGTGTGATGGGTGTGATAGTCTGTGACTTACATGTGTGATGGGTGCGATAGGCCGTGACTTACATGTGTGATGGGTGTGATAGGCCGTGACTTACATGTGTGATGGGTGCAATAGTCTGTAACTTACATGTGTGATAGGCTGTGACTTACATGTGTGATGGGTGTGATAGTCTGTGACTTACATGTGTGATAGGCTGTGACTTACATGCGTGATGGGTGTGATAGTCTGTGACTTACATGTGTGATGGGTGCGATAGGCCGTGACTTACATGTGTGATGGGTGTGATAGGCCGTGACTTACATGTGTGATGGGTGTGATAGTCTGTGACTTACATGTGTGATAGGCTGTGACTTACATGTGTGATGGGTGCGATAGGCCGTGACTTACATGTGTGATGGGTGTGATAGGCCGTGACTTACATGTGTGATGGGTGTGATAGTCTGTGACTTACATGTGTGATAGGCTGTGACTTACATGTGTGATAGTCTGTGACTTACATGTGTGATGGGTGCGATAGGCCGTGACTTACATGTGTGATAGTCTGTGACTTACATGTGTGATGGGTGCGATAGGCTGTGACTTACATGTGTGATAGGCTGTGACTTACATGTGTGATAGGCCGTGACTTACATGTGTGATGGGTGATAGTCTGTGACTTACATGTGTGATAGTCTGTGACTTACATGTGTGATAGGCTGTGACTTACATGTGATGGGTGTGATAGTCTGTGACTTACATGTGTGATGGGTGCGATAGTCTGTGACTTACATGTGTGATGGGTGCGATAGGCCGTGACTTACATGTGTGATAGTCTGTGACTTACATGTGTGATAGGCCGTGACTTACATGCGTGATGGGTGTGATAGTCTGTGACTTACATGTGTGATGGGTGTGATAGTCTGTGACTTACATGTGTGATGGGTGTGATAGGCCGTGACTTACATGTGTGATGGGTGTGATAGTCTGTGACTTACATGTGTGATAGGCCGTGACTTACATGTGTGATGGGTGTGATAGTCTGTGACTTACATGTGTGATGGGTGCGATAGGCCGTGACTTACATGTGTGATGGGTGTGATAGGCTGACTTACATGTGTGATAGGCCGTGACTTACATGTGTGATGGGTGCGATAGGCTGTGACTTACATGCGTGATGGGTGCGATAGGCTGTGACTTACATGTGTGATGGGTGTGATAGTCTGTGACTTACATGCGTGATGGGTGTGATAGTCTGTGACTTACATGCGTGATGGGTGTGATAGGCCGTGACTTACATGTGTGATGGGTGCGATAGGCTGTGACTTACATGTGTGATAGGCCGTGACTTACATGTGTGATAGGCCGTGACTTACATGTGTGATGGGTGTGATAGTCTGTGACTTACATGTGTGATGGGTGCGATAGGCCGTGACTTACATGTGTGATGGGTGCGATAGGCCGTGACTTACATGTGTGATGGGTGCGATAGGCTGACTTACATGTGTGATAGGCTGTGACTTACATGTGTGATGGGTGCGATAGGCTGACTTACATGTGTGATGGGTGCGATAGGCTGTGACTTACATGTGTGATTGGTGCGATAGGCTGTGACTTACATGTGTGATGGGTGTGATAGGCCGTGACTTACATGCGTGATGGGTGTGATAGTCTGTGACTTACATGCGTGATGGGTGTGATAATCTGTGACTTACATGCGTGATGGGTGTGATAGGCCGTGACTTACATGCGTGATGGGTGTGATAGGCCGTGACTTACATGCGTGATGGGTGTGATAGTCTGTGACTTACATGCGTGATGGGTGTGATAGTCTGTGACTTACATGTGTGATGGGTGCGATAGGCTGTGACTTACATGTGTGATGGGTGTGATAGTCTGTGACTTACATGTGTGATGGGTGCGATAGTCTGTGACTTACATGTGTGATGGGTGCGATAGGCTGTGACTTACATGTGTGATAGGCCGTGACTTACATGTGTGATGGGTGTGATAGTCTGTGACTTACATGTGTGATGGGTGTGATAGTCTGTGACTTACATGTGTGATAGGCTGTGACTTACATGTGTGATGGGTGTGATAGTCTGTGACTTACATGTGTGATAGTCTGTGACTTACATGTGTGATAGGCTGTGACTTACATGTGTGATGGGTGTGATAGTCTGTGACTTACATGTGTGATAGGCCGTGACTTACATGTGTGATGGGTGTGATAGTCTGTGACTTACATGTGTGATGGGTGTGATAGTCTGTGACTTACATGCGTGATGGGTGTGATAGTCTGTGACTTACATGTGTGATGGGTGCGATAGGCTGTGACTTACATGCGTGATGGGTGTGATAGTCCGTGACTTACATGCGTGATGGGTGTGATAGTCCGTGACTTACATGCGTGATGGGTGTGATAGTCTGTGACTTACATGCGTGATGGGTGTGATAGTCTGTGACTTACATGCGTGATGGGTGCGATAGGCTGTGACTTACATGTGTGATGGGTGCGATAGGCTGACTTACATGTGTGATAGGCCGTGACTTACATGTGTGATGGGTGTGATAGTCTGTGACTTACATGCGTGATGGGTGCGATAGGCTGTGGCTTACATGCGTGATGGGTGTGATAGTCTGTGACTTACATGTGTGATGGGTGCGATAGGCTGTGACTTACATGCGTGATGGGTGCGATAGTCTGTGACTTACATGTGTGATGGGTGCGATAGTCTGTGACTTACATGTGTGATGGGTGATCTACAAATAAAGCTGATAGCGACTCCAGGGCAGTATGTAGCTGGGATCTTCCCCTTGTGTCAGAACAGCTGTCTTCAACCCTTTGAACCCCGAGGGTGACATGGCAGGTGCCCCTAAACAAGGTCACATGCAGCAGCTTATGCGGATGACCTTTTGACCCTCTCCAACTACAAAATTACCTAAAAGGCACTCAGTCCCTCCCTGTCCTCTTCCACTGGATGTTCCCTCTAAACACATTTTCCTCCCAAACCTACTTTGGGGTGCAACTTACTCCACAGACTCCCCAACTTCTTCAATATAATTTACCTCATCTTTATAAATCTCTAGATGTCCAGATGGCCCCTATATGTAACGGCCCCTTCACGTGGTTCGGTGGGTGTGCAATATTTTAAATGAATTACATCCGTCTCCTCTTCCCACAATCCCATGTCCTGGTTTTCGCTCTGTCTCCCTTCTCATCAGCCTGACATCCCCCAACCTCCTCCTTCAGCCCCTATATACCTGAATACAGACGATAATTGCTTGGTGTAGTAGGGCCTTATCTCAGAAACCAACCGTACAACCACAAGTCCCAGCCGAACCGTAGCTCTAAAGTTCAATTCATAAAACAGGTCCTCGTCTGGGGAGGCATGTGCAGCGAGTGTGGTTGTCCCCTCCGGGCCTCGGTACCAGGTCGGGGCCCAGACTATAAACCTCAGCAGAAGCCGCTCACCTGCAGGGCATATGCAGGTGCGTTTACACAGACAGATTTATCTGACAGATCTTTGAAGCCAAAACCAGGAACAGACTATAAACAGAACAGGTCATAAAGGAAAGGCTGGGATCTATCCTCTTTTCAAATCCATTCCTGGCTTTGGCTTCCAATATCTGTCAGATAAATCTTTCTGTGTAAACGGGGCCTATTAGAAAAAGCGGTTTTTAACGATGGCAAATGAGATTATCGTTAATCTGAAGTCGTTCCCCATATTACACAGAACAATAGTCGTTACTATGATCGTTTACTCCATCTGATCCCGGCAAATGGAGGAACGAGGTGGAATTACAGAACAATTAATGAACAAATGCAGAATTACAGCGAACGATTAACGATGATTTTGGTGTCTGCACCAAACAAACGATTTCTCGTTGGTCGTTCAATCGTTGCTGCATTTACACAAAACGATTATCATTAAAAATTCAAATAATATGCCGATAATTTGCGTGATAATTGTCCCGTGTTATAGGACCCTTACTCAGAGCACAGCAGTGCCATCTTTCTTTCTGGAATTTTCTTGACTTTTTTCTAAATAAATAGGTTACCGTGAGAATCTGCCGGACTGAAGCCGATGAGCAGTCACTATGCAGGGAGACCTCGACATAACGGGACAAATCCTCAGCATGGGGCGGGGAGAGAGTCCTTGTCCATTGGTTGTGTCCGTTATTGCAGCTTACAAAGAATTCAAGGGAACACAGAGACCTGTTATTATGTTTAAAGAGGAACCATTTATTTGTGGCTCCCGTGTAATAATCAGCAATGTCCATGATGTGCACACATGATCAGGAAGCCTCGCAATATGGACGGCACGGACGGCGCTCAGCCGTGAAGATGGTGGTCGACCTAGCAGGATTAGCGTAACAGAGGGAGGAGGCACTGCGCTCCTGGTTAGCATCTTCTATTATACATTCAACAAAATCGTCATGGCTATGGATGATGGAGGATGCGGAGTCAGCAGTGGGAGTTCTATTCTATTTACATATCAGGAATGGGGGTCGGGGCCCCTGGTTACTGGTCCTTCTTGCTCTCTATGGCAGGATTCTCCTCACCTTCCGCCTCTTCTTGGTTCTTATAGATCTTCTTCGCTTTCTGGTAAAGCTCGTTCAGGTTGAATTCTCGGATAACGTTTTCCTGATGAAGAAAAATTAAAAATTAAGAAAATGTGCATTGAATGTCATCACTACGGCTTCATACACAAAGACAGAGTGCCATCAGACCTGGAGCGATCAGCTGTGATCACCTGAGAGAGCTGCAGCGGCCACTACAGAAGAAGCTTGGTATT
The DNA here is from genome assembly GCF_027789765.1 of Dendropsophus ebraccatus. NCBI lineage: Eukaryota > Metazoa > Chordata > Amphibia > Anura > Hylidae > Dendropsophus > Dendropsophus ebraccatus. The sequence continues at coordinate 1,830,242 of NC_091461.1, read as the reverse complement.
ACACAGTCCTCCAGAGCAGGAGATCTATCTAGCTGAAGTGGTAGGACAGATGGGAAAACTATTATACACTCAATTATAAGAACCTGCCCTGATGTAGGCTCCTTGTGTGCATTAAGGTTTTAATATTCTTTATCCAACCATGTATACGAGGATGCAAATGCACAAATCCTTGTGTACATGATTGGATAAAGAATATTAAAGCATATTATTTTGTGTGTGTATTCTCTCTTTATTGGACTGCTTTCGGAGGGTGACAGGCCCTCTTGGATACACACGTGTGTGAGAGACCCATGTGCAGCTCATTTTGTATATATTGCATTAAGGTTTTGTCAGCAGAGTGTTCTGTGCTGCTGCTTCAGACTACAGGAAAGTTACAGTAAGTAAAAATTACACTTTCCCTTACGTCCAGAGCAGCAGCACGAAAGGGGATGTAGCAAGCAGGTAAGACAAAAAGCGAGTTCAGTGATTACTGTGTTTTGTTGGTCGATTTGCTATTGCCCCAACTAGCCTGTCTGTGGATGGAAGCCTGCCTTGGCAAGCCCTTGTCATAATCGCAATACTCGCACCTTGAGTTAGACATTGACAAAAAGGGGCCACCCTGGTGTTTCCCTATTTATGTTCCAATACTCGCAACCGAGTGGGACTTAAGGGGCTATTTATCAGGGTGGTGTGGTGCTCTCCCTATCATGGAGGCACCCCGTGGCAACAGGCTAAAGATATCTGGCTATCCCGTGTTTTGAGACTCGCAACCGAGGCTCCACGGACTCCTGTTTTGCATATTTAAATTTTGTGGGGCATCAGTGGAGACTCTTGATTGAGGACTTCATTGGAGTTTTTTTCACTGTTCTCCTTGAGTTCAGTGATTACTGTGTTTTGTTGGTCAAAAAGCGAGTTAAACCTCACCTATCAGCCATAGGCGACGTCCTGCCGAAGGTTGGTTAGTCAGGTGACCCAATGTACAGTTTGGCAAATGTTTTAAATAAAAACCCAGAGGCAGTCATGCAGATCATTGGGTACAGAATTCTTCTTGGCTGGTGACGAGGACACTGACTTTGTAGAGTGCACTTTATTAGGCTGCAGCACATGAAGTCCGGCTTCCTGACAGTATACAGAGGTGGTCTCTCTAACCCAGGGGTCCCCAAACTGCGCCCCCCCCCCCCCCCCGAGGCCTTTTATCCGGCCCCCGCCGCACTTCCGGAAAGGACAACTCTTTCATTGGTGGTCAGTGAGAAGACTGCTCTCACTGACCACCAATAAAAGAGTTCCCCCTTCCGGATCACGCCAGCCTCTGCCCCGCATCCACACTGCTGCCGACATCCCCGCCGAAGGGATCCCCCAGCAGGTGCAGCGACGTCATCACTGCCCCTGCCGGAGGATCCATCAGAGATCATGTCCAGGTTACATCCAAGGCGGGGGGGGGGGGGGGGGGGGGGGGGGGGGGGTGGTTTGGTGGTCCGTGCGGCGCGGAGGAGGCTGGCGGCAGGGCTGACATCTCACACTGCTCCGAGATCTGCGGTCCTGCTCCAGGATCTGCGGTCTGGTGCAACGGACCGCAGATCCTGGAGCAGTGTCAGATGTTATCCCTGCCGCCAGCCTCCTCCGCGCCGCACGGACCACCAACCCCCCGCCTGGGATGTAACCTGGACATGATCTCTGAGGGATCCTCCGGCAGGGGCAGTGATGACGTCGCTTCTCCTGCTGGGGGATCCCTCCAACGACTGACCGGCTGAAGAGGAGTGAAAAGGCACTATTAGGTGAGTATAATTTTTTTTTTTTTTGTAGCAATGCAGGGGGGCATTATACCTATATGGGGGACATTGCAGGGGGGCATAATAACTATATGGGGGGCATTGCAGGGGGTCATTATAACTATATGGGGGACATTGTTACTATATGGGGGACATTGCAGGGAGACAATATAACTATATGGGGGACATTGCAGGGGGGCATTATAACTATATGGGGGACATTGCAGGGGGACAATATAACTATATGGGGGGCATTGCAGGGGGTCATTATAACTATATGGGGGACATTGTTACTATATGGGGGACATTGCAGGGAGACAATATAACTATATGGGGGACATTGCAGGGGGTCATTATAACTATATGGGGGACATTATTACTATATGGGGGACATTGCAGGGGGGCAATATAAATATATGGGGGACAATGCAGGGGTACATTATTAGTATATGGGGTGAGGGGGCTGGTTGAGGGTGTGAAGGGGGAGTTAGGGGAGGCTGATTGAGGGGGGAGTGAGGGGTGGAAAGAGAGGGATGCTTTTACGTTTTGTTTTTTTTTTTTTTGGGGGGGGGGCGTTGTGGCATTTTGCACTGGGATTTGATTATAGTTTTTTTTTTTTTTTTTATAGTCCGGCCCTCCGACGGTCATAGGGACAGTGAACTGGCCCCCTGTGTGAAAAGTTTGGGGACCCCTGCTCTAACCCATCTAAAGTGGCTTTTGAGGATTGCAACTTGGTTTTTTGTTTTTTTTCCTGCAAAAGAAAAGATGATCAGACCTCCTAAACTCCCTGGTTCAAACAGTTTATATTCTGGCTCTGCCCACTTCCGAACATCTTCAATCTTCCTTATTGGAGGGCAAGAACACATGCAACTCAAAGGTCGATTTATGTTAACAAAGGATCAAACCTTTGAGTAAAGTCCTGAACCGCACCCGATCCTGAAGGAAAATAAGGGAGGGCTCAGAAACCCCCAGTGCTTGAATCTCACTCGCTTGCGGGGTTAATAGCCACCAGGAAGCAGACTTTCAGATATAGGCTTGAAGGGTGCCAGAGTTGCTCCAACACGCGTTCCATGAGGCCCAGGGTGGCCTTGATCAATATATCAGCCCATCACGCCATAATCTTCTGTCTAGGATTGCAGACAGAGGTTCGATACGTGAACTCTGGGGGCAACCTTCAAGTTAAAACCTGAGACCGTCAAACAACCTTTCTCAAAACCCTCCTGGAAAAATTAAAGAATTGATAGAGATGTAGAAGAGATCATTTTTAACATAGCAGCCTTCGACCAGCTTCCTAACCCTCAGGTAGGTTCTATTGGTAGATGCAGCCTTGGACTGGCTAATCTCCAGGCGGTTAACTTCAGGGAGTCAAGATTCAGACATGGCCGGCGGTCCCGAGTTATTAAGGGAGATTGGTGGACGTCTCCAGAATATTTCCCTAGACATTACTATCCAACTGCTAGTGTCAACTTCTGTAATTTCTCTGGAGGAAGAGATAGGGTCACAGACTGGGCATCTTGTTATGTACTCCAGGAATAGTACCAGCCTTGTGCAAATATTAGTCACTCGCACCTGCTGCGTTTGCCATTAAGAACCAGTCTTCTAGGTAAGACGCAATGACGACCCCGGATTCTTTCAGGACGGCGACTACAGCTGACAGGTGACATAACCTTGGTGAATGTGAACAGAGCGGAGGTCATCTCAGACAGAAGGGCTGTACACTTTGAACGTTGCCGCCACTTGCCTTGCAAAGCAATGTGCCGTTGTCTCTGCAGGTAGAAGTGTCTCCAATCTAGCATGGTCAGGTCTAGGAGGGAAAATACAGAGAGTGCATCCTCTATATACAACCTTCTTCATGAGATGAACTCACTTCCAACTGTAGATCTATGATCATTCACCAGCTGCCTATATTCTTTGATAGATAGATCTCCAGATAGTCTTCGTCTTCTAGGACCCTCTCTAACACCTTCACAAAGAGGCGGCCGTCTCTCTCGCGCAGGGCCTGATTGGAGTGCAGCACAAGTTGTCTGTGGGATTTCTGTATGATCACCTTTCCTTATTGTGTCTACACCCTGTGGGCGAGAAGTCGCCCCCTGTCTGAGGGTACATCTACGGCTATTGCCAGAGAAGCCAATGTCATGAGATTCTTTGTCCCCATCCCCAAGGCCTCTGCCCGATCCTTCACCTCTTCCAGTACTTTTCATATGGCAATTCCTGTAGAATGTGGAACAAAACAGGAGTTTCTTATCCTTTTATTAGACTGGGGCGGAGATTCTACCTTTCTGTAAGAAACGTTTCTCCTGAGAGTCCAGTACAATCCAAACAGCCTATTCAGGCCGAATCTCATGGCACATACAACTATAAAGATTGAATGTCCGTCGCTCCCACAGTCTAATCCACAAGGCACAACTCCAACCATGGAGCCAGGGATCAGGCGACCGCGCATGCTGCACTGCAGTAACACACGGACAATCACAAGCATGAGCAATGTGCTTACAACTATATATATAATATCCATCTGGAGGAGCCATGACCTTAGTGCAAGGAACGCTCATCCTACCACCTGTCCCTCAGGAGGACACACATAAGCCTATCCCCTGCTCCCCTGTCCCTCAGGAGGACACACATAAGCCTATCCCCTGTCCCTCAGGAGGACACACATAAGCCTATCCCCTGCTCCCCTGTCCCTCAGGAGGACACACATAAGCCTATCCCCTGCTCCTCTGTCCCTCAGGAGGACACACATAAGCCTATCCCCTGCTCCTCTGTCCCTCAGGAGGACACACATAAGCCTATCCCCTGCTCCTCTGTCCCTCAGGAGGACACACAGATAAGCCTATCCCCTGCTCCTCTGTCCCTCAGGAGGACACACAGATAAGCCTATCCCCTGTCCCTCAGGAGGACACACATAAGCCTATCCCCTGCTCCCCTGTCCCTCAGGAGGACACACATAAGCCTAGCCCCTGCTCCCCTGTCCCTCAGGAGGACACACATAAGCCTATCCCCTGCTCCCCTGTCCCTCAGGAGGACACACATAAGCCTATCCCCTGCTCCCCTGTCCCTCAGGAGGACACACATAAGCCTATCCCTCAGGACAACACACATAAGCCTATCCCCTGCTCCTCAGGAGGACACACATAAGCCTATCTCCTGTCCCTCAGGAGGACACACATAAGCCTATCCCCTGCTCCCCTGTCCCTCAGGAGGACACACATAAGCCTATCCCCTGCTCCCCTGTCCCTCAGGAGGACACACATAAGCCTATCCCCTGCTCACCTTTCCCTCAGGAGGACACACAGATAAGCCTATCCCCTGCTCACCTTTCCCTCAGGAGGACACACATAAGCCTATTCCCTGCTCCTCTGTCCCTCAGGAGGACACACATAAGCCTATTCCCTGCTCCTCTGTCCCTCAGGAGGACACACAGATAAGCCTATCCCCTGCTCCTCAGGAGGACACACATAAGCCTATCCCCTGCTCACCTGTCCCTCAGGAGGACACACATAAGCCTATCCCCTGCTCCTCAGGAGGACACACATAAGCCTAGCCCCTGCTCACCTGTCCCTCAGGAGGACACACATAAGCCTATCCCCTGTCCCTCAGGAGGACACACAGATAAGCCTATCCCCTGCTCCCCTGTCCCTCAGGAGGACACACATAAGCCTATCCCCTGCTCCCCTGTCCCTCAGGAGGACACACATATAAGCCTATCCCCTGCTCCTCTGTCCCTCAGGAGGACACACATAAGCCTATCCCCTGCTCCCCTGTCCCTCAGGAGGACACACATATAAGCCTATCCCCTGCTCCTCTGTCCCTCTGGAGGACACACATAAGCCTATCCCCTCCTCACCTGTCCCTCAGGAGGACACAACACAAGGAGCAGAGATCAGGCCAGGTTCCTATAGGCGGAGTGATTAAGTCATTGCTTGTTTTACCAGTAGGATCTCCCCATTGGTGCAGCTGCTTAGTACGTGAGGGAAACAGAGAATCCCTCACAGGGATGAGCTGTAATAACTGCATGGATTGTGCTGCAGACACTAGATAGGCAGGATTACACTTATAAAAGCAAATGGCTCTGTTCACACTACAGACAAGGACAGTACCTGAGTGAAGCTCCAGGACACAGCGCGCCCCTTCTTATCGATCTGTGGCCGCCGTAATACCTCTTTGCCACCTTGAAACAAGATGAGTGTGGGGAGCTGCTTGGAGAGAGGCGAGGGGCTGACGTTATACCTGGTGGGAGAGAGAAGACGGCGACGTCACACACCGGCGGGAGAGGGGGGACGGGGACGCCACGCACCGGCGGGAGAGAGGGGACGGGGACGTCACACACCGGCGGGAGAGAGGGGACGGGGACGTCACACACTGGTGGGAGAGAGAGGACGCTGCCGTTTAGAGGTCGGCGGGAGAGAGGGGACGGGGACGTCACACACCGGCGGGAGAGAGGGGACGGGGACGTCACACACCGGCGGGAGAGAGGGGACGGGGACGCCACACACCGGCGGGAGAGAGGGGACGGGGACGCCACACACCGGCGGGAGAGAGGGGACGGGGACGCCACACACCGGCGGGAGAGAGGGGACGGGGACGCCACACACCGGCGGGAGAGAGGGGACGGGGACGTCACACACCGGCGGGAGAGAGGGGACGGGGACGTCACACACCGGCGGGAGAGAGGGGACGGGGACGTCACACACCGGCGGGAGAGAGGGGACGGGGACGTCACACAGTGGTGGGAGAGAGGGGACGGGGACGTCACACAGTGGTGGGAGAGAGAGGACGTTGCCGTTTAGAGGTCGGCCTAGCACCATTCTTACCTGGTACTGACGTCCGGGTATCTGCCTATATCCACCTTACCGAACTTCAGCCCGGCACAGTTATATCTGGGAAAGAGACAGGTCAGGTTAGGAGAAGTCATAGAGTGCATGTGTGCGAGAGCCACAGCGGGGAGGGGACTCACTTCAGAGACAGCTCCGCATAAATGGGGGCAAATGACTGACACTCAGACGACCAATTCGCAAAATATTCCACAATCCATGAAACACGCCGATCAGACTGCATCTCCTCCTGCAGAGAGAAAGACGGGTGAGACGGGGCGAGACCTCCGCCAGGCACAGGGTAAAGATGGCAGCCTCACTGGCCGGCCCTGGTCACATGACAAGAGGAATCAGATGTATATCCCTGGTGTACAGACAGACAGCGCAGTGACATCACAGGAGGATATCCCTGGTGTATAGACAGTGCAGTGAGGATATCCCTGGTGTATAGACAGCGCAGTGAGGATATCCCTGGTGTATAGACAACGCAGTGAGGATATCCCTGGTGTATAGACAACGCAGTGAGGATATCCCTGGTGTATAGACAATGCAGTGAGGATATCCCTGGGGTATAGACAGTGCAGTGAGGATATCCCTGGTGTATAGACAGTGCAGTGAGGATATCCCTGGGGTATAGACAGTGCAGTGAGGATATCCCTGGTGTATAGACAGCGCAGTGAGGATATCCCTGGTGTATAGACAGCGCAGTGAGGATATCCCTGGTGTATAGACAGCGCAGTGAGGATATCCCTGGTGTATAGACAGCGCAGTGAGGATATCCCTGGTGTATAGACAGCGCAGTGAGGATATCCCTGGTGTATAGACAATGCAGTGAGGATATCCCTGGTGTATAGACAGTGCAGTGAGGATATCCCTGGTGTATAGACAATGCAGTGAGGATATCCCTGGGGTATAGACAGTGCAGTGAGGATATCCCTGGTGTATAGACAGTGCAGTGAGGATATCCCTGGGGTATAGACAGTGCAGTGAGGATATCCCTGGTGTATAGACAGCGCAGTGAGGATATCCCTGGTGTATAGACAGTGCAGTGAGGATATCCCTGGTGTATAGACAATGCAGTGAGGATATCCCTGGTGTATAGACAGCGCAGTGAGGATATCCCTGGTGTATAGACAGTGCAGTGAGGATATCCCTGGTGTATAGACAATGCAGTGAGGATATCCCTGGTGTATAGACAGTGCAGTGAGGATATCCCTGGTGTATAGACAATGCAGTGAGGATATCCCTGGTGTATAGACAGTGCAGTGAGGATATCCGTGGTGTATAGACAGTGCAGTGAGGATATCCCTGGTGTACAGATAGACAGCGCAGTGAGGATATCCCTGGTGTACAGATAGACAGCGCAGTGACATCACAATAGGATATCCCCGTGTATAGCCTGGCAGCTGTGATGATGTCACAGTCTGTACACAGCGCAGTGACATCACAGAGCGGCGCAGCCATGGTCTCCTCCTCCACCAGGGCAGCTGTATGTGGTGCTGTCAGCAGGAGGAGGAATGTGTCATCCCTTACAGCAGCAGCTTGTGCTCCAGAGCTGCTCTTCCTACTGTGTCATCAGATGTGAGGTCCCCGGCGGCGGCTCTTACCTCAATGGTCTTATCACTGAAATACTTAATGTGTTCAGGGCCCAGATAGAGCGGAGGCTTACACGTCATGAGGAAGACTGTGGAGAAGAGCAGAGGAGGAAGGCTGAGAGCCGGCCGAATGCACAGTGACACCCCCCCGCACAGTCTCTGCACACACTGACCCCCCCCCCCGCGCACACAGTCTCTGCACACACTGCCCCCCCCGCACGCAGTCTCTGCACACACTGCCCCCCCCCCGCACGCAGTCTCTGCACACACTGCCCCCCCCCCCCCGCACGCAGTCTCTGCACACACTGCCCCCCCCCCGCACGCAGTCTCTGCACACACTGCCCCCCCCCGCACGCAGTCTCTGCACACACTGCCCCCCCCCCCGCACGCAGTCTCTGCACACACTGCCCCCCCCCGCGCGCAGTCTCTGCACACACTGCCCCCCCCCCGCGCGCAGTCTCTGCACACACTGCCCCCCCCCCCCCCCCGCGCGCAGTCTCTGCACACACTGACCCCCCCCGCGCGCAGTCTCTGCACACACTGCCCCCCCCCCCCGCGCGCAGTCTCTGCACACACTGACCCCCCCCGGGCGCAGTCTCTGCACACACTGACCCCCCCCGCGCGCAGTCTCTGCACACACTGACCCCCCCCGCGCGCAGTCTCTGCACACACTGACCCCCCCCCCGCACGCAGTCTCTGCACACACTGCCCCCCCCCCCCCCCCGCGTGCAGTCTCTGCACACACTGACCCCCCCCCGCAGTCTCTGCACACACTGACGCTTACCCAGGCACAGGGTAACATACAACAGGCCCATACGGATATCCAGGCGGAAGAACAAGATGGTGTTGGCGACTTTACTGAACATGAAGATGTTCCCGATGTGCTGCTCAATGGTGACTGAAAGAGATTACAGGGTTACGGTGGACACCGCGCAGCAATACGAGCCCCCCCATCAGTCATATCCTGACCCCAGCCCCCCCCATCAGTCATATCCTGACCCCAGCCCCCCCCCATCAGTCATATCCTGACCCCAGCCCCCCCCCATCAGTCATATCCTGACCCCAGCCCCCCCCATCAGTCATATCCTGACCCCAGCCCCCCCCCATCAGTTATATCCTGACCCCAGCCCTCCCCCCCATCAGTTATATCCTGACCCCAGCCCCCCCCCCCATCAGTCATATCCTGACCCCAGCCCCCCACCATCAGTTATATCCTGACCCCAGCCCTCCATCCCCCCCCCCAATCATTTCCATCCTGACCCCCACTCACTGCTCCGCCGGTTTTTCATCATGACGATGGCGCTGAGGAACATGAGGATCTCCACTTCTCTCTGCAGGAAGAGACCAGACATCAGCGGCTAGATATAGGGGTCTCCGGACCCCCCACCCCCCACACTGTACCCATTACTGGTGCCTCCTCCTCCCCCACACTGTACCCATTACTGGTGTCTCCTCCTCCCCCACACTGTACCCATTACTGGTGTCTCCTCCTCCCCCACACTGTACCCATTACTGGTGTCTCCTCCTCCCCACACACTGTACCCATTACTGGTGTCTCCTCCTCCCCACACACTGTACCCATTACTGGTGTCTCCTCCTCCCCCCACACTGTACCCATTACTGGTGTCTCCTCCTCCCCCCACACTGTACCCATTACTGGTGTCTCCTCCTCCCCCCACACTGTACCCATTACTGGTGTCTCCTCCTCCCCCCCCCCCCCACTGTACCCATTACTGGTGTCTCCTCCTCCCCCACACTGTACCCATTACTGGTGTCTCCTCCTCCCCACACACTGTACCCATTACTGGTGTCTCCTCCTCCCCCCCACACTGTACCCATTACTGGTGTCTCCTCCTCCCCCCACACTGTACCCATTACTGTTGTCTCCTCCTCCCCCCACACTGTACCCATTACTGGTGTCTCCTCCTCCCCCCCCACTGTACCCATTACTGGTGTCTCCTCCTCCCCCACACTGTACCCATTACTGGTGTCTCCTCCTCCCCCCCCACTGTACCCATTACTGGTGTCTCCTCCTCCCCCCACACTGTACCCATTACTGGTGTCTCCTCCTCCCCCCACACTGTACCCATTACTGGTGTCTCCTCCTCCCCCCACACTGTACCCATTACTGGTGTCTCCTCCTCCCCCCACACTGTACCCATTACTGGTGTCTCCTCCGCCCCCCACACTGTACCCATTACTGGTGTCTCCTCCTCCCCCCACACTGTACCCATTACTGGTGTCTCCTCCTCCCCCCACACTGTACCCATTACTGGTGTCTCCTCCTCCCCCCACACTGTACCCATTACTGGTGTCTCCTCCTCCCCCCCCCCCCCCCACTGTACCCATTACTGGTGTCTCCTCCTCCCCACACACTGTACCCATTACTGGTGTCTCCTCCTCCCCCCACACTGTACCCATTACTGGTGTCTCCTCCTCCCCCCACACTGTACCCATTACTGATATCTCCTCCTCCCCCCACACTGTACCCATTACTGGTGTCTCCTCCTCCCCCCCCCACTGTACCCATTACTGGTGTCTCCTCCTCCCCCACACTGTACCCATTACTGGTGTCTCCTCCCCCCCCCCCCACTGTACCCATTACTGGTGTCTCCTCCTCCCCCCACACTGTACCCATTACTGGTGTCTCCTCCTCCCCCCACACTGTACCCATTACTGGTGTCTCCTCCTCCCCCCACACTGTACCCATTACTGGTGTCTCCTCCTCCCCCCACACTGTACCCATTACTGGTGTCTCCTCCTCCCCCCACACTGTACCCATTACTGGTGTCTCCTCCTCCCCCCACACTGTACCCATTACTGGTGTCTCCTCCTCCCCCCACACTGTACCCATTACTGGTGTCTCCTCCTCCCCCACACTGTACCCATTACTGGTGTCTCCTCCTCCCCCCCCACTGTACCCATTACTGGTGTCTCCTCCTCCCCCCACACTGTACCCATTACTGGTGTCTCCTCCTCCCCCACACTGTACCCATTACTGGTGTCTCCTCCTCCCCCCACACTGTACCCATTACTGGTGTCTCCTCCTCCCCCCACACTGTACCCATTACTGGTGTCCTCCTCCTCCCCCCACACTGTACCCATTACTGGTGTCTCCTCCTCCCCCCACACTGTACCCATTACTGGTGTCTCCTCCTCCCCCACACTGTACCCATTACTGGTGTCTCCTCCTCCCCCACACTGTACCCATTACTGGTGTCTCCTCCTCCCCCCCCCTGTACCCATTACTGGTGTCTCCTCCTCCCCCCACACTGTACCCATTACTGGTGTCTCCTCCTCCCCCCACACTGTACCCATTACTGGTGTCTCCTCCTCCCCCCACACTGTACCCATTACTGGTGTCTCCTCCTCCCCCCACACTGTACCCATTACTGGTGTCTCCTCCTCCCCCCACACTGTACCCATTACTGGTGTCATCCTCCTCCCCCCACACTGTACCCATTACTGGTGTCTCCTCCTCCCCCCACACTGTACCCATTACTGGTGTCTCCTCCTCCCCCCACACTGTACCCATTACTGGTGTCTCCTCCTCCCCCCCCCACTGTACCCATTACTGGTGCCTCCTCCTCCCCCACACTGTACCCATTACTGGTGTCTCCTCCTCCCCCCCCACTGTACCCATTACTGGTGTCTCCTCCTCCCCCCACACTGTACCCATTACTGGTGTCTCCTCCTCCCCCACACTGTACCCATTACTGGTGTCTCCTCCTCCCCCACACTGTACCCATTACTGGTGCCTCCTCCCCCCACACACTGTACCCATTACTGGTGTCTCCTCCTCCCCCCCCACTGTACCCATTACTGATGTCTCCTCCTCCCCCCACACTGTACCCATTACTGGTGTCTCCTCCTCCCCCCACACTGTACCCATTACTGGTGTCTCCTCCTCCCCCACACTGTACCCATTACTGGTGCCTCCTCCCCCACACTGTACCCATTACTGGTGTCTCCTCCCCCCACACACTGTACCCATTACTGGTGTCTCCTCCTCCCCCCACACTGTACCCATTACTGGTGTCTCCTCCTCCCCCCACACACTGTACCCATTACTGGTGTCTCCTCCTCCCCCCACACTGTACCCATTACTGGTGTCTCCTCCTCCCCCACACTGTACCCATTACTGGTGTCTCCCCCCCCCCCCACACTGTACCCATTACTGGTGTCTCCTCCTCCCCCCACACACACACTGTACCCATTACGGCTGCACAGCCCCCCGGGGGACACACATAACGGCTGCACAGCCCCCCCTGGGGGACTAGGGATGCACGATGCACCGAAAAATTGATACTACTATCGATCTTCGGGGCAAAATAACGGTTCGGTACCAGGATTTCCTGGTATCGATACTTTGTTAAACTACAAAATAGCGTAGTTTAACAGAGTATAGTGCAGAGAACATGACAGACGGCTACCTGAGCGCCTGTCATGTTCTCTATGTGCCACCCCTGCAAACACAGACCTGGGACCCTGCTCTTTCGTGCACCATGCTGCTGCCGCCGGCCACTCCTGCCTCTCACATCGCCGACCCGGGGACACGTGTGTGCCACAGCGGGGTTGGCAGCTGCGATAGTGCTGAGGTCTTATGGAATAAGATGAGCGGCATGAGCTTCCCCCCTCCACAGGCACCGGGCATGAGACAGAGCTGGGCCCGGTGAGTGTCTGACAAGAGCCGAGGGGGACGCGGGGTCCCGGGTCAGTACAGCATTACAGAGCAGCGGCGGCGGCGGCAGGAGAGCGAAGAGAGAGGCTGAGAGCTGCACCGTCCGGGGGAGAAGGCTGGAGGTGGGGGAGGTGAGGAGGAGATCTGACAGGAGGTGGGTGGCTGTGAGGTGGGGGAGGTGAGGAGGAGATCTGACAGGAGGTGGGTGGCTGTGAGGTGGGGGAGGTGAGGAGGAGATCTGACAGGAGGTGGGTGGCTGTGAGGTGGGGGAGGTGAGGAGGAGATCTGACAGGAGGTGGGTGGCTGTGAGGTGGGGGAGGTGAGGAGGAGATCTGACAGGAGGTGGGTGGCTGTGAGGTGAGGGCGGCAAGGAGGAGATCTGACAGGAGGTGGATGGCTGTGAGGTGGGGGCGGCAGGCAGGACCGTCAGGACACTCCCGGGCCGGCACCAGCAATGTGGGGGGTGAGCAAAAGGTCGGCCTGGCTGCAACTGGGAAGGGGGAGGGGGGCGGTAGCCTGCACATTACTCTGCCGCCCGAATCCAGCTGGAATAGTGCAACTACAACCCCCATCATCCCTGATAGCTGAAGTGTATTACATGACTACAACCCCCATCATCCCTGATAGCTGAAGTGTATTACATGCCTACAGCCCCCATCATCCCTGATAGCTGAAGTGTATTACATGACTACAGCCCCCATCATCCCTGATAGCTGAAGTGTATTACATGACTACAGCCCCCATCATCCCTGATAGCTGAAGTGTATTACATGACTACAGCCCCCATCATCCCTGATAGCTGAAGTGTGTTACATGTATACAACCCCCATCATCCCTGATAGCTGAAGTGTATTACATGACTACAACCCCCATCATCCCTGATAGCTGAAGTGTGTTACATGACTACAACCCCCATCATCCCTGATAGCTGAAGTGTGTTACATGACTACAACCCCCATCATCCCTGATAGCTGAAGTGTATTACATGCCTACAGCCCCCATCATCCCTGATAGCTGAAGTGTATTACATGACAACAACCCCCATCATCCCTGATAGCTGAAGTGTATTACATGACTACAGCCCCCATCATCCCTGATAGCTGAAGTGTATTACATGACTACAGCCCCCATCATCCCTGATAGCTGAAGTGTGTTACATGACTACAGTTCCCATCACCCCCCTGATAGCTGAAGTGTATTACATGACTACAACCCCCATCATCCCTGATAGCTGAAGTGTGTTACATGACTACAACCCCCATCATCCCTGATAGCTGAAGTGTGTTACATGACTACAACCCCCATCATCCCTGATAGCTGAAGTGTGTTACATGACTACAGCCCCCATCATCCCTGATAGCTGAAGTGTATTACATGACTACAACCCCCATCATCCCTGATAGCTGAAGTGTATTACATGACTACAGCCCCCATCATCCCTGATAGCTGAAGTGTATTACATGACTACAGCCCCCATCATCCCTGATAGCTGAAGTGTGTTACATGACTACAACCCCATCATCCCTGATAGCTGAAGTGTGTTACATGACTACAACCCCATCATCCCTGATAGCTGAAGTGTGTTACATGACTACAACCCCCATCATCCCTGATAGCTGAAGTGTGTTACATGACTACAGCCCCCATCATCCCTGATAGCTGAAGTGTATTACATGACTACAACCCCCATCATCCCTGATAGCTGAAGTGTGTTACATGACTACAGCCCCCATCATCCCTGATAGCTGAAGTGTATTACATGACTACAGCCCCCATCATCCCTGATAGCTGAAGTGTGTTACATGACTACAACCCCATCATCATGCATTATTGTGCATATTATAAGATTATCACCTTCCTGATGACGCACGGTAAATGGTGCAAGCGGAGAAACCACCAAATTCTCTCCCACATAAAAACTAAATAAACTACAGATCGCCCCACAGCCATGCAGGCTAAGAGATAAAGTGTTAGGACTGAGAATAGGGAAATTTTTTTAAGAAAATTTATTTTAAATAATATGGTCCGTACGGGCGCATCTCTATTCTTGTGGGGGGGGGGGGGGGGGGGGGGGGGGGGGGGGGGTTTAAATAAAATTTATTAAGTATCGAATTGGTATCAAACATTGAAAAAAAGTTGGTATTGGTATCGAACTCAAAATTCTGGTATTGTGACAACACTACGGGGGACACAGATAACGGCTGCACAGCCCCCCCCGGGGGACACACATAACGGCTGCACAGCCCCCCCCCGGGGGACACACATTACGACTGCACAGCCCCCCCCGGGGGACACACATAACGGCTGCACAGCCCCCCCGGGGGACACACATAACGGCTGCACAGCCCCCCCCCGGGGGACACACATAACGGCTGCACAGCCCCCACCGGGGGACACACATAACGGCTGCACAGCCCCCCCCCGGGGGACACACATAACGGCTGCACAGCCCCCCCCCGGGGGACACACATAACGGCTGCACAGCCCCCCCCCCCGGGGGACACACATAACGGCTGCACAGCCCCCCCCCGGGGGACACACATAACGGCTGCACAGCCCCCCCCCGGGGGACACACATAACGGCTGCACAGCCCCCCCCCCCCGGGGGACACACATAACGGCTGCACAGCCCCCCCCGGGGGACACACATAACGGCTGCACAGCCCCCCCCCGGGGGACACACATAACGGCTGCACAGCCCCCCCCGGGGGACACACATAACGGCTGCACAGCCCCCCCCGGGGGACACACATAACGGCTGCACAGCCCCCCCCCCCCCCCCTGGGGACACACATAACGGCTGCACAGCACCCCCTGGGGACACACATAACGGCTGCACAGCCCCCCGGGGGACACAGATAACGGCTGCACAGCCCCCCCGGGGGACACACATAACGGCTGCACAGCCCCCCCGGGGGACACACATAACGGCTGCACAGCCCCCCCGGGGGACACACATAACGGCTGCACAGCCCCCCCTGGGGACACACATAACGGCTGCACAGCCCCCCGGGGGACACAGATAACGGCTGCACAGCCCCCCCGGGGGACACACATAACGGCTGCACAGCCCCCCCGGGGGACACACATAACGGCTGCACAACCCCCCCCCCCCCCCGGGGGACACACATAACGGCTGCACAACCCCCCCCCCCCCCCGGGGACACACAACCCCCCCCCCCCCCCCCCGGGGACACACATAACGGCTGCACAGCCCCCCCCGGGGGACACACATAACGGCTGCACAGCCCCCCCCCGGGGGACACACATAACGGCTGCACAGCCCCCCCCGGGGGACACACATAACGGCTGCACAGCCCCCCCCGGGGGACACACATAACGGCTGCACAGCACCCCCTGGGGACACACATAACGGCTGCACAGCCCCCCGGGGGACACAGATAACGGCTGCACAGCCCCCCCGGGGGACACACATAACGGCTGCACAGCCCCCCCGGGGGACACACATAACGGCTGCACAACCCCCCCCCCCCCCCCCCCGGGGGACCCACAACCCCCCCCCCCCCCCCCGGGGGACACACAACCCCCCCCCCCCCCGGGGGACACACATAACGGCTGCACAGCCCCCCCCCCCCCCCGGGGGACACAGATAACGGCTGCACAGCCCGTGCCCTTCACGCTCCTCACCCAGTCAAAGTCACAGGGGTTTCCGTCCTCCCGCTGGGTCGGCAGCGCCGTGCACACAGGCGGCACCTTGCGGATGAGCAGGAAGGAGGCGGAGAGCAGCGCGGACAGCAGGTAGTAGGGCTGAGACACCCAGCGCCATAGCCCGGGCGCCGCGTACACCAGAGCGAGCAGCGGAGCGATCACCGCCATGCTGACAGAACACAGGAGCCCGCAGAGACGCCGCGGCCAATCAGAAGCAGCGCTGCCTCTGGACTAGACCTTACGTCACGCAGCTCCGGCCAATCAGGAGCCGCGACATTGACGGCGTCTGTAAATAGAAGCTGGCGGACTGCCCCGAATGGACCTGTGAGCAGGGAAACGCGGGCGCCGCTTCTGATTGGCTGCTGTTAGAGGGGCTCGGCCCACCGGAAGTGACGAGCCCTCTCTCGATCTGCGGGCGCAGGGGGCGGGCTGTAGTAAGACGTTCTGATTGGTCGGTGCTAGGAAAGAGGGCGCAGCTGATTGGCCGAATTTTCGAGCAAGGTGATGGAGGGCTTCTCCGGGCTGTTCGTTCCCTCGGAGCCGCCACCATCACTTCCCTCCGGACCCGGGGTCCCCGCGGTCGTTCCTGGGGCTGGTGTTGGGTTTGGGGCCAGTAAACCTCACCCCGCCCCTGGCGTAACCAACTCTTCCGTCCCCGGGCCCCCTCTGCCGCCTCCGCCCTCACTGTCTGCGGTCCCTGCCGGGGAAGATGGAGCCCGACGGCCGTCCGGTCCCTTCTATCTGCTCCGAGAGCTGCCAGGTGGGTGCTGTGTGCACGGGGATGTGCGGTAACGTGCGGCCACTTAGGACGTCACCCCCCCCCCCCCCCGCCTGCTCTAATGACGTCACCCCCCCCCCGCCTGCTCTAATGACGTCACCCCCCCTGCTCTAATGACGTCACCCCCCCTGCTCTAATGACGTCACTCACCCCCCTCCCGCCTGCTCTCACCCTCCCCCCCCCGCCTGCTCTAATGACGTCACTCACCCCCCCGCCTGCTCTAATGACGTCACCCCCCCGCCTGCTCTAATGACGTCACTCACCCCCCCCGCCTGCTCTCACCCCCCCTCCCGCCTGCTCTCACCCTCCCCCCTCCCGCCTGCTCTCACCCTCCCCCCTCCCGCCTGCTCTCACCCCCCCCTCCCGCCTGCTCTCACCCTCCCCCCCCCGCCTGCTCTCACCCCCCCTCCCGCCTGCTCTCACCCTCCCCCCTCCCGCCTGCTCTCACCCCCCCCTCCCGCCTGCTCTCACCCCCCCCTCCCGCCTGCTCTCACCCTCCCCCCCCCGCCTGCTCTCACCCTCCCCCCCCCGCCTGCTCTCACCCTCCCCCCCCCCCCCCTCCCGCCTGCTCTCACCCCCCCCTCCCCGCCTGCTCTCACCCTCCCCCCTCCCGCCTGCTCTCACCCTCCCCCCTCCCGCCTGCTCTCACCCTCCCCCCCGCCTGCTCTCACCCTCCCCCCCCGCCTGCTCTCACCCTCCCCCCCCCGCCTGCTCTCACCCTCCCCCCCCGCCTGCTCTCACCCTCCCCCCCCGCCTGCTCTCACCCTCCCCCCCCGCCTGCTCTCACCCTCCCCCCCCGCCTGCTCTCACCCTCCCCCCCCTGCCTGCTCTCACCCTCCCCCCCGCCTGCTCTCACCCTCCCCCCCCGCCTGCTCTCACCCTCCCCCCCCGCCTGCTCTCACCCTCCCCCCCCGCCTGCTCTCACCCTCCCCCCCGCCTGCTCTCACCCTCCCCCCCCCGCCTGCTCTCACCCTCCCCCCCCCCCGCCTGCTCTCACCCTCCCCCCCCCCCCCGCCTGCTCTCACCCTCCCCCCCCCCCCCGCCTGCTCTCACCCTCCCCCCCCCCCCCCGCCTGCTCTCACCCTCCCCCCCCCCCCCCCCGCCTGCTCTCAACCCTCCCCCCCCCCCCCCCGCCTGCTCTCACCCTCCCCCCCCCCCCGCCTGCTCTCACCCTCCCCCCCCCCCCCGCCTGCTCTCACCCTCCCCCCCCCCGCCTGCTCTCACCCTCCCCCCCCCCCCCGCCTGCTCTCACCCTCCCCCCCCCCCCCCCCCCCCGCCTGCTCTCAACCCTCCCCCCCCCCCGCCTGCTCTCACCCTCCCCCCCCCCCCCCCCCCCCCCCCCCCCCCCCCCCCCCCCGCCTGCTCTCACCCTCCCCCCCCCCCCCCCCCCCCCCGCCTGCTCTCACCCTCCCCCCCCCCGCCTGCTCTCACCCTCCCTCCCCGCCTGCTCTCACCCTCCCTCCCCGCCTGCTCTCACCCTCCCTCCCCGCCTGCTCTCACCCTCCCTCCCCGCCTGCTCTCACCCTCCCCCCCCGCCTGCTCTCACCCTCCCCCCCCCCCCCCCCCCGCCTGCTCTCACCCTCCCCCCCCACCCCGCCTGCTCTCACCCTCCCCCCCCCCCCCGCCTGCTCTCACCCTCCCCCCCGCCTGCTCTCACCCTCCCCCCCCCCCCCCCGCCTGCTCTCACCCTCCCCCCCGCCTGCTCTCACCCTCCCCCCCCGCCTGCTCTCACCCTCCCCCCCCGCCTGCTCTCACCCTCCCCCCCCCCCCCGCCTGCTCTCACCCTCCCCCCCCCCCCGCCTGCTCTCACCCTCCCCCCCCCCCCCGCCTGCTCTCACCCTCCCCCCCCCCCCCGCCTGCTCTCACCCTCCCCCCCCCCCCCCCCCCGCCTGCTCTCACCCTCCCCCCCCCCCGCCTGCTCTCACCCTCCCCCCCCCCCCCCCCCGCCTGCTCTCACCCTCCCCCCCCCCCCCCCCCCCCGCCTGCTCTCACCCTCCCCCCCCCCCCCGCCTGCTCTCACCCTCCCCCCCCCCCCCCCCGCCTGCTCTCACCCTCCCCCCCCCCCCCCCCCGGCCTGCTCTCACCCTTCCCCCCCCCCCCCCCCCGCCTGCTCTCACCCTCCCCCCCCCCCCGCCTGCTCTCACCCTCCCCCCCCCCCCCCCGCCTGCTCTCAACCCTCCCCCCCCCCGCCTGCTCTCACCCTCCCTCCCCGCCTGCTCTCACCCTCCCTCCCCGCCTGCTCTCACCCTCCCTCCCCGCCTGCTCTCACCCTCCCTCCCCGCCTGCTCTCACCCTCCCTCCCCGCCTGCTCTCACCCTCCCCCCCCCGCCTGCTCTCACCCTCCCCCCCCCCCCCCCCCGCCTGCTCTCACCCTCCCCCCCCACCCCGCCTGCTCTCACCCTCCCCCCCCCCCCCCCGCCTGCTCTCACCCTCCCCCCCGCCTGCTCTCACCCTCCCCCCCCCCCCCCCCCGCCTGCTCTCACCCTCCCCCCCCCCGCCTGCTCTCACCCTCCCCCCCCCCGCCTGCTCTCACCCTCCCCCCCCCCCGCCTGCTCTCACCCTCCCCCCCCCCCCGCCTGCTCTCACCCTCCCCCCCCCCCCCCCGCCTGCTCTCACCCTCCCCCCCCCCCCCCCCCCCGCCTGCTCTCACCCTCCCCCCCCCCCCCCGCCCTGCTCTCACCCTCCCCCCCCCCCCCGCCTGCTCTCACCCTCCCCCCCCCCCGCCTGCTCTCACCCTCCCCCCCCCGCCTGCTCTCACCCTCCCCCCCCGCCTGCTCTCACCCTCCCCCCCCGCCTGCTCTCACCCTCCCCCCCGCCTGCTCTCACCCTCCCCCCCCCCGCCTGCTCTCACCCTCCCCCCCCCCCCCCGCCTGCTCTCACCCTCCCCCCCCCCCGCCTGCTCTCACCCTCCCCCCCCCCGCCTGCTCTCACCCTCCCCCCCCCCCCGCCTGCTCTCACCCTCCCCCCCCCCCCGCCTGCTCTCACCCTCCCCCCCCCCGCCTGCTCTCACCCTCCCCCCCCCCGCCTGCTCTCACCCTCCCCCCCCCCCGCCTGCTCTCACCCTCCCCCCCCCCCGCCTGCTCTCACCCTCCCCCCCCCCCGCCTGCTCTCACCCTCCCCCCCCCCCGCCTGCTCTCACCCTCCGCCCCCCGCCTGCTCTCACCCCCCCCCCCCCGCCTGCTCTCACCCCCCCCCCCCCCCGCCTGCTCTCACCCTCCGCCCCCCGCCTGCTCTCACCCCCCCCCCCCCCCCCCGCCTGCTCTCACCCCCCCCCCCGCCTGCTCTCACCCCCCCCCTCGCCTGCTCTCACCCCCCCCCCCCCCCCGCCTGCTCTCACCCCCCCCCCCGCCTGCTCTCACCCCCCCCCCCCCCGCCTGCTCTCACCCCCCCCCCCCCCCGCCTGCTCTCACCCCCCCCGCCTGCTCTAATGATTTCACCCCCCCCCCCCCCCCGCCTGCTCTCACCCGACCCCCCCCCCCCCGCCTGCTCTAATGATTTCACCCCCCCGCCTGCTCTAATGACGTCACCCCCCCCCCGCCTGCTCTAATGACGTCATCTGGTGCAGTGTGTATCTCGGGACTGGTGGGGGGCTCCCCTGCAGTGTGTGTGGGGGGCTCTTCCCCTCCCCCTTACCTGCTCTCTCTCTCTCGGTTGTCGTCTCTCCAGGCCTCTCGGATCTCACCGGCAGCGTCAATCTCATCCTCCATTATAACTTGGAACATTCGTTTGGGAAATTCTGTGGCAAGAAAGTCAAAGAGAAACTCAGCAACTTCCTGCCGGACCTCCCTGGTAAGAAGCTCGGGTAACTGCCGGGGTATATAGATATCACAGGAGGTGGGGGGGGGGTAACTGCCGGGGTATATAGATATCACAGAGGAGGTGAGGGGGGGGGGTAACTGCCGGGGTATATAGATATCACAGAGGAGGTGAGGGGGGGGGGTAACTGCCGGGGTATATAGATATCACAGGAGGTGGGGGGGGGTAACTCCCGGGGTATATAGATGTCACAGAGGAGGTGGGGGGGGGTAACTGCTGGGGTATGTAGATATCACAGGAGGTGGGGGGGTAACTGCTGGGTATATAGATATCACAGGAGGTGGGGGGGGTAACTGCCGGGGTATATAGATGTCACAGAGGAGGTGGGGGGGGGTAACTGCCGGGGTATATAGATGTCACAGAGGGGGGGGGGGGGTAACTGCCGGGGTATATAGATATCACAGAGGAGGTTGGGGGGGGGGGTAACTGCCGGGGTATATAGATGTCACAGAGGAGGTGGTGGGGTGACATATTCCAACTCCTTTTTATTATTACTGTATCTGATTGTTGCCACTGTTACTGTATGTGCTTGTCGCTCCAGTTACCGTACTTGTTTGGCGCTATTACTGTATGTGTTTGTCGCTCCAGTTACTGTACCTGTTCGTTGCCGCTATTACTGTATGTAATTGTCGCCCCTGTTACTGTACCTGTTTGTTGCTGCTGTTAGTGTATGTGATTGTCGCTCCTGTTACTATACCTGATTGTTGCAGCTATTGCTGTATGTGATTGTTGCCCCTGTTACTGTACCTGTTTTGTTGCAGCTATTGCTGTATGTGATTGTTGCCCCTGTTACTGCCTGTTTGTTGCAGCTATTACTGTACGTGCTTGTCGCTCCAGTTACTGTACCTGTTTGTTGCTGCTATTACTGTATGTGATTGTTGCCCCTGTTACTGTACCTGTTTGTTGCTGCTGTTAGTGTATGTCATTGTCACTCCTGTTATAGCAATAGCTGCAACAATCAGGTGCAGTAACAGGAGCGACAATCACATACAGCAATAGCTGCGACAAAACAGGCACAGTAACAGGGGTGACAATTACATACAGCAATAGCTGCAACAATCAGGTACAGTATGTGATTGTTGCCCCTGTTACTGTGCCTGTTTTGTTGCAGCTATTGCTGTATGTGATTGTTGCCCCTGTTACTGTACCTGTTTGTTGCTGCTGTTAGTGTATGTGATTGTTGCTCCTGTTGCTGCTATTAGGCTGTATTCACACATTCTGTGTTCCACACGGAACATGGGAATGCAGCCTAAGTTTTACTGCTTGAAGTGACACTGTCTCCCCCTTTTTGCATTCTGACGTCTATACATAGGTGTAAAGGGTAAATGTTGCAGTTTTCATACCTTATTTTATATCATATGGTGCTTGTTTAAGTAAAAAGTGATCTTTTATCACCTGTGGATTGTGCTAAGTGGGCGGGACTTCATGGTACCAGTGCCACTTAGTCCTGCCAACAACTGCACTGTAGGCCTTGCCCCTCCGTGCCGTTATGGGCACATAGGCACCGCCCCCTCTCCATTGGTATGGACCGACCTAGAGGGGGTGGGGCCTAGACCTTTGGGCCAACCTGTTCCAATGGTCGAGGAGGGGGCAGGGCCTATGTGCCTATGACTTGATGGTGGGGCGGGGCCAGTGGTGGCACTGTTGCCACATTTTTACTTGAACAAGCAGCATGATGTATGATCTAAAATAAGGTATGAAAACTGCAAAATGTACCCATTACACCTGTGTAGAGACGTAAAGTGACTCTGTACTCACCCCCCCCAAACCACTTGTACCTTGGGATAGCCGCTTTTAATCCAAGCTCTGTCCTGGGGTCCGTTCGGCAGGTGATGCAGTTATTCTCCTAAAAAACCTTTAAACGGGAGTGGCCTAGAGTGTGTATGCATTAGGCTGGCACACCTCTCCGTCCCTCCAGGCAGGTATTCTCCTATTCATCAGCTGTGTCAGCACAGCACATGGGCTGGATCGTTAAAGGGGTACCCCAGCGAAAAGCTTTTTTCCAGTAATTGAAACACATTACAAAGTTAAATAACCTTAATATGCTTTAAGCACCTATCTGCCCCCCCCCCTCCACTATCTGCCCCCCTCAATCCCCCAACAGGGAGGGAAGTAAACTCCTTCTTACCTAATGACTGGTGACCCCAAGCTGTTCTGTGGGAGCCATTTTGTGACAATGACCTCATCAAGAGGGAGGTGGTCTAAGCCCTGTTAGGCCAGCCTCTCCTTGTCAGATGACTCAGGTTGCTCAGCTCTGATTGGATGAACAAGCTGTAAGCCATCTAAGAGTTCTACAGGGTCATTTAGACATCACAGGAGACAAAGTGCATCATGGGAAACCCTAAACCAGGAAGCGAAGAAAAAATGAAGCCACCAACTGCTTCAGGGACCTTTTCATCTACATCGGACAGGGCCGGATTAAGGTTGGTGGAGGCCGTGGACGAAAATTTTGTTGGGCTCTATTTAGATGGCTGATTACTGTAGCACCTACCCCTCCTCACTCCTGGCTGTGTGGCTCAGCATCCTCCTCTGTTCTGCATATGATGGTCACTAGAGGCTGCAGTCCAGAGGAAGATGCCAGGCCCTAGAGACAGGACGGGGAGGGGTGTATTCCCACTAGGGGTGTATTCCCACTTTGTGTTTATGTTAATAATACATAATGTGAGAACCCAGCCCTTCGGTACTTTCTGTGCTCTCCTGCCCCCCGTGTCAGCCACCACAGCAGCAGATGCAGATGTGAATCACAGGCAGAACCTGGACATGCAAGTCTAAGTCCCATCTGCAGTTCCCAACCATATAAACTACCTGAAGCAGTAAGGAGCAACCAGAAGGTACTTAAAGGCTGTGTAGAATATATAGCGGATATGCTACATGTGAACGTACCCTAAGGATTAAAGTACACAGCTGTGTGCAGCCCATGATATGGAATATACAGTATAGCCTGTGTGCAGCATATGACATATATAGGCTATATGCCATATGCTGCACACAGACTATATCTCATTCACTGCTCTCAGGCTATATATCATATGCTGCACACAGGCTATATCTCATACACTGCTCTCAGGCTATATATCATATGCTGCACACAGGCTATATATCATACACTGCTCTCAGGCTATATATCATATGCTGCACACAGGCTATATATCATACACTGCTCTCAGGCTATATATCATATGCTGCACAAAGACTATATCGCATACACTGCTCTCAGGCTATATCTAATACACTGCTCTCAGGCTATATCTAATACACTGCTCTCAGGCTATATATCATATGCTGCACACAGGCTATATATCATACACTGCTCTCAGGCTATATATCATATGCTGCACACAGGCTATATATCATACACTGCTCTCAGGCTATATATCATATGCTGCACACAGACTATATCGCATACACTGCTCTCAGGCTATATATCATATGCTGCACACAGGCTATATACAGTATATACTATACACAGACCATATACAGTACATACCATATGCTGCACACAGACTATATACAGTACATACCATATGCTGCACACAGACTATATACAGTACATACCGTACGCTGCACACAGACTATATACAGTACATACCATATGCTGCACACAGACTATATACAGTACATACCATATGCTGCACACAGACTATATACAGTACATACCATATGCTGCACACAGACTATATACAGTACATACCGTACGCTGCACACAGGCTATATACCGTACGCTGCACACAGGCTATATACCGTACGCTGCACACAGGCTATATACCGTACGCTGCACACAGGCTATATACCGTACGCACCTCTGCTGTAATGTCCCCTATAGTATATATATACCCTTGCTCTGATGTGCCCCAACACAAAACAACACCTCCTACTCACCTGATCTGGGCGGGGGATGGCTCGTCCCTCTCCTGGCTCGTCCCTCTCCTGGCTCGTCCCTCTCCTGGCTCGTCCCTCTCCTGGCTCGTCCCTCTCCTGGCTCGGTACTGTATCTTCAGCCTGGCAGTCGCTGTGACGGATCCTCCAGCAGGCTCCATGATGTCACCTCCTGCTGGGGAGATCAGGTTTCACTGCTCAGGTCCCGCGCTGTCCTCTCCTCAGTGAGGCGGGGGAGGGGGAGTGAGGTCATCGGCAGGAGACAGACATCCTGACAGGGAGAATCCACTCGGGGCCTGCCAGGGGGGGGGGGTCTGAGTTTGCCAGGCAGAAGATATTTACAGAAGATTAACCCTACACCTCCCTCCTTCCCTGGACAGCATGTAGTTTGTCCAGTGCTGTGTCCAGGTACTGTTTTCACTCACTTCCGGGTTCCTGCTGGTGGGGGCCCCCCCCTAGTGGTGGAGGCCCGTGGGCAGGTGCCCCTGTCGCCCCCTCTTTAATCCGGCCCTGACACCGGAGTACCCATTTAAGGCACCTGTGCAGTGTTTAGACAGGTGAGGAATAGGAGAATACCTGGGTGGAGCATTCCTAAGATGAAGGGGAGGAGTGATGGAGGGGCGGTGCTGGTCTAGGGCATAGACACTCTAGGCCACGCCAGTATGACACAGGGCTGCAAGTTTAAAAGTTGTTTTTTAGGAGAATAACTGCATCACCTGCTGAGCGGACCCCAGGACTAAAAGCAGCTGAAGGTACAAGTGGTTTGGGGGGGGTCAGATTGTGGGTACAGAGTCACTCTACTGCGAAGCCCTATGGCAGCCTAAATAATAAAAGGCCCGGCACATAGTAGACATATTGTGTGAATTCTCATTGGTGCTGTGTCGCTATCTTTGTTACATGCAGAGAATTTCAAACCTAGCTAATATAAAAATAAAAAATTACATTTAGAATTTCTCCGAAAAAAGGTTAAAGATGCAATGTCACAAAAGTTTTTTTTTTTTGTAAAAGACTTTAGTGGGTTGTGATCACAAGCGGCTTTGCCGCATTCTTGCTTTATTTTTTAAATGGTTTTCTATGTTTAAAGCGGCAAAAGCCGAGAGATCGTGCTGACCTGTCAGAGAAGCCAAATACCTTAGGAGTAGATCGATGCCAGAACCGCTGCTCTGCGCCGCTGCATTGCTCTTAAATTCACTGATTGCCCCTATGCAAATTTGAAGCTGGATCGCATTTGGGGCATCGGGTAATCCCGACCGAGCAGGGAAGCGTCCCCACGTGCCTCTTGCGATCACCACGGCAACCGAGGACACTTCCGTGCTTTGTCGGGATTACAGGCCTCATCGGACCCGTCTGCGGCAGCACAGATCCCGGCAGGTGACAGGCACGCTGGAATGGGGATAGAGTGCATGTAAGTACAGCCGATTCACAGGCGCAGTTACATATATGAATATGCATAGTGGGAGGGACGCAGTGGTGCTCCCAGACCCAGGCGACGCCCTAAATGCTCTTCAGCTGCAAATTTGCATAGGGGCAAATAGTGAATTTAAGAACAATGCAGGAGTGTCTCCCTTCCTGTCACACTGCGCTCCATGCGGCCACTAGGTGTCTCCCTTCCCGTCACACTGCGCTCCATGCGGCCACTAGGTGTCTCCCTTCCCGTCACACTGCGCTCCATGCGGCCACTAGGTGTCTCCCTTCCTGTCACACTGCGCTCCATGCGGCCACTAGGAGTCTCCCTTCCCGTCACACTGCGCTCCATGTGGCCACTAGGAGTCTCCCTTCCCGTCACACTGGGCTCCATGCGGCCACTAGGAGTCTCCCTTCCCGTCACACTGCGCTCCATGCGGCCACTAGGAGTCTCCCTTCCCGTCACACTGGGCTCCATGCGGCCACTAGGTGTCTCCCTTCCTGTCACACTGCTCCATGCGGCCACTAGGTGTCTCCCTTCCTGTCGCACTGCTCCATGCGGCCACTAGGTGTCTCCCTTCCCGTCACACTGCGCTCCATGCGGCCACTAGGTGTCTCCCTTCCTGTCACACTGCGCTCCATGCGGCCACTAGGTGTCTCCCTTCCCGTCACACTGCGCTCCATGCGGCCACTAGGTGTCTCCCTTCCCGTCACACTGGGCTCCATGCGGCCACTAGGTGTCTCCCTTCCCGTTACACTGGGCTCCATGCGGCCACTAGGTGTCTCCCTTCCTGTCACACTGCGCTCCATGCGGCCACTAGGTGTCTCCCTTCCCGTCACACTGGGCTCCATACGGCCACTAGGTGTCTCCCTTCCTGTCACACTGCGCTCCATACGGCCACTAGGTGTCTCCCTTCCGGTCACACTGCGCTCCATGCGGCCACTAGGTGTCTCCCTTCCCGTTACACTGGGCTCCATGCGGCCACTAGGTTTCTCCCTTCCCGTCACACTGGGCTCCATGCGGCCACTAGGTGTCTCCCTTCCCGTCACACTGCGCTCCATGCGGCCACTAGGTGTCTCCCTTCCTGTCACACTGCGCTCCATGCGGCCACTAGGTGTCTCCCTTCCCGTTACACTGGGCTCCATGCGGCCACTAGGTGTCTCCCTTCCCGTCACACTGCTCCATGCGGCCACTAGGTGTCTCCCTTCCCGTCACACTGGGCTCCATGCGGCCACTAGGTGTCTCCCTTCCTGTCACACTGCGCTCCATGCGGCCACTAGGTGTCTCCCTTCCCGTTACACTGGGCTCCATGCGGCCACTAGGTGTCTCCCTTCCCGTCACACTGCTCCATGCGGCCACTAGGTGTCTCCCTTCCCGTCACACTGGGCTCCATGCGGCCACTAGGTGTCTCCCTTCCCGTCACACTGCGCTCCATGCGGCCACTAGGTGTCTCCCTTCCCGTCACACTGCGCTCCATGCGGCCACTAGGTGTCTCCCTTCCCGTCACACTGGGCTCCATGCGGCCACTAGGTTATTAGCACATAAAATGTGACCACAATGGCTGACGTCTCTGGCTGTCTCTGTCCATCCTCGCGCTGACGCGTCTGTCCGTTCCTCTGTCCGTCACATTGGCGCTAATAACATCTGTCTCTTTCTAGGAATGATCGACACCCCCGGATCTCAGGATAACAGCAGTCTCCGATCTCTAATAGAAAAGCCTCCGATCTGTGGGAATTCCTTCACTCCCCTGACGGGGGCGCTGCTTACAGGCTTCAGACTACACGCCGGCCCGGTGAGCTGCAGAGCTGTGGTGTGCAGGCTGCCGTGTCTATAGCACTGTGACCCAGACCCCTGAGACCCCCACAGCGAGCCCTCAGCTATTCCATGGATAAGGTATATACCATCAGCTGACCTCTGACCTCTTCCCTCTGCAGCTTCCTGAGCACTGCCGCCTGATGCATATACAGCCCCCCAAAAAGAAGAACAAGAAACACAAGCAGAGCAGAACGCAGGAGCCGGCTCCACCAGGTGGGTACAGCTAAGGGTGTCATTACACGGCTGATGGGGGCCCGATAATAACTGTAAATGAGCGCCAATCTGCTAGATCTGTGCTCGTTTACTGGGCCTATTACACGGCCCGATTATCGTGTAACAATGCAGGGACATAGTTATCGATGTCCTTGCAGCCCTTGCTTAAACTTTATACGTTACCTATCCATGCTGCAGGGCTCCTCTTCCTCTGTGCTTCTCCCCGGGTCCCGCTCGCTCCAGCTTCAGCTCTCAGCTGACAGGCCGCTCAGCCAATCACTGGCCGCGGTCAGCTGACAGGCCACTCTGAAGCTGGAGCGCGCGGGACCCGGGGAGAAGCACAGAGGAAGAGGAGCCCTGCAGCATGGATAGGTAATGTATATCGTCAGTCACCGGTCGCACACCGCTATTACACGTAGCGATGCGCGGTCAGCGCCCAACAATTATAGGTTCAAACCTATATCAACGATCAGCCGATTGTTGTCATTGGCTGATGGTTGTATTTATTCCACGTTCCGTCTAATAGTACTCTATAATATAACCTATAATAATACCCCTATGACACGCCTGACCCCATCCCCCACCCCCGCTCACTCATCTCTGTTCCTGCAGAAACTCCCTCCGACTCCGATCACAGGAAAAAGAAGAAGAAACAGAGAGAAGACGACCCCGAGCGGAGGAGGAAGAAGAAAGACAAGAAAAAAAAGAAAGTAAGTAAAGGAAGGGGGGGATGTGGGTGCCAGTGTGAGGGGCAGAAGGGGGGGATGTGGGTGCCAGTGTGAGGGGCAGATGGGGGGGATGTGGGTGCCAGTGTGAGGGGCAGATGGGGGGGAGGTGCCAGTGTGAGGGGCAGATGGGGGGGGAGGTGCCAGTGTGAGGGGCAGATGGGGGGGGAGGTGCCAGTGTGAGGGGCAGATGGGGGGGAGGTGCCAGTGTGAGGGGCAGATGGGGGGGAGGTGCCAGTGTGAGGGGCAGATGGGGGGGGAGGTGCCAGTGTGAGGGGCAGATGGGGGGGAGGTGCCAGTGTGAGGGGCAGATGGGGGGGGAGGTGCCAGTGTGAGGGGCAGATGGGGGGGAGGTGCCAGTGTGAGGGGCAGATGGGGGGGAGGTGCCAGTGGTGAGGGGCAGAATGGGGGGGAGGTGCCAGTGTGAGGGGCAGATGGGGGGAGGTGCCAGTGTGAGGGGCAGATGGGGGGGAGGTGCCAGTGTGAGGGGCAGATGGGGGGGGAGGTGCCAGTGTGAGGGGGCAGATGGGGGGGGAGGTGCCAGTGTGAGGGGCAGATGGGGGGGAGGTGCCAGTGTGAGGGGCAGATGGGGGGGAGGTGCCAGTGTGAGGGGCAGATGGGGGGGAGGTGCCAGTGTGAGGGGCAGATGGGGGGGAGGTGCCAGTGTGAGGGGCAGATGGGGGAGGGGCTAGTGGGAGGGGCAGATGGGGGGGCTTGTGGGAGGGGCAGATGGGGAGGGGGGAGGTGCCATTGTCAGGGGCAGATGGGGGGTGGGGAGGTGCTAGTGTGAGGGGCAGAGGGGGGTTGGGGGCAGTAGTGTTAAGGGGCTCCTCTCTGAGAGTTATCTCACCAGACTCCCCTTCTCTTCCAGAATCGGCACAGTCCGGAGCACCCCGGAGCCGGCAGCTCGCAGAGCGGGTTGCGCTGAGGTTTCGTCTCTTTGTACAGATTGTCGTCAATTTTATAGAGTTCATTCTTTTTAATAAAGCTCCTCTGTCCCCCGGATCTCCTGTGTGCCGCCTCCTCTGTCTGTCCCCCGGATCTCCTGTGTGCCGCCTCCTCTGTCCCCTCCCTCCCGGATCTCCTGTGTGCCGCCTCCTCTGTCCCCTCCCTCCCGGATCTCCTGTGTGCCGCCTCCTCTGTCCCCTCCCTCCCCGGATCTCCTGTGTGCCGCCTCCTCTGTCCCCTCCCTCCCCTGATCTCCTATGTGCCGCCTCCTCTGTCTGTCCCCCGGATCTCCTGTGTGCCGCCTCCTCTGTCTCCCCCCTCCCGGATCTCCTGTGTGCCGCCTCCTCTGTCTCCCCCCCTCCCGGATCTCCTGTGTGCCGCCTCCTCTGTCTCCCCCCTCCCGGATCTCCTGCGTGCCGCCTCCTCTGTCTCCCCCCTCCCGGATCTCCTGCGTGCCGCCTCCTCTGTCCCCTCCCTCCCCGGATCTCCTGTGTGCCGCCTCCTCTATCTCCCCCCTCCCGGATCTCCTGCGTGCCGCCTCCTCTATCTCCCCCCTCCCGGATCTCCTGTGTGCCGCCTCCTCTGTCTCCCCCCCCCCCCCCCCCCTCCCGGATCTACTGTGTGCCGCCTCCTCTGTCTCCCCCCTCCCGGATCTCCTGTGTGCCGCCTCCTATGTCTCCCCCCCCCCCCCCCCCTCCCGATCTCCTGTGTGCCGCCTCCTCTGTCTCCCCCCTCCCGGATCTCCTGCGTGCCGCCTCCTCTGTCTCCCCCCCCCTCCCGGATCTCCTGCGTGCCGCCTCCTCTGTCTCCCCCCTCCCGGATCTCCTGCGTGCCGCCTCCTCTATCTCCCCCCTCCCGGATCTCCTGTGTGCCGCCTCCTCTGTCTGTCCCCCGGATCTCCTGTGTGCCGCCTCCTCTGTCTCCCCCCCCCTCCCGGATCTCCTGTGTGCCGCCTCCTCTGTCTCCCCCCCCCTCCCGGATCTCCTGTGTGCCGCCTCCTCTGTCTCCCCCCTCCCGGATCTCCTGCGTGCCGCCTCCTCTATCTCCCCCCTCCCGGATCTCCTGTGTGCCGCCTCCTCTATCTCCCCCCTCCCGGATCTCCTGTGTGCCGCCTCCTCTGTCTCCCCCCCTCCCTCCCCGGATCTCCTGTGTGCCGCCTCCTCTATCTCCCCCCTCCCGGATCTCCTGTGTGCCGCCTCCTCTGTCTCCCCCCCCTCCCGGATCTCCTGTGTGCCGCCTCCTCTGTCTCCCCCCCCCCCCCCCCCCTCCCGGATCTCCTGGGTGCCGCCTCCTCTGTCTCCCCCCCCCCTCCCGGATCTCCTGCGTGCCGCCTCCTCTGTCTCCCCCCTCCCGGATCTCCTGTGTGCCGCCTCCTCTGTCTCCCCCCCCCCTCCCGGATCTCCTGTGTGCCGCCTCCTCTGTCTCCCCCCCCCCCCCCCCCCCCCCTCCCGGATCTCCTGCGTGCCGCCTCCTCTGTCTCCCCCCCCTCCCGGATCTCCTGTGTGCCGCCTCCTCTGTCTCCCCCCTCCCGGATCTCCTGCGTGCCGCCTCCTCTGTCTCCCCCCCCTCCCGGATCTCCTGCGTGCCGCCTCCTCTGTCTCCCCCCTCCCGGATCTCCTGCGTGCCGCCTCCTCTGTCTCCCCCCTCCCGGATCTCCTGTGTGCCGCCTCCTCTGTCTGTCCCCCGGATCTCCTGTGTGCCGCCTCCTCTGTCTTCCCCCCCCCTCCCGGATCTCCTGTGTGCCGCCTCCTCTGTCTCCCCCCCCCTCCCGGATCTCCTGTGTGCCGCCTCCTCTGTCTCCCCCCCCTCCCGGATCTCCTGCGTGCCGCCTCCTCTGTCTCCCCCCCCCCCCCTCCCGGATCTCCTGCGTGCCGCCTCCTCTGTCTCCCCCCCTCCCGGATCTCCTGCGTGCCGCCTCCTCTATCTCCCCCCTCCCGGATCTCCTGTGTGCCGCCTCCTCTGTCTCCCCCCCCCCCCCCCCCCCCCCTCCCGGATCTCCTGTGTGCCGCCTCCTCTGTCTCCCCCCCCCTCCCGGATCTCCTGTGTGCCGCCTCCTCTGTCTCCCCCCTCCCGGATCTCCTGTGTGCCGCCTCCTCTGTCTCCCCCCTCCCGGATCTCCTGTGTGCCGCCTCCTCTGTCTCCCCCCCCCCCCCCCCTCCCGGATCTCCTGCGTGCCGCCTCCTCTGTCTAAGCCCCCCCCCCCCTCCCGGATCTCCTGCGTGCCGCCTCCTCTGTCTCCCCCCCCCTCCCGGATCTCCTGTGTGCCGCCTCCTCTGTCTCCCCCCCCCCCTCCCGGATCTCCTGCGTGCCGCCTCCTCTGTCTCCCCCCTCCCGGATCTCCTGCGTGCCGCCTCCTCTATCTCCCCCCTCCCGGATCTCCTGCGTGCCGCCTCCTCTATCTCCCCCCTCCCGGATCTCCTGTGTGCCGCCTCCTCTGTCTCCCCCCCCCCCCCCCCCCCTCCCGGATCTCCTGTGTGCCGCCTCCTCTGTCTCCCCCCCCTCCCGGATCTCCTGCGTGCCGCCTCCTCTGTCTCCCCCCTCCCGGATCTCCTGTGTGCCGCCTCCTCTGTCTCCCCCCCCTCCCGGATCTCCTGTGTGCCGCCTCCTCTGTCTCCCCCCTCCCGGATCTCCTGCGTGCCGCCTCCTCTATCTCCCCCCTCCCGGATCTCCTGTGTGCCGCCTCCTCTGTCTGTCCCCCGGATCTCCTGCGTGCCGCCTCCTCTGTCTCCCCCCTCCCGGATCTCCTGCGTGCCGCCTCCTCTGTCTCCCCCCCCCCCCCCCCCTCCCGGATCTCCTGTGTGCCGCCTCCTCTGTCTCCCCCCTCCCGGATCTCCTGTGTGCCGCCTCCTCTGTCTCCCCCCCCCCTCCCGGATCTCCTGCGTGCCGCCTCCTCTGTCTCCCCCCCCCTCCCGGATCTCCTGTGTGCCGCCTCCTCTGTCTCCCCCCCCCCCCCCCCCCCTCCCGGATCTCCTGCGTGCCGCCTCCTCTGTCTCCCCCCCCCTCCCGGATCTCCTGTGTGCCGCCTCCTCTGTCTCCCCCCCCCCCCCCCCCTCCCGGATCTCCTGTGTGCCGCCTCCTCTGTCTCCTCCCTCCCCTGATCTCCTGTGTGCTGCCTCCTCTGTCTCCTCCCTCCCCTGATCTCCTGTGTGCCGCCTCCTCTGTCTCCTCCCTCCCCTGATCTCCTGTGTGCCGCCTCCTCTGTCTCCTCCCTCCCCTGATCTCCTGTGTGCCGCCTCCTCTGTCTCCTCCTTTTCTTTCTTTACGGAATAGTCCATTCCCCCCCCCCACCTGTAGAGATGTCCTGCGAGTCTTGTGATGGGTGTTGCCTCTTGGAGTGCACCGCTTGAGGCAGATCAGTGCCCCCTCTGCCCCGTACTAAGGGATGGATGAGGAGAACCCTCTCGGCCTAAGGGATCTGCGTTCTCAACATCTACCTGAGCATCTGACTCTCCTCCACATAATTGCTTACCCTGTGTGTAGGGCCCCTATCACATCTCCAGGGCCCCTGATCTGAATTGGTGCGCCCCTCGGCAGTGCCCACGCCCCTGGCACCAAATGAATTGTGACCATTTCACCTGGAGCTCCATATAACAGGTAGTGATGTGTGACACACAGAGTAGTAGCAGCCGAGGGTTACCATTCTATGTTCTATCATCTGCAGCTCATGGGGGTCAGTGGTGTGTAGCAGACAGCAGGGGCGATGCCAGACATTCTCCAGTGCAGGCAGCGTGGTACAGAGACCCTGCCTGTGCTGGATGTGCCCTGTAGCCTCTACCTGTATGTTTGCCACACGCAGATGAAAGATGGAGAGGCTGCGGGGCACATCCGGTGCAGTCAGGGTCTCTGTACCACGCCGCCTGCACCAGAAGAGGGAGCGCTGCCAGGGAACGGGCGTCGGGTGAGTTGATGATTTGTTTTTACACTAGAGCAACTGCTCAGAAGGAACGCTGTATACTGCGGGGAGGGGGATATCAGGGCTTTAGGAGAGGAGGTTGCGTTAAAAAAAGACAAACAAAAAAAAAACCACTAAATGGGAACTACATGGGGGGGCATCTATAATAGGGAGAGTACACAGGTGGGGGGACATCTACAATAAGGGGACTACACAGGAGGAGGTCCATCTATAATATAGGAACTATACAGGAGGGGGCCATCTACAATTGGGGGACTATACAGGAGGGGCTCTAGCTGGTATTAGACGGATCTTGCATGGCCAGAGCATAGGTGTATTTGTCTTTTTTTTTTTTTTTTCTGTATACAGGAGGGGGCCCATCTACAGTAGGGGGACTATACAGGAGGGGGCCATCTACAATTGGGGGACTATACAGGAGGGGGCCATCTACAATTGGGGGACTATACAGGAGGGGGCCATCTACAATTGGGGGACTATACAGGAGGGGGCCATCTACAATTGGGGGACTAAACAGGAGGGGGCTCATCTATAATAGGGGGATTACACGGGGAGGGAGGGGGGAGGACAGCCAGGGTCCAGGGCACGTTTTAGAGTGCCTGATTTGGGACACTATTAGGAGGAATTACCTACTATACATGGGACAGTAGGGAGGGATTACTTACTATATGGGACAGTATAGGGAGGGAATACCTACTATATGGGACAGTATTGGGAGGGATTACCTACTATATGGGACAGTATTGGGAGGGATTACCTACTATATGGGACAGTAGTGTGGTGCCCGTGTGTGGACGACCGGTCACTTGCCAGATGATGCTGTGTGACCACACTACGGTGGTGGTTGGTCGAGATATAACACAACCAGGTGGTAGATTGTCATGATGCCAGTGCCTGATGGGTACACAGGTATGGTGGCACACCTGCTTTTAGTTTAGGGTGGAGAGCTATACCCTTTCCCCTGTGGTCGGTGACCTGTTACCATAATTTAAGTGTAATTTCTACTTACGTAAATTCTTTCCTGTAGTCCTGAGCAGCAGCACCAATGGGGAAGATTCCAATCATAGGACAGATGATATCAATAAAGGCTTATTAGGAGGTACTATATAACTCCCCTACTACCTCTCCTCAGTGTGTAATTCTAACGATTGCCAGAGAATATATCTTAAGAAAAATTTGTAGGGAGGGTAGTCCGTGCTGCTGCCTCGGACTACAGGAAAGAGAATTTACATAAGTAGAAATTACAATTTCCCTTAGTCCCCAGCAGCAGCACCAATGGGGACTTGGCAAGAATTTATTCAGGGTGGGTAGAACTCAGCACCGCTTTGCCAAAGTTGGGCTGCATTCCCACATTCCGTGATACTGACGGATCACGGACGTGGAATGCATGTACCGGAGTCCCCCCGTGCCCTCTGTAATTAGATGCTGGGAGCGGGGGAGACTGTATTCATAAGCGCCGCGCTGTAATGAATCAGCCATGCGGTGCTGTTACGCTTATGAATACAGTCTCCCCCGCTCCCAGCATCTAATTACAGATGCTGTCCGGGCGCGGGGGGACTCCGGTACATGCATAAGCCTAAGGCTGCTCCGAGGATCTAGCGTCCAGGTGATTTGCGATTGTATTCGAGGAACTCCATCATGCTGTCTTGCAGATTTGTTCATTGGGAACACAGTTCTTTTCAGCCCATGATGCTGAAACTGCACATGTCGAATGAGCTTTAATGGAGCTTGGTACTTAAAGTCCAGCCTCTTTGTAGCATAGGGTTATAGTTTCCCTCATCCATCTGGACAGGGTGGCCTTGGATGCTTTTGTTCCCTTGTTCCTTCCTGAAAAAGATAAGAATTGGTACGATCATTATAGATACGTAGTGCTCCTCCAACATCAATGGAATGCCATCTTGATTTCTCCTCACTGGAAGGGTCCAGAAAGAACACGGGCAGTTCAGTTAGCTGATTTACGTTGCTGAAGGAAGGGACTTTAGGAGTAAAGTCCGGTAGTGTCCTGAGCAGAACCTTGTCCTGCAGGAATATCGTGTAAGGCTCTGATGCTGCCAACTCACTGATCCTCTTAGCCAAGGTGATTGCTACGAGAAAACATACTTTGAGTGTCATGAACTTTAGGTCCACAGAACTTAACGGCTCAAAAGGGGTTTTGCAGAGATGGTCAAGACTACATTTAAATCCCACTTTGGAATAGGATCTGAAATGGTAGGCCTCAATCTTGAGGTTGCATTTAAGAATCTCTGTATCAGGGTGTCATGAGACAACCTTATGCCTAATAGTGCTGATAAGGCAGATACATGTACTCTGAGTGCCAGGTTTTAACCCCATTTCAAATCTCTCCTGTAAAAATACTAGATTAATCTGGGTAGAAGATGAGAATGTCAGTAACCCTTTCTTCTCACACCATGTGTGAAAAGCTCTCTTAACCCGCATATAGGTCTTGTTAGTGGATGCTGACCTGGATTGGAGAAGGGTATTTATTACCGCGTCAGATAGACCTGACCCCATTAGTAGGGGGCGATCAATTTCTAGGCCGTTAGTTGGAGACATGCTAGGTCCTGGCAAAACTGACTGACTGTTCTGGGACAGTAGGTGAGGATTTCGTGGCACTTTCCAGAATTCCCCCCGGCCATGTTCATTAACAGAGAGAACCAGGCTCTCCTAGGCCAAAAGGGACCCACGAATATTACTGATACTTGGTCCAGCCTCACCTTCTTTAATGCCTTCGGTATCATTGGGATGGGCGGAAAAACATATCCCAGGCTGAATTCCCACCGGAAGGATAGGGCGTCCAGTTGCCATGGTCTGTCTGACCTGCAAAGGGAGCAAAATCTGGTTACTTTTGCACTGTCCATGGTGGCCATTAGGTCCACCTCTGGAAATCCTCATCTGTGTGTTATCTGGAGAAAAATGTTGTGGTTCAATGACCATTCTCCAGGTATTGGCATGTCCCGGCTCAACCTGTCTGCCAGAGTGTTTTGACATCCCCTGATGTGGGCTGCTGTGAACTGAAAAACCTCCCCGCTTCTAATAGATGGTGGTTAGAGTACCCCCTTGACGGTTCAGATAAGTGACCGTGGTCATGTTGTCTGACATGATCTTCACTGATTTGTCTAGAATCTGTGGACTGAATGCCAGAAGAGCGCTGCAGACTGCTCTTAGCTCTCTCATATTGGAGGAGAGAACCTTCTCTGTAGGAGACCATGTCCCCTTCTTCCACAGACCTTTCATGTGAGCCCCTCCATCCTGAGGTTGAGGCATCGGTGGTTATCACCACCCATTCTGGAACTTCCCGTTGACTTGACCTATATGTCCAAGTTGTCCGTACATTTGTCCCATTTGGACAGAATTTCTTGTGGAAGGGACCTCATATGCCATCTCGTCCACTATATGGCATCGCTTGCTGATGTCATTAGGCCTTAGACCCTCATCAGCTGTCGTATTGACACTAGTCGGGGGTACCTGATGTTCAACACTGCTCTCTTCAGTGCGCATAGTATTTCTGGAGGAAGAGAAATTGTCATAGTTTGGGTATCTATGATATACCCTAGAAACAGTGGACTGGGAGGGTCGTAGATGTGACTTGTCTTGGTTGATTATTAGTGATGAGCGAGTACTAAAATGCTCTGGTGCTCGTTACTTGAAACGAATACCTCCCGATCCTCGAGTGCTCATTTCGAGTAACAAACCCCATTGAAGTCAATGGGAGCCTCAGGTTCGGTAGAGGGAAGGTCGTGTGAAAACCTGTCAACCTCAGAAATTGAAGGAAACACAACGGAAATGGACAGGAAACAGCAGGGGCAGCATGTATGCATGCCTCTGAGGCTGCCTAATGGCACCATTATGCCTAATTCTGTGCAACAGCCTGGTTAAAATAGAGGTAGGCATAGGGACCACCCAAAAACTTAGCCTGACACAGCATGGCAGTGAGAACACAGGGAACCATTAAAACAGAGGTAGCAGTCAGCCTTCCAAAAATTATACCAGACCTAGCATGGCAGTGAGCACACAGAGAACCATTAAAAGTGAGTGAGGAAGCAAGTGAGCCTCCCCAAAATTAGGCCAGACACTGCATGGCGTTGAGCACACAGAGAACTCCCGGGAGCAGCAGGAGCCAACATGGAAGCCAGGCAGGAGTAACAGTAGTTAACATGGAGGCCAGGCAGGATCAGCAGTAGCCAACATGGAGGCAAGGGCAGGCACACCAGTAGTCAACATGGATGCCAGTTAAGGCCCAGCAGTAGCCAACATGGAGGTAAGGGCAGGCACAGCAGTAGTCAACATGGATGCCAGTAAAGGCCCAGCAGTAGTCAACATGGATGCCAGTTAAGGCCCAGCAGTAGCCAACATGGAGGCAAGGGCAGGCACACCAGTAGTCAACATGGATGTCCATTACTGCTGTGGTCAATCCTGCCTTAAAAACAGCTACAACATTTAAAAAAGGTAGAAGTTACTAGTGAAAGAATGGCATAGGACACCCGTATGATAAGATGACATCCACAGATAATATGGTTTGAAATGGACAAGACAAGGAAGGTAAGGGCAGGCACAGCAGTAGTCAACATGGATGCCAGTGAAGGCCCAGCAGTAACCAACATGGAGGCAAGGGACAGTTGCTGCAGGGACAGTTGAACGCTGCGCTTGGACACCTTGCTGGAGGGTGTGGAGCATAGTGGAGGTGAAGGGGTGCGTGTAGGGCGGGAGGTGCTTGTGCCTGGGGCCTGGGCGGGGGGACTGACAGAGCCAGCACCTGACACAGAGGAAGGAGCAGGGGTGCGACTTGCAGTCACTGAACGGCCTTGGTTCCACTGAGTGGGGTGTTTAGCACTCATATGCCTGCGCATGCTGGAAGTGGTTAGGCTGGTAGTGGTGGCTCCCCTGCTGATCCTGGCGTGGTACACGTTGCACACTACAGTCTGTCGTTCATCTGCAATTTCTTTTAAAAAAACTCCAGACTTGGGAACATCTAGGCCTGGCCACGGGAGTTTGACTCCGTGAAACAGTTATTGATCTACTCGCTCTGCCCCTGCTTCTCCCTCTGCCCACCCCTCTTCCTCTTCCAACCGGTCCTGTGGGTGAACTTGCCTCCCCCTCAGAAGCACGGTCTTCACTAGGCTTATCCACCCAGCTCGGGTCAGTCACCTCGTCCTCATCCACCAGCTCCTCACTCTCCTCCTCACTTTGAGTTACATCCATGACAATAACCTCACTGTCTGACAACCGTGTCTTATCGTCATCATCAGATACCTCTTCCAACCCACTGACTGCGTGAGCTGCATAGTTGGGCGTCAGGACAGATCGACTGCTCCGGTTGCTCTGACTCAGGGAAGGGTCCAGAAAAGAGTTCCTGGGAGCATGGTGGTGGTGGTGGATCTGAATCCCTTCTTTCCCTGGAGGGGCCAGGCTGTGGGGAAGGAGGCTGAGCTAATGGAGCAAGGGTTCCACTCCCTTGGGTAGCTTGGGTGGACTGCGTGGAAGACTGGGTGGTGG
Organism: Dendropsophus ebraccatus; assembly: GCF_027789765.1. NCBI lineage: Eukaryota > Metazoa > Chordata > Amphibia > Anura > Hylidae > Dendropsophus > Dendropsophus ebraccatus. The sequence continues at coordinate 1,790,756 of NC_091461.1, read as the reverse complement.
ATAAGTTACTGGACACATTATCCGCTATCCACGTGATCACCTGCAGCGGTTTCAATATCTGTCTACCATGAGACCCCGTAAGTTGGGCATAGATGCTAGGGAGTGGACGTCTGCGGTGTAACACTGATACCTCCTCAACAGGTGCTGCTGTGTCACCCTGCCTTGAACCACGGCCTCCGACAGCGGCATCACTTGGAACCCCATGCCCTTGTCCTCGACCCTTAGCCCTGGGGTTCACCATTTTATGGACAATGCACAGTATGGAACTGAGATAGGCCTTGCGTATGAAATACAGGGCTGTACGGTACAATCTGGTACTGGCTGGACCTAGATACACGCTGTGATACCCCCTTACAATGAGCAGTGAAGTTCTATGCAGGATGTACTACAAATCCCAGCAATACAGTGCAGTACAGCAGGACCACCATCCCCAAAATCAAAAAGGAGTACACTGAGCACTCCTTAGGGGTGTGTATGCAACACCTAATGCCCCCTTTCTGCCAGCAGCCGGTCACCACAGTGTGCTCGTTAAATCGCGGTAGCAGCACTACAACTCCCAGCCAGCAGTCTATAGTAATACTATTAAAAAACGCTTTTAAGCCCTGAAAAGGTCTGTGTGTTTGTATTGCTGGTATAAACCCTGCCTACTGGAAGGCTATATCCTACACTGACACTCTCCCTGACCAGCAGCAGCTCTCTCCCTGATCTCTCACAGCATGCGTCTGAAGAGAATACTGCCTGCGCAGAGTTTTATATGGCAGGGTCATCTGATCTGGCCAACCAATCGCTGCTATCGACATGTATGGGTCCCACGTGATCGCAGGATGTACCAAAGAGTCTCCTGCATGTTTATTGGCTGAGAAATAGCGCCCAAACTTACAGGAAACGGATGATGAGACTTTCTCGAGTATTGCGAGATGCTCGTCTGAGTAACGAGTATCATCGAGTACCCTAATACTCCATCGAGTACCAAGCTCGGACCAGTATGCTCGCTCATCACTATTGATTATCTATCCCAATTATTGAATGAATTTCAATGTGATGGCAATGTGATCTGTAAGGGAGTTCTCTGCATCGGCAATGAGAAGCCAGTCGTCTAGGTAGGGCACTATGGTAATTCCCGATTCCCCTAAATTGGCTGTGACTACAGATACGATTTTTGTACACACAAACAGGGCGGATGTAATTTCTGAATTGTAGTGCGGTAAATTGAAGGTGTCTCCACTTGTCTTGTACAAAAATTCTTGCCCTCAGAAACTTTCGGTAACTCTTGTGTATAGGTGCATGAAGGTAGGCATCCTTCAGATCTAGTGTCGCAAGGAAGTCGTTTTTTCTCACAAGAGGGAATACTGACCAAATAGTTTCCATTCTGAATCTTTTTTTGGAGATGAACTTTTTTAGGAATCTTAGATCTATTATCATTCTCCATCCGCCTGTGTTCTTTGGGACAAGGAAGACCTGAGAATAAATTCCCAGGCCTTCCTCCAGTTTAACATCTTCCAATAACTTTATTTGAATGTATTGGAGTGTCATATTCTCCATAGCTCCCTGCTTGGTTAGAGCCATTTTTAGGTGGACAAAAAACGGGATCTTGGTGCATTTCGCCATTCTATACGATAACCATCCCTTATTGTGCCCAATACCCATAGGTCTGACACCTACCTGTTCCACTGGGAGTAGAAGTGGGTCAATCTTCCCCCCACTGGCAGACTTCTGGCGTCATAAGGCAGGGTTTGGAGTGTTGGAGGAAAGTCCCTCTTCCACAACCTCTTTGGCGCTGTCCATATGCTCTGTTGACTCCTCGTCCTCTTCCTGAACGAGTTTCCTCTTATCTGGAGGTACTGGGCTTTCTGTTAAGAACGAAAGGAATAATCTTTATTCTTCTTATAGGTCGGGTAAAGACTTCCCTTTTTTTCTGCTAACCCTTCCATGTGGGTGTCTAGGTCAGATTGACATACCACATAATGAATGCTTTGAGTGGACATCTGCCCCCCAAGGCTTCAACCATAGTTGGCTACTGTGAATAAAGCCATTGCTTTTGCCCCAAAACGTACTTGCTGAATTGAGGCACAGAGAAAATCAGAAGCCAGAGCAATATGTTTAAAGGACCTCAGAATGTCGTCTCTGGAAACCCCTCTGTCTGTCTTCCTCTATCTTGAGAAGCCATGACCTGAGTATCTTGGCAATAACTTGCGAGGATATAGCTGTTTTTACCTGGGCAGACGCTTTGGTGTACCCTCCTCTTAAGGTGGTCTCAATTTTGCGTTCCATCAGGTCTGCAAAGTTTGAGCCGTCCTTGCTTGTAACTACTGTTCTTTTAAACAGTCTAGAAATTGCATAATCCACTTTAGGTGGGTGGCTCCATTCCTTATCCTGATCAGGATCTATGATGTACATAGTTTTAAATTTTATATTTAAAATTGGGGCCTTTTCAGGAGTCTTCCACTCATTAATCATCAGTTTCTTAATAATAGGGTCAACTTTAAAGGTTCTCACCTTCTTGGGAACCCCCTCTTACGTGGTGATTTCAGCCTGCATATAGTTCTCAGCTCCCAGGGTCTTGATAATTTTTTTCACCTTATCAACGGGGAAAAAAAAATGATATCTTGTTCTTCATCACTATCTGAACATGACGAGTAAACTTCATCAATAACTTGATAATCATCTAGATTCACAACCTCTAGAGAAGGAGATGTACACATGGTGGAATGTGCGGAACCTGAAAAGGGTCTCCTCTGGTCCGGACTGGTAAGACGAGGAACTCATGGTATCACAAACAAAATCTTTAACCCATGCGATCATTTGTTGTGAGGACATCTGAGATTCCGGATTCTCTTGCCTTCTACAGTTATCACAGCGGAAGTGTTCATAACCATCTGGTAATGGTGGATGACAATTCTCACATGCCAGGTGGATTTTAGACTCCGTGAGGATCCAGGTTCCGAACCTTGTGCCATATATATACACGGATACCAGACTTGCAGCCTGAGCAGAAAGGTGCTGACAGGCAGCCGCCATGCTGATGTTAAGTAGTTTGGGGAAAAAATACTTCCCTCCCCTCCGTCAGGCACGCTTCTGCGTCGCCATGTGATAGATGCGGACATCACAGCGTGATCCCACGTCAGCATACTAGGTCATGTGACCGAACGCTATCCGAACGTGCTGACGACATCGCCTGCGGCCACCAGCCCTGCGCACAGGCACGAACGATTCCTGGAAGGGGGGAGAGAAGCTTACAAATACTTACATGGTGTGTAAAAAAGTAAAGAAAGTACACAGAAAATAATAGAACAAAATAAGAAACTATTAAGCCTGATCATCCCCCCCCCCCCACACGACCATGCAGAAGGGGGGATGAACATAAAACAAAAAAAGGGACTGCACTCTAGATACCACCTGCCCTCATGCAAGAGGACAGAAAAAAAACACACTGAGGAGAGGTAGTAGGGGAGTTAGAGTACCTCCTAATAAGCCTTTATTGATATCATCTGTCCTATGATTGCAGGGAGATGGAATCTTCCCCATTGGTGCTGCCGCTGAGGACTAAGGGAAAATCTTCTTTACTGTGAGAATACTTTGTACAGTAGCTGATCATTGACTGTAGATGTGACAGAACAGAATCTGCGCTAAGAGCCTTTGGAGCAGAAGAGTTGAGCTGACTTGGTTGTGTGCTGAGAAGTAGAGTGAGCTAAGAGCAGTAGAGAGGAGTTTGTGCTGCAAATTCTGAGTAGTCAAGGGAAGTTTGTGCTGAGAGTCTCAACCCAGGGTAGAAGTGTGCTGTGTCGGAACATTAGAAGAAGAAGAAGTAAAATACTCAAGAACATTTAGAAATAGAAGACTACTTGTGCCCGTGTTTCGACCTTTGTTTTTGCTGTACCACCTGGTGCCCTACAGTGTCGGGTGACCCGTCTGATTAGGGTAACACAAGCCCCAGACCTTGTTACCTGAGATGAGCAATGTTAGAAAAATGCTTTAAATATATCATAAAGGGTTAAATTGATTTCTTATAATATGGATTATTGATATACTCATTAATAGGTACTGCTTAAAATAGGTAAATGTACCAGGAAGAAGTCACAAATAAGGAATGTGGGAAAGGATGTCATGAGTTCAGAATGTGCCAGGGGAGGGGTCCAGAGGAAGATTTAGGAGTCTGCTCATTGACACCTAGACAAACAGATTTCTTATCAGTATTTACCAGATATTGTAAAAATAGCTCTTTATTAACTTAACTCCAGTGTTTGTGGCCCTAATTGCTAAGAAAGAATTTTCCTTACAAACATGGTGGCCAAATTACCTGGTTACACCTGCGCTGCGAGATAGAGTACGTAGGCTTGTAGCAACTTTGCTCTATCCAGATCAGTTCCTCTTGTTTCAGGATACTTTCCTCCACTTTTAGAGATGTTCACGGCGTGGGTTGGGGTGATCTCTGACTTGTCCTCTCTCAAGTAGTTTAGCACTGCATGGTTGGACCAAAGATAGTGTCTAAAAGAACTACCACACTCTTGACTAGATTACAGTGGACGTTGACAGGAGTGGGGATCTGGCAAAGCCAGGGCCCAGCTGGACCACAGCAGAGACCGTCTTGTTTTCTATCCTCTTTCCAACAAGACTTTGGTAAGACTCCCTAAGTGTCGGCATGCACTTCCTCTCCCCATATGACAACTTCCTACAGGAGGTGTAATGTCTCCAGTGAGTGGTGGTGAAGAAATTATAAAGAGAAGAAGGAGAATAGAGATAGGTGAAGAAGAGAAGAGAGCCACTACTGGTGCGCAGATCATAAACAAGCGATAATCACTTGTTCACTACAGCTGTGCAATATACAAGTGCATATACAGATAATAGCTACATCTAGTGGTAAAACTTAAGTATCACTTCATTACCACACTAACTTTTAGTACAGGTTTTTGCGAGGGGTGTATAAACTAATGACACCACAATAGTATATAGGACAGTATTGGGAGGGATTGGCTACTATATGGGACAGTATTGTGAAGGAGCGTGTATTACAGAGGTGAGGAGACCGCGCTATATACAGGCAGCTGCAGGAGCGTGTATTACAGAGGTGAGGAGGCCGCGGTATATACAGGCAGCCGCAGGAGCGTGTATTACAGAGGTGAGGAGGCCGCAGTATATACAGGCAGCCGCAGGAGCGTGTATTACAAAGGTGAGGAGGCCGCAGTATATACAGGCAGCCTCAGGAGCGTGTATTACAGAGGTGAGGAGGCCGCGGTATATACAGGCAGCCGGAGGAGCGTGTATTACAGAGGTGAGGAGGCCGCAGTATACAGGCAGCCGCAGGAGCGTGTATTACAGAGGTGAGGAGGCCGCAGTATATACAGGCAGCCGCAGGAGCGTGTATTAGAGGTGAGGAGGCCGCGGTATACAGGCAGCCGGAGGAGCATGTATTACAGAGGTGAGGAGGCCGCGGTATACAGGGAGCCGGAAGAGCGTGTATTACAGAGGTGAGGAGGCCGCGGTATACAGGCAGCCGGAGGAGCATGTATTACAGAGGTGAGGAGGCCGCGGTATATACAGGCAGCCGGAGGAGCGTGTATTACAGAGGTGAGGAGGCCGCAGTATATACAGGGAGCCGGAGGAGCGTGTATTAGAGGTGAGAATGCCGCAGTATACAGGCAGCCGCAGGAGCGTGTATTACAGAGGTGAGGAGGCCGCGGTATATACAGGCAGCCGCAGGAGCGTTTATTACAGAGGTGAGGAGGCCGCAGTATATACAGGCAGCCGCAGGAGCGTGTATTACAGAGGTGAGGAGGCCGCAGTATACAGGCAGCCGCAGGAGCGTGTATTACAAAGGTGAGGAGGCCGCAGTATATACAGGCAGCAGGAGGAGCGTGTATTACAGAGGTGAGGAGGCCGCAGTATACAGGCAGCTGGAGGAGCGTGTATTACAGAGGTGAGGAGGCCGCGGTATATACAGGGAGCCGGAGGAGTGTGTGTTACAGAGGTGAGGAGGCCGCGGTATATACAGGGAGCCGGAGGAGTGTGTGTTACAGAGGTGAGGAGGCCGCGGTATATACAGGCAGCCGGAGGAGCGTTTATTACAGAGGTGAGGAGGCTACCTTACAGGATACATGAAGTGTCTCTGTGGCGTCAGGTCCTAATAATGTGGAATCACTGTGGACCACTAGGGGCGCACTGCTTCCTGGAGACTGGAGGAGGCGGCTGCAGTACTCCCGCTAGGCACTAGGGGCGCACTGCTTCCTGGAGACTGGAGGAGGTGGCTGCAGTACTCTCCGCTAGGCACTAGGGGCGCACTGCTTCATGGAGACTCGAGGAGGCGGCTGCAGTACTCTCGGCTAGGCACTAGGGGCGCACTGCTTCCTGGAGACTGGAGGAGGCGGCTGCAGTACTCTCGGCTAGGCACTAGGGGCGCACTGCTTCATGGAGACTCGAGGAGGCGGCTGCAGTACTCTCGGCTAGGCACTAGGGGCGCACTGCTGACTGGAGGAGGCGGCTGCAGTACTCTCCGCTAGGCACTAGGGGCGCACTGCTTCCTGGAGACTGGAGGAGGCGGCTGCAGTACTCTCCGCTAGGCACTAGGGGCGCACTGCTTCCTGGAGACTGGAGGAGGGGGCTGCAGTACTCTCCATTAGGCACTAGGGGCGCACTGCTGACTGGAGGAGGCGGCTGCAGTACTCTCCATTAGGCACTAGGGGCGCACTGCTTCCTGGAGACTGGAGGAGGCGGCTGCAGTACTCTCCGCTAGGCACTAGGGGCGCACTGCTTCCTGGAGACTGGAGGAGGCGGCTGCAGTACTCCCGCTAGGCACTAGGGGCTCATTGCTCCCTGGAGACTGGAGGAGGCGGCTGCAGTACTCTCCGCTAGGCACTAGGGGCGCACTGCTTCATGGAGACTCGAGGAGGCGGCTGCAGTACTCTCCGCTAGGCACTAGGGGCGCACTGCTTCCTGGAGACTGGAGGAGGCGGCTGCAGTACTCCCGCTAGGCACTAGGGGCGCACTGCTTCCTGGAGACTGGAGGAGGCGCTGCAGTACTCTCCGCTAGGCACTAGGGGCGCACTGCTCCCTGGAGACTGGAGGAGGAGGCTGCAGTACTCCCGCTAGGCACTAGGGGCGCACTGCTTCCTGGAGACTGGAGGAGGCGGCTGCAGTACTCTCCGCTAGGCACTAGGGGCGCACTGCTTCATGGAGACTGGAGGAGGCGGCTGCAGTACTCTCCGCTAGGCACTAGGGGCGCACTGCTTCCTGGAGACTGGAGGAGGCGGCTGCAGTACTCTCCGCTAGGCACTAGGGGCGCACTGCTTCCTGGAGACTGGAGGAGGCGGCTGCAGTACTCTCCGCTAGGCACTAGGGGCGCACTGCTTCCTGGAGACTGGAGGAGGGGGCTGCAGTACTCTCCATTAGGCACTAGGGGCGCACTGCTGACTGGAGGAGGCGGCTGCAGTACTCTCCATTAGGCACTAGGGGCGCACTGCTTCCTGGAGACTGGAGGAGGCGGCTGCAGTACTCTCCGCTAGGCACTAGGGGCTCACTGCTCCCTGGAGACTGGAGGAGGCGGCTGCAGTACTCTCCGCTAGGCACTAGGGGCGCACTGCTTCCTGGAGACTGGAGGAGGCGGCTGCAGTACTCCCGCTAGGCACTAGGGGCGCACTGCTTCCTGGAGACTGGAGGAGGCGCTGCAGTACTCTCCGCTAGGCACTAGGGGCGCACTGCTTCCTGGAGACTGGAGGAGGCGGCTGCAGTACTCTCCGCTAGGCACTAGGGGCGCACTGCTTCCTGGAGACTGGAGGAGGAGGCTGCAGTACTCCCGCTAGGCACTAGGGGCGCACTGCTTCCTGGAGACTGGAGGAGGCGGCTGCAGTACTCTCCGCTAGGCACTAGGGGCGCACTGCTGACTGGAGACTGGAGGAGGTGGCTGCAGTACTCCCGCTAGGCACTAGGGGCGCACTGCTTCCTGGAGACTGGAGGAGGCGGCTGCAGTACTCCCGCTAGGCACTAGGGGCGCACTGCTTCCTGGAGACTGGAGGAGGCGGCTGCAGTACTCTCCGCTAGGCACTAGGGGCGCACTGCTTCCTGGAGACTGGAGGAGGCGGCTGCAGTACTCCCGCTAGGCACTAGGGGTCACTACCGCTCTATTCCTGTAAGAGAAATGCTGTGACGTCATCGCCGAGCGCCGGAAGTCGCTGCAGCTGGTGTTTCTCCACGTGAGAGAGAAGACGGGAGATAAGCCGGAGATCGCAGGTCAGTGCGGGCGGGTACCGGGGACTTGTGCTCGTTCCGTGAGGAGTGACCCCACAAGACCGGCCCCGGGTCCCCCATAACTGGAGCGGGGTCCCCCATAACTGGAGCGGGGCCCCCCATAACAGGAGCCTTATCCCCCACAGTGCCGGCCCCTGATCCCCCATAACTGGAGCGGGGTCCCCCATAACTGGAGCGGGGTCCCCCACAGTGCCGGCCCAGCGGCGTCCCCCATAACAGGAGCGGGGTCCCCAACAGTGCCGGCCCTGGGTCCCTCATAACAGGAGCCTTATCCCCCACAGTGCCTGCCCTGGATCCCCCATAACTGGATCGGGGTCCCCCATAACAGGAGCGGGGTCCCCCATAACAGGAGCGGGGTCCCCCATAACAGCAGCGGGGTCCCCCATAACAGCAGCGGGGTCCCCCATAACAGCAGCGGGGTCCCCCATAACAGGAGCGGGGTCCCCCATAACAGCAGCGGGGTCCCCCATAACAGGAGCGGGGTCCCCCATAACAGCAGCGGGGTTCCCCAGATCTCCTGCAGGTTTTTCTTCACTGATTTTCGTTTCTTTCCAGATTTTCCATTATGGGCAAGAAAGGAAAAGTAGGAAAGAGCCGGAAGGATAAATTCTACCATCTGGCCAAGGAGACGGGTGAGTGATGTCATCAGTGCAGGGGAGGGAGGGGCCAAGGAGACGGGTGAGTGATGTCATCAGTGCAGGGGAGGGAGGGGCCAAGGAGACGGGTGAGTGATGTCATCAGTGCAGGGGAGGGAGGGGCCAAGGAGACGGGTGAGTTATGTCATCAGTGCAGGGGAGGGAGGGGCCAAGGAGACGGGTGAGTGATGTCATCAGTGCAGGGGAGGGAGGGGCCAAGGAGACGGGTGAGTGATGTCGTCAGTGCAGGGGAGGGAGGGGCCAAGGAGACGGGTGAGTGATGTCATCAGTGCAGGGGAGGGAGGGGCCAAGGAGACGGGTGAGTGATGTCATCAGTGCAGGGGAGGGAGGGGCCAAGGAGACGGGTGAGTGATGTCATCAGTGCAGGGGAGGGAGGGGCCAAGGAGACGGGTGAGTGATGTCATCAGTGCAGGGGAGGGAGGGGCCAAGGAGATGGGTGAGTGATGTCGTCAGTGCAGGGGAGGGAGGGGCCAAGGAGACGGGTGAGTGATGTCATCAGTGCAGGGGAGGGAGGGGCCAAGGAGACGGGTGAGTGATGTCGTCAGTGCAGGGGAGGGAGGGGCCAAGGAGACGGGTGAGTGATTTCGTCAGTGCAGGGGAGGGAGGGGCCAAGTAGACGGGTGAGTGATGTCGTCAGTGCAGGGGAGGGAGGGGCCAAGGAGACGGGTGAGTGATGTCGTCAGTGCAGGGGAGGGAGGGGCCAAGGAGACGGGTGAGTGATGTCATCAGTGCAGGGGAGGGAGGGGCCAAGGAGACGGGTGAGTGATGTCATCAGTGCAGGGGAGGGAGGGGCCAAGGAGACGGGTGAGTGATGTCGTCAGTGCGGGGGAGGAGCAGTATATTGTCCGCCATGTCTCTCACCGCTATCCGTCATCTTCTCAGGTTACCGATCCCGTTCGGCCTTTAAGCTCATTCAGCTGAACAGGAAGTTCCAGTTTCTGCAGAAGGCGCGAGCGCTGGTGGATCTGTGCGCGGCCCCCGGGGGATGGTGAGTGATGGCAGGCAGGGCCTCTCTGGTGGTGGATGATGATGGGCGGGGGGTTGGGGGCGGCTCTCTGGTGGATGATGATGGGCGGGGGCTCTCTGGTGGTGGATGATTGGCGGGGGGCTCCCTGGTGGATGATGATGATGGGCGGGGGCTCTCTGGTGGATGATGATGATGATGATGGGCGGGGGCTCTCTGGTGGATGATGATGATGATGATGGGCGGGGGCTCTCTGGTGGATGATGATGATGATGGGCGGGGGCTCTCTGGTGGATGATGATGATGATGGGCGGGGGCTCTCTGGTGGATGATGATGATGATGATGGGCGGGGGCTCTCTGGTGGATGATGATGATGATGATGGGCGGGGGCTCTCTGGTGGATGATGATGATGATGGGCGGGGGCTCTCTGGTGGATGATGATGATGATGATGGGCGGGGGCTCTCTGGTGGATGATGATGATGATGATGGGCGGGGGCTCTCTGGTGGATGATGATGATGATGATGGGCGGGGGCTCTCTGGTGGATGATGATGATGATGATGGGCGGGGGCTCTCTGGTGGATGATGATGATGATGATGGGCGGGGGCTCTCTGGTGGATGATGATGATGGGCGGGGGCTCTCTGGTGGATGATGATGATGGGCGGGGGCTCTCTGGTGGATGATGATGATGGGCGGGGGCTCTCTGGTGGATGATGATGATGGGCGGGGGCTCTCTGGTGGATGATGATGATGGGCGGGGGCTCTCTGGTGGATGATGATGATGGGCGGGGGCTCTCTGGTAGATGATGATGATGGGCGGGGGCTCTCTGGTGGATGATGATGATGGGCGGGGGCTCTCTGGTGGATGATGATGATGGGCGGGGGCTCTCTGGTGGATGATGATGATGGGCGGGGGCTCTCTGGTGGATGATGGACGTGGGCTCTGGTGGATGGTGATGGGCGGGGGCTCTCTAGTGGATGATGATGATGGGCGGGGGCTCTCTGGTGGATGATGATGATGGGCGGGGGCTCTCTGGTGGATGATGATGATGGGCGGGGGCTCTCTGGTGGATGATGATGATGATGATGGGCGGGGGCTCTCTGGTGGATGATGATGGGCGGGGGCTCTCTGGTGGATGATGATGATGATGATGATGGGCGGGGGCTCTCTGGTGGATGATGATGATGATGATGATGGGCGGGGGCTCTCTGGTGGATGATGATGATGATGATGATGATGGGCGGGGGCTCTCTGGTGGATGATGATGATGATGGGCGGTGGCTCTCTGGTGGATGATGATGGGCGGGGGCTCTCTGGTGGATGATGATGGGCGGGGGCTCTCTGGTGGATGATGATGGGCGGGGGCTCTCTGGTGGATGATGATGGGCGGGGGCTCTCTGGTGGATGATGATGGGCGGGGGCTCTCTGGTGGATGATGATGATGATGATGGGCGGGGGCTCTCTGGTGGATGATGATGATGATGGGCGGGGGCTCTCTGGTGGATGATGATGATGATGGGCGGGGGCTCTCTGGTGGATGATGATGATGATGGGCGGGGGCTCTCTGGTGGATGATGGACGTGGGCTCTGGTGGATGATGATGGGCGGGGGCTCTCTAGTGGATGATGATGATGATGATGGGCGGGGGCTCTCTGGTGTATGATGGACGTGGGCTCTGGTGGATGATGATAGGCGGGGGCTCTCTAGTGGATGATGATGATGATGGGCGGGGGCTCTCTGGTGGATGATGATGATGGGCGGGGGCTCTCTGGTGGATGATGATGATGGGCGGGGGCTCTCTGGTGGATGATGATGATGGGCGGGGGCTCTCTGGTGGATGATGATGATGGGCGGGGGCTCTCTGGTGGATGATGATGATGGGCGGGGGCTCTCTGGTGGATGATGATGATGGGCGGGGGCTCTCTGGTGGATGATGATGATGGGCGGGGGCTCTCTGGTGGATGATGATGATGGGCGGGGGCTCTCTGGTGGATGATGATGATGGGCGGGGGCTCTCTGGTGGATGATGATGATGATGATGGGCGGGGCTCTCTGGTGGTGGATGATGGGCGGGGGCTCTCTGGTGGTGGATGATGGGCGGGGGCTCTCTGGTGGATGATGATGGGCGGGGCTCTCTGGTGGTGGATGATGGGCGGGGCTCTCTGGTGGTGGATGATGGGCGGGGCTCTCTGGTGGTGGATAATGATGGGCGGGGCTCTCTGGTGGTGGATGATGGGCGTGGTGGGATGCTCTCTGGTGGATGATGATGGGCGGGGTGGCTCTCTGGTGGATGATGATGATGAAGATGGCGACTCATTCCTCTTCTCCTGTTTTAGGCTCCAGGTCGCCTCTAAGTTCATGCCGGTCTCCAGTCTGATTATAGGTGGGTGGATGCTAGTGAGGTCTGTGTACACTGGGGGCGCTGTCTCCTCTGCTCCTCCCCCCACCATCCTGTAGAGGTCACATTATTCTTCTCTCTTCCAGGTGTGGATCTTGTGCCTATTAAACCCATCCCCAATGTGGTGACACTACAGGGCGACATCACCAGCGAGCCATGCAGACAGGTAACCAGGGCCTCCCACTCCTCCTTCTCTGGCCTTCCTCCTCCTCCTCTTCCTGTCTGGCCGCGCCACCTCCTCTTCTTCTTTTCTGGCTGCCACCTCCTCTTTGTCTCTTGCCACCTCTTCTTCCTCCTCTCTGGCCTCCCTCCTCCTTCTTCTCCTCTTCCTCTCTGGCCTCCTTCTTCTTCTCCTCCTCCTCCTCTCTGGCCTTCCTCCTTCTTCTCCTCCTTCTCCTCCTCCTTCTCCTCTCTGGCCTCCTCCTCCTTCTTCTCCTCCTCCTCCTTCTTCTCCTTCTCCGGCCTTCCTCCTCCTCTCTGGCCTCATCGTTCTTGCCATCTTAATCTTTCAGGCATTGAAGAAGCAGCTGCAGACATGGAAGGCGGATGTGGTTCTGAATGATGGAGCACCGAACGTGGGCGCCAACTGGATCCATGACGCCTTCTCACAAGGTCGGAATTTGTGCACCTACTGTCTATGGAGCCCCGCCCCTATCTGTAGAGCCCCGCCCCTATCTGTAGAGCCCTGCCTCTTCCCCTCACTGACCCTCCCTCCTCCTCCCGTCACTCACTGACCCTCCCTCCTCCTCCCGTCACTCACTGACCCTCCCTCCTCCTCCCGTCACTCACTGACCCTCCCTCCTCCTCCCGTCACTCACTGACCCTCCCTCCCTCCTCCTCCCGTCACTCACTGACCCTCCCTCCTCCTCCTCCCGTCACTCACTGACCCTCCCTCCTCCTCCTCCCGTCACTCACTGACCCTCCCTCCTCCTCCTCCCGTCACTCACTGACCCTCCCTCCTCCTCCTCCCGTCACTCACTGACCCTCCCTCCTCCTCCTCCCGTCACTCACTGACCCTCCCTCCTCCTCCCGTCACTCACTGGACAACCTCCTCCTCTACCCCCCGTCACTCACTGAACCTCCTCCCCCCCTGTCACTCACTAAACCTCCTCCTCCTGCAGTTCACCTCTCCCTCATGGCGTTGCGGCTCGCCTGCGACTGTCTCGCTCGGGGAGGATGGTTCATCACCAAGATTTTCCGCTCGGCCGACTATCAGTCATTACTCTGGATCCTCAAAAATTTCTTCAAAAAAGTGAACTCCACCAAACCCCAGGCGTCCCGCAGCGAGAGTGCCGAGATCTTCGTGGTGTGTCAGGGTGAGTGGCGGCTTTATCTTACTGGCAGGTAAATTTAAGCAAGTTTTCCAGTAATGGGGACTCAAAAGGGGGGGGGGCAGTGATGGGGACTGAAGAGGGGGGGGGGCAGTGATGGGGACTGAAGAGGGGGGGGGGCAGTGATGGGGACTGAAGAGGGGGGGGGCAGTGATGGGGACTGAAGAGGGGGGGGGCAGTGATGGGGACTGAAGAGGGGGGGGGCAGTGATGGGGACTGAAGAGGGGGGGGGCAGTGATGGGGACTGAAGAGGGGGGGGGGCAGTGATGGGGACTGAAGAGGGGGGGGGGGGGCAGTGATGGGGACTGAAGAGGGGGGGGGGCAGTGATGGGGACTGAAGAGGGGGGGGGCAGTGATGGGGACTGAAGAGGGGGGGGCAGTGATGGGGACTGAAGAGGGGGCAGTGATGGGGACTGAAGGGGGGGGGGGCAGTGATGGGGACTGACGGGGGGGAGGGGGCAGTGATGGGGACTGACGGGGGGGAGGGGGCAGTGATGGGGACTGACGGGGGGAGGGGGCAGTGATGGGGACTGACGGGGGGGAGGGGGCAGTGATGGGGACTGACGGGGGGGAGGGGGCAGTGATGGGGACTGAAGAGGGGGGGGGGCAGTGATGGGGACTGACGGGGGGGAGGGGGCAGTGATGGGGACTGACGGGGGGGGAGGGGGCAGTGATGGGGACTGACGGGGGGGAGGGGGCAGTGATGGGGACTGACGGGGGGGAGGGGGCAGTGATGGGGACTGACGGGGGGGAGGGGGCAGTGATGGGGACTGACGGGGGGGAGGGGGCAGTGATGGGGACTGACGGGGGGGAGGGGGCAGTGATGGGGACTGACGGGGGGGAGGGGGCAGTGATGGGGACTGACGGGGGGGAGGGGGCAGTGATGGGGACTGACGGGGGGGAGGGGGCAGTGATGGGGACTGACGGGGGGGGAGGGGGCAGTGATGGGGACTGACGGGGGGGAGGGGGCAGTGATGGGGACTGACGGGGGGGAGGGGGCAGTGATGGGGACTGACCACTCTCTGATGCCTCCTCCTCCTCCTCCTGTAGGTAATAGTAATGGCCGCTCTCTGATCTCTCCTGTAGGTGATAGTAATGGCCACTCTGTGATCTCTCCTTCTCCAGTAGATGACAGTAATGGCCACTCTCTGATCCCTCCTTCTGTAGATGACAGTAATGGCCCCTCTCTAATCCCTCCTGTAGATGACAGTAATGGCCGCTCTCTGATCCCTCCTTCTGTAGATGACAGTAATGGCCCCTCTCTAATCCCTCCTGTAGATGACAGTAATGGCCACTCTCTGATTCCTCCTCCTGTAGGTGATAGTAATGGCCGCTCTCTGATCTCTCCTGTATATGACAGTAGTGGCCGCTCTCTGATCTCTCCTGTAGATGACAGTAATGGCCGCTCTCTGATCTCTCCTGTAGATGATAATAGCCGCTCTCTGATCTCTCCTGTAGATGATAGTAATGGCCGCTCTCTGATCTCTCCTGTAGATGATAGTAATGGCCGCTCTCTGATCTCTCCTGTAGATGATAAAAATGGCCGCTCTCTGTTCTATCCTGTAGATGACAGTTATGGCCACTCTCTGATTCCTCCTCCTGTAGGTGATAGTAATGGCCACTCTCTGATTCCTCCTCCTGTAGGTGATAGTAATGGCTGCTCTCTGATCTCTCCTGTAGATGATAATAGCCGCTCTCTGATCTCTCCTGTAGATGATAGTAATGGCCGCTCTCTGATCTCTCCTGTAGATGATAGTAATGGCCGCTCTCTGATCTCTCCTGTAGATGATAATAATGGCTGCTCTCTGATCTCTCCTGTAGATGATAGTAATGGCCGCTCTCTGATCTCTCCTGTAGATGATAGTAATGGCCGCTCTCTGATCTCTCCTGTAGATGATAATAATGGCCGCTCTCTGATCTCTCCTGTAGATGATAGTAATGGCCGCTCTCTGATCTCTCCTGTAGATGATAGTAATGACCACTCTCTGATTCCTCCTCCTGTAGATGAAAGTAATTGCCGCTCCCCATTTCCTCCTCCTCCTGTAGATGATAGTAATGGCCGCTCTCTGATCTCTCCTGTAGATGATAAAAATGGCCGCTCTCTGTTCTATCCTGTAGATGACAGTAATGGCCACTCTCTGATCTCTCCTGTAGATGATAAAAATGGCCGCTCTCTGTTCTATCCTGTAGATGACAGTAATGGCCACTCTCTGATTCCTCCTCCTGTAGGTGATAGTAATGGCCGCTCTCTGTTCTATCCTGTAGATGACAGTAATGGCCACTCTCTGATTCCTCCTCCTGTAGGTGATAGTAATGGCCGCTCTCTGATCTCTCCTGTAGGTGATAGTAGGTGATAGTAATGGCCGCTCTCTGATCTCTCCTGTAGGTGATAGTAATGGCCGCTCTCTGATCTCTCCTGTAGGTGATAGTAGGTGATAGTAATGGCCGCTCTCTGATCTCTCCTGTAGGTGATAGTAATGGCCGCTCTCTGATCTCTCCTGTAGGTGATAGTAATGGCCGCTCTCTGATCTCTCCTGTAGGTGATAGTAGGTGATAGTAATGGCCGCTCTCTGATCTCTCCTGTAGGTGATAGTAATGGCCGCTCTCTGATCTCTCCTGTAGGTGAAAGTAATTGCCGCTCTCCGTTTCCTCCTCCTCCTGTAGATGATAGTAATGGCTGCTCTCTGATCCTCTATCCCTCCAGGGTATTTGGCTCCTGATAAAATTGACAGTCGATTTTTCGATCCTAAATTTGCTTTTAAGAATGTGGAGAGTCCGGTGCAGACTGTGTCCCAGCTGGTGTCCACTAAGAAGCCCAAGGTGAGTGCCGCATGTGTGATACGTCTGTGATACACCCTTCCCTCCATGTTCCTTCCGCACTCCAGATCTATTTATCTGTGAAGTGGCCTCCCCTCCCCCCGGCTGTGTGTGACGGGCCTCCCCCCGGCTGTGTGTGACGGGCCTCCCCCCGGCTGTGTGTGACGGGCCTCCCCCCGGCTGTGTGTGACGGGCCTCCCCCCGGCTGTGTGTGACGGGCCTCCCCCCGGCTGTGTGTGACGGGCCTCCCCCCGGCTGTGTGTGACGGGCCTCCCCCCGGCTGTGTGTGACGGGCCTCCCCCCGGCTGTGTGTGACGGGCCTCCCCCCGGCTGTGTGTGACGGGCCTCCCCCCGGCTGTGTGTGACGGGCCTCTCCCCGGCTGTGTGTGACGGGCCTCCCCCCCAGTATGTGTGCGCGTGTGTGACGGGCCTCCCCCCCAGTATGTGTGCGCGTGTGTGACGGGCCTCCCCCCCAGTATGTGTGCGCGTGTGTGACGGGCCTCCCCCCCAGTATGTGTGCGCGTGTGTGACGGGCCTCCCCCCCAGTATGTGTGCGCGTGCTCTCCATGTGTTGATACTCACCACTGTTGTCTCTTCTCAGGCGGAGGGATACGAGGACGGACCTGTATACCAGCGAGCGTCTTTGGTCGAATTTCTAAAAGCTCAGAACCCGGTGGATTTCCTCTCCAAGATCAGCGAGGTGAGAGGCGACACCATGGGCGTGGGGGAGGGTGGGACCCCTCGTTCTGTCTGTGTGGGGAGAGGGTGGGACCCCTCGTTCTGCCTGTGTGGGGGGAGGGTGGAACCACTCGTTCTGCCTGTGGGGTGGGGGACCCCTCGTTCTTCCTGTGGGGTGGGGGACCCCTCGTTCTTTCTGTGGGGTGGGGGGCACCCTGGTTCTGCCTGTGTGGTGGGGGGTCCTAGTGGTTGTAATGAGTGTTGTATTCCGTAGATTGTCATTGATGAGCCAGATCTCGAGAAGCTTTCGGCCACCACCAACGATATCAAGGAATGCTGCAAAGATATCAAAGTGCTGGGACGGAAGGAGCTGAGGTAGGGGGGGAGGAGGTGCGGGGGTCTTCCTGGCGGCCATTGTGCTCCTCTCCGCTCCTCATCACTCATCCTCTCCCTCCAGGTCGCTCCTGAGCTGGAGATCTAAACTCCGGAGACACGTGGCCAAGAAGCTGAAGGAGGAATCCAAGGGATCGATGGGCGGAATAAGGTAAGAGCTGCCCGTGCCGTGTTAACCCTTAGTGCCCTGTGCTGCCTACTCCAGCGTTAACCCTTAGTGCCCTATGATGTCTAGTCCAGCGTTAACCCTTAGTGCCCTATGACGTCTAGTGCAGCGTTAAAGGACAACTCCGGCGGAACCCCCCCCCCCCAAAAAACACAGACACCATACTCACCATCCCTCCGGTGACGATCGCCACTCCATTCGCCCGCCGTCCGCCTCACCGTCACCTGCGTCCGCCGTCCAGCGATGTCTCCTTCTTCCGGGTCCATGAGAGAGAAAAGGCTGCCAGCGCGCTTGCGCACCGGCAGCCTTTTCATTGGCTGGAGCGCATCACATGGCTTCCAGCAAGCTCAGCCAATCAGGGCTGAGCAAGCTGGAAGCCATGTGATGCGCTCCAGCCAATGAAAAGGCTGCTGGTGCGCATGTGCACCAGCAGCCTTTTCTCTCCCATTCACTCTCAATGAAGACGCCGAGGAGGAAGAAGACCCGGACCGCCCCCAGCTCTGACGTCACCCGACACCAGAGAAGAGGACTGTGACGACCGTAATAGGTAATGTATATATTCTTTAACTTCCGGGGTGGGGGGGTCGGGGGTCGGAAAGTGGGGGAAGGGGGCCAGACCGGGTATTTAACCACATTACAAAGTTATATAACTTTGTAATGTGTGTTAAATAAGCCAAAAAAAAATTTCGCAGGAGTTGTCCTTTAACCCTTAGTGCCCGTGCCGTGTAGTCCAGCATTAACCCTTAGTGCCCTGTGACGCCTCACCCTCAAGCAGCGTTAACACTTGGTGCCCTTTGCCGCCCATGGACGTCATACAGTGTGTATACTGCCATCTGCTGCAAACGGCCGCCATGCTGATGACACAGGCTGAGTGTCCGGGCTCCAGCAGTAATGGCTGCGGACAGAGACCCCAGAGATCTGGGCTGTTTAACCCCTGAGATGCTGCAGTATCATTGCTGATCCTGTCCTCTAACCCCTGTGGCCTCTCTGCAGTCTCAGCTCTGATGAGGAGGGTGAAGGTTCTGCCGAGGAGGACGAGGATGATGAGGACCAGAAACTAGAGCAGAAGTTAGCGGAACTGAAGGCGGAGGAGCTGGCGGCCCTCAAGAGGTCAGTAACATTTCTGTATATGGGGGATGGGACAGTGTAACCGATCAGCCATCCCCGGGGGTATCAGATAACGTCCACGCCATGATCAGAAGATACGGCCAGTGTCATGTCATGTGACCGTCCAGACTGTCTAGCTTTAGGCGCTGTTCACATTACATATCCGTTAGGCGTCTGTCCCAGTGTAACCATATACCCGCCTGTGTCCTGGGCCGGAGGCATACACATGGTGTGAACTGAGCCGCAGAATCTCTGTGATTTGTTAGGAAGAAAAAGCAGCTGCTGAAGGTCCAGAGACGTCAGAGGTTACGGACGGAGCTGAAGATGGATCTGCCGGGGGTGTCTATCGCTGATGACGGGGAGACCGGCATGTTCTCTCTCAAGACCATAGGCAAGCACGAGGTAAGCAACCACCGAGAACGGGCACCACATCCACAGAGACCGGGGCGCGGTGCCATGCTCCTCACCCCCGGGAAAGTACTCGGTGCCATGCTCCTCCCCCCTCCGATATGTATTTGGTGCCATGCCCCCCCCTCCGGTATGTACTCGTGCCATGCTCCTCCCCCCTCCGGTATGTAGTACTTGGTGCCATGCCTCTCCCCCCTCCGGTATGTACTGTGTGCCATGCTCCTCCCCCCTCCGGTATGTAATTGGTACCATGCCTCTCCCCCCTCTGGTATGTAGTACTGTCTGCCATGCTCCCCCCCCCCTCTGGTATGTAGTACTGTGTGCCATGCTCCTCCCCCCTCTGGTATGTAGTACTGTGTGCCATGCTCCTCCCCCCTCTGGTATGTAGTACTGTGTGCCATGCTCCTCCCCCCTCTGGTATGTAGTACTGTGTGCCATGCTCCTCCCCCCTCTGGTATGTAGTACTGTGTGCCATGCTCCTCCCCCCTCCGGTATGTAATTGGTACCATGCTCCTCCCCCCTCCGGTATGTAGTACTGTCTGCCATGCTCCCCCCCCCCTCTGGTATGTAGTACTGTGTGCCATGCTCCTCCCCCCTCTGGTATGTAGTACTGTGTGCCATGCTCCTCCCCCCTCTGGTATGTAGTACTGTCTGCCATGCTCCTCCCCCCTCCGGTATGTAGTACTGTCTGCCATGCTCCTCCCCCCTCCGGTATTTAGTACTGTCTGCCATGCTCCTCCCCCCTCCGGTATGTAGTACTGTCTGCCATGCTCCTCCCCCCTCCGGTATGTACTCGGTGCCATGCTCCTCCCCCCTCTGGTATGTAGTACTGTCTGCCATGCTCCTCCCCCTTCTGGTATGTAGTACTGTCTGCCATGCTCCTCCCCCCTCTGGTATGTAGTACTGTCTGCCATGCTCCTCCCCCCTCCGGTATTTAGTACTGTCTGCCATGCTCCTCCCCCCTCCGGTATGTAGTACTGTCTGCCATGCTCCTCCCCCCTCCGGTATGTACTCGGTGCCATGCTCCTCCCCCCTCTGGTATGTACTCTGTGCCATGCTCCTCCCCCCTCCGATATGTAGTACTCATTGCCATGCTCCTCCCCCATCCGGTATGTACTCGGTGCCATGCTCCTCCCCCATCCGGTATGTAGTACTCGGTGCCATGCTCCTCCCCCATCTGGTATGTAGTACTCGGTGCCATGCTTCTTTCTCCCCCCCCCCACCCCCCCCCCCCCCCCCTTTCCGGTATGTAGTACTCGGTGCCATGCTCCTCCACCATTTGGTATGTAGTGCTCGGTGCCATGCTCCTCCCTCCCTCCGATATGTTCTGTGCCATGCTCCTCCCCCATCTGGTATGTAGTGCTCGGTGCCATGCTCCTCCCCCATCTGGTATGTAGTACTCGGTGCCATGCTTCTTTCTCCCCCCCCCCCCCCCCCTTTCCGGTATGTAGTACTCGGTGCCATGCTCCCCCCCCCTCCAGTGTGTAGTACTCAATGCCATGCTCCTCCATTCTCCCCTCGGGTATGTAGTCGTTTGTCCCGCCCCTCATGGCCCAGGCTCCTGGCTTACCATGTCTGATATTTTGTCCCTCTTAGCTCTTGCAGACCCTTACACGTGGAGACATGGCCGCTGCGGATGCGCTGGTGTCACATGGCGACCCGAATGAAGGCGATGTCTGTCTGTCTGACATGGAGGACGATGAGATTTCTCTGGCCAGTGACCTGGATGAGGATGACCTGACCGACGTGAGGAAGCGGGAGAAGAAGATGCAGAAACCAAGGTGACACTGGCCTCCCGGGCCGCCTCCCCTCCGGCCCTCCGCCTCGCTTCCCCTCCGGCCCTCCGCCTCGCTTCCCCTCCGGCCCTCCGCCTCGCTTCCCCTCCGGCCCTCCGCCTCGCTTCCCCTCCGGCCCTCCGCCTCGCTTCCCCTCCGGCCCTCCGCCTCGCTTCCCCTCCGGCCCTCCGCCTCGCTTCCCCTCCGGCCCTCCGCCTCGCTTCCCCTCCGGCCCTCCGCCTCGCTTCCCCTCCGGCCCTCCGCCTCGCTTCCCCTCCGGCCCTCCGCCTCGCTTCCCCTCCGGCCCTCCGCCTCGCTTCCCCTCCGGCCCTCCGCCTCGCTTCCCCTCCGGCCCTCCGCCTCGCTTCCCCTCCGGCCCTCCGCCTCGCTTCCCCTCCGGCCCTCCGCCTCGCTTCCCCTCCGGCCCTCCGCCTCGCTTCCCCTCCGGCCCTCCGCCTCGCTTCCCCTCCGGCCCTCCGCCTCGCTTCCCCTCCGGCCCTCCGCCTCGCTTCCCCTCCGGCCCTCCGCCGCGCTTCCCCTCCGGCCCTCCGGCCCTCCGCCTCGCTTCCCCTCCGGCCCTCCGCCTCGCTTCCCCTCCGGCCCTCCGCCTCGCTTCCCCTCCGGCCCTCCGCCTCGCTTCCCCTCCGGCCCTCCGGCCCTCCGCCTCGCTTCCCCTCCGGCCCTCCGCCTCGCTTCCCCTCCGGCCCTCCGGCCCTCCGCCTCGCTTCCCCTCCGGCCCTCCGCCTCGCTTCCCCTCCGGCCCTCCGCCTCGCTTCCCCTCCGGCCCTCCGCCTCGCTTCCCCTCCGGCCCTCCGCCTCGCTTCCCCTCCGGCCCTCCGCCTCGCTTCCCCTCCGGCCCTCCGCCTCGCTTCCCCTCCGGCCCTCCGCCTCGCTTCCCCTCCGGCCCTCCGCCTCGCTTCCCCTCCGGCCCTCCGCCTCGCTTCCCCTCCGGCCCTCCGCCTCGCTTCCCCTCCGGCCCTCCGGCCTCCCGGGCCGCCTCCTCTCCCATTTCTTACGCTGTGATTTCCTTCCTCCAGGGCAGCGGCCGCAGTGTCTGAGGAGGCAGAGGAGGAGGAGGAGACAAACCCTCTGTTACAGCCCCTGGAAGAGAAGTCTGAGCGGGAGCAGAGAGACAAGAACCTCTGGTTCGGAAAGGTTGGTGGAGCTGATGTACAGGGCCCTGTGGGGCCCCCCCGGGGGCCAGGAGCGGTGTCACTGTGGGGCCCTCCGGGTAAGATGAGGCTGATCATGTGACACCGGCAGGAACCTGACTCTATTATGATGTTTTTAGGGTATTTTTTCCTCGGTGCTCCAGACCGATGCAGATGAGGAGATGGAGATTAAGCAGACGAGGATCCTGCAGGAGAACAAGACAGGTGAGTGTTACCCCCATCACCTACAGGGGGGCAGTATGCTGATCACAGAATGAGGGCGAGTTACCCCTATTGCCCACAGGGGGGCAGGATGTTGGCAGCAGCGATGTTACCGGGGTGACTCTTGTGCCGTCCTCTTTTAGGAGCAAAACCAAAGGGGAAGAAAGAGCCAAAAAAAAGCCGGAAAAACACGAAAGAAGCCGCGTCAGACACCAGCGCCAAAGATGGAGATTCTGAGCCGACGCCTCCTGAGGGCGGGGCCGCAGAGAACGACAGTGACACGGACAGTGACAGCAGCGACGAAGAGAGGTGAGGGCAAGTCTCATGGTTGCTGGATGACGGGGGGGCAATAATGCCGCCAGACAACCTTATATATTATGGGGGGGGGGGTAATAATGCCGCCAGATAACCTTATATATCATGGGAGGGTAATAATGCCGCCAGATAACCTTATATATCATGGGGGGGCAATAATGCCGCCAGATAACCTTATATATCATGGGGTTGGGGGGGTTGTAATGCCGCCAGATAACCTTATATATCATGGGGGGGTAGTAATGGTGCCAGATAACCTTATATATCATGGGAGGGTAATAATGCCGCCAGATAACCTTATATATCATGGGAGGGTAATAATGCCGCCAGATAACCTTATATATCATGGGGGGGCAATAATGCCGCCAGATAACCTTATATATCATGGGGGGGGGGCAATAATGCCGCCAGATAACCTTATATATCATGGGGGGGGGGGTAATAATGCCGCCAGATAACCTTATGTATCATGGGGGGGTAGTAATGGTGCCAGATAACCTTATATATCATGGGAGGGGGGGGTAGTAATGCCGCCAGATAAGCTTATGTATCATGGGGGGGTAGTAATGCCGCCAGATAAGCTTATGTATTATGGGGGGGTAGTAATGGTGCCAGATAACCTTATATATCATGGGGGGGGGGGGGTAATAATGCCGCCAGATAACCTTATATATTATGGGAGGGTAGTAATGCCGCCAGATAACCTTATATATCAAGGGGGGGTAGTAATGCCGCCAGATAAGCTTATGTATCATGGGGGGGTAGTAATGCCGCCAGATAAGCTTATGTATCATAGGGGGGTAGTAATGCCGCCAGATAAGCTTATGTATCATGGGGGGGTAGTAATGCCGCCAGATAAGCTTATGTATCATGGGGGGGTAGTAATGGTGCCAGATAACCTTATATATCATGGGGTTGGGGGGGTAATAATGCCGCCAGATAACCTTATGTATCATGGGGGGGTAGTAATGCCGCCAGATAACCTTATATCGGTAATGATTATAAAGAGGGCACCACCCAATATAGGATATGTAGGGTGCTGAAATGCTTAGTAATCTAGATATATGTAATGAAAAGAAAGAAAAGCACTATAATGGCACACCTGTGTAATATCACAAAAATAATTCATTTTATTGAAGTACATAAAAACATTTAAAAACATTTAAAAACATACACTCATAGTACAGATCAAAATAAGCTGGACTATAACCTCTGTCCAAAACCGGCGGTGATATACTGCCTGTATCCCTAGAAAGGGGAAACAAATAGGAAGCTTGTGCATATAGGTATAGGAGAATATATTAGATGGTATTAGATATACAGGATTAACTTCCCTGACGAAGTCGCACCGTGCGACGCAACGCGTTGGGCGTGTTCAAGCTATCTGTCCGGTTACAGTCCTTGGTGCAGGTTGTATATTTTGGCGCTTTGGCGTTCTACATTTCATGCACTAGGGCACTTTGTGCACATAGGAAGAGGGAGCTGTTAATCCTGTATATCTAATACCATCTAATATATTCTCCTATACCTATATGCACAAGCTTCCTATTTGTTTCCCCTTTCTAGGGATACAGGCAGTATATCACCGCCGGTTTTGGACAGAGGTTATAGTCCAGCTTATTTTGATCTGTACTATGAGTGAATGTTTTTAAATGTTTTTATGTACTTCAATAAAATGAATTATTTTTGTGATTATAGAGATAACCTTATATATCATGGGTGGGTAATAATGCCTCCAGATAACCTTATATATCATAGGAGGGGGGGGGGGGGGGGGTAATAATGACCGCCAGATAACCTTACATATATCATGGGAGGGGGGGGGGGTTGTAATGCCGCCAGATAACCTTATATATATCAAGGGGGGGGGGGTTATAATGACCACCAGATAACCTTATATATCATGGGGGGGGGGGGGGTAATAATGACCACCAGATAACCTTATATATCATGGGGGGGGGGGGGGGGGGTAATAATGACCACCAGATAACCTTATATATCATGGGGGGGTAGTAACGGTGCCAGATAACCTTATATATCATGGGAGGGTAATAATGCCGCCAGACAACCTTATATATCATGGGGTGGGGGGGGTAATAATGCCGCCAGATAACCTTATATATCATGGGGGGGGGGGGGGGTAATAATGCCGCCAGATAACCTTATATATCCGGGAAGGGGGGGGGGTTAATAATGACCGCCAGATAACCTTACATATCATGGGGGGGTAGTAATGGCGCCAGATAACCTTATATATCATGGGGGGGGGGGGGGGGGTAATAATGCCGCCAGATAACCTTATATATCCGGGAAGGGGGGGGGGGGGGGGGTAATATTGCCGCCAGATAACCTTATATATCATCGGGGGGGGGTAATCTTATATATCATGGGAGGGGGGGGGGGTAGTAATGCCGCCAGATAACCTTATATATCATGTGATTCCAGGGATATTCAGTCTATGAAGAAGAAATTTGGGAAGAGAGCGGTAGAGGAGAGCGATGATTTTGAGGTGGTTCCCGTAGAACGTCCAGGTGAGTATAACGTGACTACCGCCATATCTGTGTGTACACTGTATGGGTGTATGGGCGGGGGAAGGATGGGAGGGGAAAGAGGAGCGCAGGGGGAGGATGGAAGGGGGAAGAGGAGCGCGGGGGGAGGATGGAAGGGGAAAGAGGAGCGTGGGGGGAGGATGGGAGGGGAAAGAGCGTGGTGGGAGAGGATGGGAGGGGAAAGAGCGTGGTTGGAGAGGATGGGAGGGGAAAGAGGAGCGCGGGGGGAGGATGGGAGGGGAAAGAGGAGCGCAGGGGGAGGATGGGAAGGGAAAGAGGAGCGCGGGGGGAGAGGAACACGAGGAGGATGGGAGGGGAGAGGAAAGAGGAGTACGGTGGGGAAGGATGGGAGGGGAAAGAGGAGCGCGGGGAGAGGATGGGAGAGGAAAGAGAGGAGCGCAGGGGGAGGATGGGAGGGGAAAGAGGAGCGTGAGGGGAGAGGAACACGAGGAGGATGGGAGGGGAGAGGAAAGAGGAGTACGGTGGGGAAGGATGGGAGGGGAAAGAGGAGCGCGGGGAGAGGATGGGAGAGGAAAGAGAGGAGCGCAGGGGGAGGATGGGAGGGGAAAGAGGAGCGCGGGCGGAGAGGAACACGAGGAGGATGGGAGGGGAGAGGAAAGAGAGGAGCGTGGTGGGGGAGGATGGGAGGAAGGAAGGGGAGATGGGAAGCAAGTGCAGGGGGAGGATGGGAGGGAGGAGAGGTGCACAGGGGGGGGGGGGAGGATGGGAGAGGAAACAGGAGCGCGGGGGGGGATGATGGGAAGGCAGAGGAGTGCGAGGGGAGGATGGGAGGGGAAAGAGAGGATTGGGGAGAGGAGCATGAGGGGAGGATGGGAGGGGAGCGCGGAGGGAGGATGGGAAGCAAGCGCAGGGGGAGGATGGGAGAGGAGCGTGAGGGGAGGAGTGCGGGGTCTGCGGTATAGTCAGTGTGCAGCTTGCTCTGTTACCCCCCACATTACCCCCGCCATGCAGGGTAACTTCCTGTCACTCTGAGGTCTCTGTGGGTTTGCTGCTCTCTCTTCTTACGTTTTTCTCTCCACAGTAAAGCGCTCTCGTATCCTGGACCCAGAAGGCCTCGCTCTCGGGACAGTGATTGCCACATCTAAGAAAGCCGCCCGGGATCTGATTGACCGGTCGTTTAACAGGTGCACTCTTCTCTCTCTCTCTCTCACACACTGTGATGCTGCTCTTCTCTCTCTCTCTCTGTGATGCCGCTCTTCTCTCTCTCTCTTACTGTGCTGCTCCTCTCTCTCTCTCTCTCTCTCTCTCTCTCTCTCTGTGATGCTGCTCTTCTCTCTCTCT
Source organism: Dendropsophus ebraccatus (assembly GCF_027789765.1). Lineage (NCBI taxonomy): Eukaryota > Metazoa > Chordata > Amphibia > Anura > Hylidae > Dendropsophus > Dendropsophus ebraccatus. The sequence goes on along the minus strand of NC_091461.1, from coordinate 1,764,281 downwards.
CTCTGTGATGCTGCTCTTCTCTCTCTCTCTGATGCTGCTCTTCTCTCTCTCTCTCTCTCTCTCTCTCTCTCTCTCTGTGATGCTGCTCCTCTCTCTCTCTCTCTCTCTCTCTCTCTCTCTCTCTGTGATGCTGCTCTTCTCTCTTTCTCTCTCTCTGTGATGCTGCTCTTCTCTCTCTTTCTCTCTGATGCTGCTCTTCTCTTTCTTTTTAGTTTTTTCCCCCAATATTTTATTGTAATGTTGAGAATAATATACAATACAGTACTAAGAATGGCGAGCGGCCAGATGAGTTGATGAAAACAGTGATCGGGATTGAATAGAACGGGATCAAAGTTTACGCTGGTAAATAAATCTTCCTGTTCTACAACAGATAGAAGAAGTATGAAAGGAAGAGAAGCCAATGAAATAGATGAGGTGCTGAGGTGGTAATAATGTCATAAGGGGGTGGGGGGGGTTATCCTCTCAGTGTTATCATAGAGAGATGTGGCCCAAACATATCAGTCACCAATTCACATCACAGAGTTACCACAAGGCGCCACCCATCGTATGCAGTGAGATTAAAGGGGTATTCCGGCCCTGCAGTATAATCTGTGTACGGCCGGAGGGGGTTGAAATAGAAGCCGGCGGTGACTTACCTCCCCGGTTCCAGCGGTGGCTCCCGGATGGCGCCGTCCTGCGGCCGCCTCCTGGTTGGAGCTGCGGCATGAGACGTGACATCTCAGGGCAGCTTTGCCATTCATTGGTCGTAGCGGAGTCCCGCCTCAGCCGCTGAATGGCTAAGCTGCCCTGAGATGTCGCATCTCATGCCGCAGCTCCAACCAGGAAGCGGGCGGGGGTACGGGGCGGTGAGATCCGGGAGCCACCGCTAGAGGGATATAGAGGAATATAATGGAAGAAACACTGCAAAGGTTCCAATGATATATCACGTCTCATGCCGCAGCTCCAACCAGGAAGCGGCCTCGGGGGTACGGGGCGGTGAGATCCGGGAGCCACCGCTAGAGGGATATAGAGGGATATAATGGAACAAACACTGTAAAGGCTCCAATGATATATTACGCTCCCAAATGGACTCGGTCCACCATAGGAGCTCGTCCCAAATAGTCTGAATAGATGGACATGACCACATGATCAGCAGGAGCGGAGAGAGTTCAGAGGAGGATTAGCATGATGGATATGGGGCTTTGTATAAGAGACGTAGCTGCATGTCCCTCCAGTCCTCACTAGGTATGACGGCACGTATGGTCCTCTGAGCGCAGAGAAGGGGGGGGGGATCCGGCTAATCCAGCGGTTAATCAGGTTATGAGAGACATTAAATAGCACTACACCTTATAGAGAGGCCTAAATGTTCTATAACTTATCATAGCGAGAGGAAGCAGCCACCAACACAGCAACATAGCTGCAGTAATAAGGAGGCAATGCTCGGCCACATTCAGGAGAACGTCCATATAAGTGTAATGAGGAGGCAATGCTCGGCCACATTCGGGAGAACGTCCATATAAGTGTAATGAGGAGGCAATGCTCGGCCACATTCGGGAGAACGTCCATATAAGTGTAGTGAGGAGGCAATGCTCGGCCACATTCGGGAGAACGTCCATACAAGTGTAATGAGGAGGCAATGCTCGGCCACATTCGGGAGAACGTCCATATAAGTGTAATGAGGAGGCAATGCTCGGCCACATTCGGGAGAACGTCCATATAAGTGTAATGAGGAGGCAATGCTCGGCCACATTCGGGAGAACGTCCATATAAGTGTAATGAGGAGGCAATGCTCGGCCACATTCAGGAGAACGTCCATATAAGTGTAATGAGGAGGCAATGCTCGGCCACACTCGGGAGAACGTCCATACAAGTGTAATGAGGAGGCAATGCTCGGCCACACTCGGGAGAACGTCCATACAAGTGTAATGAGGAGGCAATGCTCGGCCACATTCGGGAGAACGTCCATATAAGTGTAATGAGGAGGCAATGCTCGGCCACATTCGGGAGAACGTCCATATAAGTGTAATGAGGAGGAAATGCTCCTTATTACCGACCCTCCCCCTTAGGCAATTTGTGGGCGTTTACCTTTCCATAAGAATTTAGTGAATAAAGAATTAATAGAGTTAATGTCTGAGTGGCGGAGAAGTGAGGGGACAGTCTGTAAAGGATAGAGGAGGCGGCGAAACACATGGGGATAGATTTATCAAAGGGTGTAACATTTAGACTGGTGCAAACTGCCCACAGCGACCAATCACAGCTCAGCGCCCACAGCAACCAATCACAGCTCAGCTCTCACAGCAGCCAATCACAGCTCAGCTCTCACAGCAGCCAATCACAGCTCAGCGCCCACAGCAACCAATCACAGCTCAGCTCTCACAGCAACCAATCACAGCTCAGCTCTCACAGCAACCAATCACAGCTCAGCTCTCACAGCAGCCATTACTATTCCTAATCCAGTAGGAGAAAGAGAATTATACGGAGCCAGGAACAGGAGTTGGTAAAGAGCCAAAGTAAGAGAAAGCGTCAAAAATTATAAATATATACTTAGAGGGGGAGTTCACAAACAGGAGCATGGCGTCAGCAAAGCAAGTAAGTTTTATGGGGTGAGAACCCACCTGGATACCGTCATATATGTTAGAATTTAAAACGTACTGGGCAAGGGGTACTAGTGCAAGGTCAAAAAGGAGCGGTGACAGGGGGCAGCCTTGTCAGGTACCTTTTAAAGGGGAAAAATTTCAGATAAAAAACCCGGAGTGTGAATACGGGCCACTGGATTAGAATAAAGAGTCTATATATATACGGAATGTTCCTTCTATTCCAAACTTTGTAAGAACTTGTCCTAACCAACTAATGTTGTCTAAGACCTTCTCAGCATCTATTGTGAGTAATGCTGGTGGCTCCTGTCCATGAACTCCGCCCTCCACGGCATCCTGCACCGCCATGACGGTCCTCAGGTTACCGACTGCCAATCTGCCTTCTATAAACCCGACCTGGTGTTAGCCAATAATAGTAGGAAGAATAATGGCCAATCTATTAGCAAGAATTTAGGAGAGAATTTTCCTATCTTCATTTATAAGGGAGATGGGTCGATAAGAATTTGGAAGAGGTGGATCTTTGCCTGATTTGGGAAACACTTATGTAGGCTATATAGCCTGATGGGAGAAGGCCTCTACCCTCCATCATATGGGGAGGACACGGATAGGAGGGAGAGATGTCCTGTGACAGCATTTTATAATCTGAGGTGGACTCGCCATCCGGGCCTGGTGCAGTAGTAGTTTTAGGTTGAGAAATGGTGGAGGTGACCTCTGTGATGGTGATAGGAGAGTAAATCACGGACATCATCGGTAAGCGAAGGGAGGGATAGATTAGATAGAAAGGTGTTACCCTCTGTGCTAATAAGTGATTGTTGTGAGTATAAAGAGCAGTAGAAATGGCTGAGGATCTCATTGATACTTTTGGGGTCAGAATGCACAGTACCATTATGGTCTCTCAAATTTCTTAAATGAACGACTGATCGTTGCCTTTGGCTAGATTGGCCAATAATTTACCAGTTTTGTTGCCATAATGAAAAAATTCAGCAGCTTGTTTATTGCGTATAACGGTTTCTAGATGTTCTGAGGCTCGATCCAAGCGTCGCTTAGCCAAGATCCAGTCAGTTTTGTGTTGTGGAGAAGTGGACTGTAAGTAGGTGGTATAGGCCGATCTCAGATCAGAGTCTGACTTATTAAAGTCTGATTTTGCTTTTTTCTTTATGCCTGTGAAATAAGAGATGATTCTGCCCCTAAGGACGCAGAATCCCAGAAGAGGAGACGCTCCGTAGAATGTATCGAGTTTAAAGTGGAACAGTCTGTCCACCAATTCTCTAGTTCAGAGAGGAAAACCGCGTCATTGGCCAAGTACTGGGGGAAACGCCATATGATGGGAATTGTTCCAGTATGCGTAAGGATACTGGGGAGTGATCAGATATTACTAAATTGTGGATAGAAGAGTAGAAGATCTAATCGGGAGCAAGCGTCCTGAGAGTAGGAATAACAGGTAAATTGCCGACTGTCAGGATGATAGTACCTCCAGGTGTCAGGGGGGCCAGCGTATTCAGGAAAGAGTAAGATGTCATCTCACAAGGACGGAAGGGATGGACGTGAGGCGGATCGTTCTCTATCTTCCTGGGGAGAGGTCACCACATATTATGGATTGTAAGTTACCTGTTACATTAAGGAGGTCATTTCCCAGGGGAGTATAGAACGGTTTTTGGTGAGAGATAGGACCATATATATATATATATATATATATATTTACTATATGTATCCGTATCAGCAGTGATTGCTACTAACCTGCCCTCATCATCTGTCACCTTGTTCAGTATAGAGTAAGATAATTTTTTGTGGAAAAGGCTAATAACACCAGCCCTGTTGTGTGCGGCCGGGGAGCCAGTGACCTGACCCACCCATAGACATTGCATCCTGATAAAGTCTTGTTCTGACAGGTGAGTTTTCTGAAGAAAAGCTATGGCGGCTTTAAAGCGTAACTGTCATTTCAGGGTCATTTTTCTGAAAGTCAACAGTACAAGCGATTTTAAGAAACTCTGTAATAGGTTTCATCAGCCAAAAAAGCCTCCTTCTGTACTGAAAAAGCAATCTCCCAGCCTCCCCCTTCCCTTCAGAAGCAGCAGGATTTCTGTCTCCATTATGTGGCTATGGAGAGGGGAGGGGCTGTTAGGAGTGAGTGAGCACGGAGCAGTCCTGCACAGCACAACACCCTGCAATCTTCTCTCAGTAAGTTCATAGATAAGCACTGACCTTTCTGACCCCAGAATCCTGCGGTTTAGGTGCCCAGAGAGTCTACAAACAGCTGACCTTCATGTCACCTCTTCCTGCTCCCTCATCTCCCTCAGCCCCTCCCCCCTTCATAGGCTTACAATGGAGAGAGCAGAGCCAGTCTTCACTGGCTTCTCTGTAATGAAGACGTGTTTGCCTGATAATGCACAGATAAGAAGTCAGGGGGGGAGGCTGGGAAATTGCTTCTTGAGGACAGAAGGAGGCTTTTTTGGCTGATGAAACCTATTACAGAGTTTCTTAAAATCGCTTATACTACTGATTTCTGCAATAAAAAAAAACATGACAGTTACACTTTAAGCCTTTTTAAATGGCGGAGAATTTGCTTTGTTTATTAGGGGATTTTAGCCCCTTTACCTTCCAAGAAACAATCTGCATACACAGTATAGAGAATCGAGAAGAATAAGTGCTGGGCTCCCAGCGACACACACAGGAGCTGACTGACTGCCAGAGGAAGGGACAAAGTAAAATAATTCAAAAGTAACTAGAAAAATAATGAATAAAACCCAGTAAACAACATTGCAATACTTTCAAGGATAAAAGAATATAGAAAAAGAGAATAAACGAGAATAGCGCTATAAGGACTACACTTTGTTCACGTATAAAGTTGGGGTTCTCGTAAACCTGCCAAACTACTAACAAGTCAGAACATATACGACCCAGAAGTCTTCCTACCGAACAGGGCGATGTGCATCCTCCAGGACACTCCCTCAGAATCACTGATCTGGTGTCAATCTGGTGTCAGTCAGTCAGTGCATCCTCCAGGACACTCCCTCTGCCCTCCGGATCAGTGATTCTATCTGGTGTCAGTCAGTCAGTGCATCCTCCAGGACACTCCCTCTGCCCTCCGGATCAGTGATTCTATCTGGTGTCAGTCAGTCAGTGCATCCTCCAGGACACTCCCTCTGCCCTCCGGATCAGTGATTCTATCTGGTGTCAGTCAGTCAGTGCATCTTCCAGAACACTCACTCTGACACCACGTAGAATCACTGATCCAGAGGGCAGAGGGAGTGTCCTGGAGGATGCACTGACTGACTGACACCACGTAGAATCACTGATCCAGAGGGCAGTCAGTGCATCTTCCATTACACTGGCTCTGTCCTCTGGATCAGTGATTCTGCAGGAGAGCTGGATGATCTCATTGTGGATCTGTCTCAGTGCTGCTGTAATGGTGGATTCTAATGAGGCTTTCAGCTCTGGGGCCAGGACTGCAGCTACTTCTACAGCAAGCAGTTTTAGTGCTACAGGCTGACGTGACTGCATATAGAGCTCCTCTGCCTCCGTTATAGTGAAGCTAGTGGCCGCCATTTCATCCTGTGAGGCAGCAGGTTCTTCCCTCAGTGACGGTTGCTGCAGCGTGTTTGAGGGTGCGCGCTCGGCCGCTATGTTCTCTGCTTTTTGGGAACGTCGCTGATCGGGGCCCCGCACTGGTCTGGAGTCTGCTCCATTCTCCTCCCGGAGGCTTCAGGGGCTGCTACCTGGCTATCCCACCCTCCGTGTGTTAGTAAACTGCGGTGGGATCCCTGTCATCTGCTGCCCTGTACAGAGCTCCTCCGTCCCGCTGTCTACATACGCCTGCCGCAACCGGAAGTCCCTCTCTCTTTTTCTAACTCTCTCTAATGCTGCTCTTTCTCGCTCTCTCTGTGTGTTGCCGCTCCCTCTCTCTCTGTGTGACGCCACTCCCTCTCTCTCTCTGTGTGACGCCCCTCTCTCTCTCTCTCTCTGTGTGTGACGCCGCTCTCTCTCTCTCTCTCTCTCTCTCTCTCTCTCTCTCTGTGTGTGACGCCGCTCTCTCTCTCTCTCTCTGTGTGACGCCGCTCCCTCTCTCTCTCTCTGTGTGACGCCGCTCTCTCTTTCTCTCTCTCTGTGTGACGCCGCTCCCTCTCTCTCTCTGTGTGTGACGCCGCTCCCTCTCTCTCTCTCTCTCTCTGTGTGACGCCGCTCCCTCTCTCTCTCTCTCTCTCTCTCTGTGTGTGACGCCGCTCCCTCTCTCTCTCTCTCTGTGTGACGCCGCTCTCTCTCTCTCTCTCTGTGTGACGCCGCTCTCTCTCTCTCTCTCTCTCTGTGTGACGCCGCTCTCTCTCTCTCTCTCTGTGTGACGCCGCTCCCTCTCTCTCTCTCTCTGTGTGACGCCGCTCCCTCTCTCTCTCTCTCTCTCTCTCTGTGTGTGACGCCGCTCCCTCTCTCTCTCTCTCTCTCTGTGTGACGCCGCTCCCTCTCTCTCTCTTTCTCTCTCTCTGTGTGACGCCGCTCCCTCTCTCTGTGTGACGCCGCTCCCTCTCTCTCTCTGTGTGACGCCCCTCTCTCTCTCTCTCTCTCTGTGTGTGACGCCGCTCTCTCTCTCTCTTTCTCTGTGTGACGCCGCTCTCTCTCTCTCTCTGTGTGACGCCGCTCTCTCTCTCTCTCTGTGTGACGCCGCTCCCTCTCTCTCTCTGTGTGTGACGCCGCTCCCTCTCTCTCTCTCTCTCTGTGTGACGCCGCTCTCTCTTTCTCTCTCTCTGTGTGACGCCGCTCCCTCTCTCTCTCTGTGTGTGACGCCGCTCCCTCTCTCTCTCTCTCTCTGTGTGACGCCGCTCCCTCTCTCTCTCTCTCTCTGTGTGACGCCGCTCCCTCTCTCTCTCTCTCTCTGTGTGTGACGCCGCTCCCTCTCTCTCTCTCTCTCTCTCTCTGTGTGACGCCGCTCCCTCTCTCTCTCTGTGTGACGCCGCTCTCTCTTTCTCTCTCTCTGTGTGACGCCGCTCTCTCTCTCTGTGTGACGCCGCTCTCTTTCTCTCTCTCTGTGTGACGCCGCTCCCTCTCTCTCTCTCTCTCTCTCTCTCTGTGTGACGCCGCTCTCTCTTTCTCTCTCTCTGTGTGACGCCGCTCCCTCTCTCTCTCTGTGTGACGCCGCTCTCTCTTTCTCTCTCTCTGTGTGACGCCGCTCTCTCTCTCTCTCTCTGTGTGACGCCGCTCCCTCTCTCTCTCTCTCTCTCTCTCTGTGTGACGCCGCTCCCTCTCTCTCTCTCTCTGTGTGACGCCGCTCTCTCTTTCTCTCTCTCTGTGTGACGCCGCTCCCTCTCTCTCTCTCTCTCTCTCTCTGTGACGCCGCTCTCTCTTTCTCTCTCTCTGTGTGACGCCCCTCTCTCTTTCTCTCTCTCTCTCTCTCTGTGTGACGCCGCTCTCTCTTTCTCTCTCTCTGTGTGACGCCGCTCTCTCTCTCTGTACAGACGAACCTTTAACGACCCTGAGGACGAGCTCCCGGATTGGTTTCTGTCTGATGAGAAGAAGCATCGGACGGTTCAGATCCCGGTGGATCGTGAGATGATGGAGGAGTACCGGCGGCGGCAGAAGGAGCTGAACGCCCGGCCAATCAAGAAGATCGCAGAGGCGAAGGCGAGAAAACGGCGACGGGTAAGGATCAGCGTAGCCATAGGCTGTGTCTGGTATTACAGCACCCCCCATAGGCTGTGTCTGGTATTACAGCCCCCCCCCATAGGCTGTGTCTGGTATTACAGCACCCCCCATAGGCTGTGTCTGGTATTACAGCGCCCCCCATAGGCTGTGTCTGGTATTACAGCCCCCCATAGGCTGTGTCTGGTATTACAGCCCCCCATAGGCTGTGTCTGGTATTACAGCCCCCCCCCCATAGGCTGTGTCTGGTATTACAGCCCCCCCCCCCCCCCATAGGCTGTGTCTGGTATTACAGCGCCCCCCCCCCCCCCATAGGCTGTGTCTGGTATTACAGCACCCCCCCTCATAGGCTGTGTCTGGTATTACAGCGCCCCCCCCATAGGCTGTGTCTGGTATTACAGCGCCTCCCCCATAGGCTGTGTCTGGTATTACAGCGCCCCCCCCCATAGGCTGTGTCTGGTATTACAGCACCCCCCATAGGCTGTGTCTGGTATTACAGCCCCCCATAGGCTGTGTCTGGTATTACAGCCCCCCATAGGCTGTGTCTGGTATTACAGCACCCCCCATAGGCTGTCTGGTATTACAGCCCCCCCCCCCATAGGCTGTGTCTGGTATTACAGCCCCCCCCCCCCCATAGGCTGTGTCTGGTATTACAGCACACCCCCCCCCCCATAGGCTGTGTCTGGTATTACAGCACACACCCCCCCCCCCCCCCCCCATCGGCTGTGTCTGGTATTACAGCACCCCCCATAGGCTGTGTCTGGTATTACAGCGCCCCCCCCATAGGCTGTGTCTGGTATTACAGCGCCCCCCCCCCCCCATAGGCTGTGTCTGGTATTACAGCGCCCCCCCCCATAGGCTGTGTCTGGTATTACAGCGCCCCCCCCCATAGGCTGTGTCTGGTATTACAGCGCCCCCCCATAGGCTGTGTCTGGTATTACAGCGCCCCCCCCATAGGCTGTGTCTGGTATTACAGCGCCCCCCCATAGGCTGTGTCTGGTATTACAGCGCCCCCCCCGTAGGCTGTGTTTGGTATTACAGTGCCCCCTATGGGCAGGAGGGGCGCCGTTGTGCCGTCTATTTTGACTTTATTTTCTTGTCGCAGATGTTGAAAAAGATGGAACAAGCCAAGAAGAAGGCGGAGGCGGTGGTGAACACAGTGGACATTACAGAGCGAGAGAAGGCGGCTCAGCTGCGCAGGTAAGAAGTCCTGTACATTACTACTCCGGCATGATGGTTTTTGGCAGTTTTGCAGCATTCCACTTTTTGGCTGACACTTTGCTTCCTTTCTCTTCCCAGTATATATAAGAAGGCCGGATTGGGGAAGGAGAAGCGTCAGGTCACCTACCTGGTGGCCAAGAAAGGTGTCGGGAGGAAGGTGCGGCGGCCAGCTGGGGTCAAGGGTCAATTCAAGGTGGTGGATGGGCGGATGAAGAAGGACATGAGGGGGCAGAAGAGAAAGAGATGAAGAGACTCCATCACCACCACCATACGGCCATCTCAATCTCATCAATTTCTTGTATAATAGCATAAATTTTACTAATAAAAAAAACTATAACTGTCTGTGACGCTGGAGGACGTGTTACCTGTCTGTGATGCCACTGCCCTGGGGATGCTATACCTGTTACCTGTCTGTGACGTCACTGCCCTGGGGATGCTATACCTGTTACCTGTCTGTGACGTCACTGCCCTGGGGATGCTATACCTGTTACCTGTCTGTGACGTCACTGCCCTGGGGATGCTATACCTGTTACCTGTCTGTGACGTCACTGCCCTGGGGATGCTATACCTGTTACCTGTCTGTGACGTCACTGCCCTGGGGATGCTATACCTGTTACCTGTCTGTGACGTCACTGCCCTGGGGATGCTATACCTGTTACCTGTCTGTGACGTCACTGCCCTGGGGATGCTATACCTGTTACCTGTCTGTGACGTCACTGCCCTGGGGATGCTATACCTGTTACCTGTCTGTGACGTCACTGCCCTGGGGATGCTATACCTGTAGCCGGCGGTGTTTGTCGTTTGGCTGGTCTCCCTGAGATCAGCCATCTGTTTCTCTTATACCTGTAACCTGTCTGTGACGCCGCACACGTTACCTGTCTGTGATGCCACTGCCCTGGGGATGCTATACCTATTACCTTTCTGTGACGCCACTGCCCTGGGGATGCTATACGTGCCCACCTGTATATGATGGTGTTGGTCACAGCTCACACAAGATGGCTGCCCCCATAACAGTGTACAGGAAGTCAAATAAAAACATCTACAATCAGAAGATAAAACGTAACTGTGTCTGTTTACAAAATATTCAGTCCTGTCCCTTTAAGTCTGGTGTGATTTATTTTACATTGGTCACCAGGGGCCGGAGGGGCAGCACCATTGTTATTTACCCCATCTCATATCAGCTGACTTTTCTCTGGCAAAAATCCAATACGGGGAGCGGTGTCATGTAGTCTATAACCCTGCAGCAGTGTGAACATAACCTGGCAATGGAACGGTTAATGACACAATCCTAGAAGAATAGAGCGCAGGCGGCTGTTGTCCTCGAGAGCCGGGATGGAGTCACCTCTTGAGCACGGAGAAGAAATTGTGACTGATGAGAAGCTGTCCGTCATTGTACTGATACTCAGAAGAACATAAGATCAATGAAATGAGCCTAATAACTAATGGAGGGGCATGTGGTGGTGGGCATGCCTCTGCAGGGCCCGGGGGTGGCTCATGTGAATCAATCATCTCTAGATAAAGACCCAAGAACACTGAATACTCCATCCCATCAGCAAACCAAAGACTGGATGGTCCTAGAGAGTGGCAGGATGGCCGTACTTATTATGGATGGTTCTAGAGCGCGGCAGGATGGCCGTACTTATTGTGAATGGTCCTAGAGAGCGGCAGGATGGCCGTACTTATTGTGGATGGTCCTAGAGAGCGGCAGGATGGCCGTACTTATTGTGGATGGTCCTAGAGAGCGGCAGGATGGCCGTACTTATTGTGGATGGTCCTAGAGAGCGGCAGGATGGCCGTACTTATTGTGGATGGTCCTAGAGCGCGGCAGGATGGCCGTACTTATTGTGGATGGTCCTAGAGAGTGGCAGGATTCCTGTACTTATTGGGGATGGTTCTAGATAATACTGACCACAGAATCACAGGACAGAAGATCCTCCTCCTCCACACACCAATAATACTGACCACAGAATCACAGGACAGAAGATCCTCCTCCTCCTCCACACACCAATATTACTGACCACAGAATCACAGGACAGAAGATCCTCCTCCTCCACACACCAATAATACTGACCACAGAATCACAGGACAGAAGATCCTCCTCCTCCGCACACTGATAATACTGACCACAGAATCACAGGACAGAAGATCCTCCTCCTCCTCCACACACCAATAATACTGACCACAGAATCACAGGACAGAAGATCCTCCTCCGCCCACCGATAATACTGACCACAGAATCACAGGACAGAAGATCCTCCTCCTCCACACACCGATAATACTGACCACAGAATCACAGGACAGAAGATGCTCCTCCTCCTCCGCACACTGATAATACTGACCACAGAATCACAGGACAGAAGATCCTCTTCCTCCGCACACCAATAATACTGACCACAGAATCACAGGACAGAAGATCCTCCTCCTCCGCACACTGATAATACTGACCACAGAATCACAGGACAGAAGATCCTCCTCCGCGCACCGATAATACTGACCACAGAATCACAGGACAGAAGATCCTCCTCCTCTGCCCACCGATAATACTGACCACAGAATCACAGGACAGAAGATCCTCCTCCTCTGCCCACCGATAATACTGACCACAGAATCACAGGACAGAAGATTTTCTGCCCCGGTGACTTAGCCTGCCCCCTTCATACACAGAAAAGCTATTGGATCATGCACTGAATCAGAAGCGAGCTGCTCATATACCACCAGCTGTCAGTCTAAGGGTACTATTACACGGAACGATAATCAGCCAATTCGGCCGATTATCGTTCCGTGTACTAAAGACAACGATCAGCCGATGATCATTGTCATCGGCTGATCATTGATATAAGTTCAGACCTATAATGGTCGGGCGCCGACCGTGCACCGCTACGTGTAATAGCGGTGTGCGGCCGACGCTGACGATTAGCAAAGAAGAATACCTACCTATTCCATGGTCCAGGGTTCCTCTTCCTCAGAGCTTCTCACCGGGTCCCGTGCGCTCTGGCTTCTCAGCGGCCTGTGTCAGCTGACAGGCCCCTCGGCCAATCACAGGCCGGAACCGCCGCAGCCAGTGATTGGCCGAGCAGCCTGTCAGCAGAGACAAGCCGCTGTGAAGCTGAAGTGCGCGGACCCGGGGAGAAGTTAAGAAGAAGAGGAACCCTGGACCATGGATTAGGTATGTATACAGTTTAAACAAAGGCTGCAAGGACATCGGTAACGATGTCCCTGCAGCCCTTGTTTAACGATTATCGGGCCGTGTAATAGGCCAAGTAAACGAGCAACGATCCAGCAGATTGCTGCTCGTTTACAGGTATTATCGGCCCCCCATTGGCCCGTGTAATACCACCCCGTTCACAAGTAGCAAAACTAGCAGAATTCCGCGGCGGAATTGTCCGCCGACAAATGCCGTTAGCCTCCCTCTCATAATGGGAGTCTATGGGAGGAATTCCGCTAGTTTTGCAACGTGTGAACGTAGCCTAAGGCATGTCTTCCCCCACATACATGAATGACTAAGTTAATGTGTTGTGAAGGGTGAGATAGGCAGCTGCCAGACAACTTTGGTGGCCACTTCTCTCCAACATGCCCAAGTCTTCTCTTTTAAAATCATTGGACGCCATACGTGCGGCTGGCACCATACGTGCAGTCTCTACCCTTTTCTGTTTGCTTAGTGGCACTTGAATATCCTTTTGATCCCCTGATGATTCCCCCTACGGGAGATGAAATGCGTTGGGACACAGCCACGTGTATTAGTAGGGTTTAACTAGGGACCCTAGGAGTGAGTGTGGCGGAGTCGCCCTTTTTAGGGCGGGAGCTCTGTCTGGAGGGACAGATTTATTAGGGTGTAATAGGACAGTGTCAGGGACCGGCTGTCCTATCTCCCATTTGTGTATACACTCCACTGTGTTTTCTCCCATTCACTTTACCGGGAGATCTCAGCCGCCTACGTGGAATCCATTCAGGATTAAGGACAGCTACGGCGATGTGAATGGTCCATGGCCACTCCAAGTTATTCCGACTCAGCAGCCACCGTTGAGCGGTAAGATAAACATTTTCCTAGTTTTGGCACGTTTTGTTTATGTCTGGTTTTAATTTTTGGTTATTTATTTTATATTAAGATTATTAAAAGTTACATTTTAGATCTTATTTCTATATACCCTATCTCAGTGAATCTTGTTGGTAATTTGTTAGGCGTTTCTGTGGCATTGTTTTTGGATTTGCTTTTCATCATTCGGCAGCACAGAAGGGATTTGATTAGCAAAACTTAAAGGGGTGGGATTCATACTGCAGCACTTAGTACTCCTGAGCAGAAGGCTGGATCCCTGTTCTGGATATCGAGCCTATAATGACGGTTTTATGACCGGCCATAAATTTCTTAAGGCCTTGAAGAATCTTGTAATGATCGTATGACCAGAGTATTTCCCATCCGTGAAGGCATTAATTGCAGTCATATGGACTCGAAGTGTGTTGGCTTTAAGCCCCTTCTTTAAACCATCCTGAAGGAACTGCAAGATGACAGGTAGATCGACTTCTGGATGATTATTCTCTTCTCTCCAGGAAGTAAATTTTCGCCACAACTTACTATACACCTGATTAGTTGACTCTTTACGGGAAGAAAGGAGAGTTGTTATCACCTCGTCGGAAAGACCTGTTGATCTGTATTTAGTTCTTTCAAACTCCAAGCAGTCAAGTGCAGGTGATCGAGATGTTGATGGTAGAACCCATTCTGGGTTAGAAGGTCTGGACGTTGAGGCAGCTTCCAGAATACGTCCTTCGATAGCTGCAACAATAGAGGGAACCATATGCGGCGTGGCCAAAACGGTGCTATTAGGATCACCTGTGGCTTATCGAGCATTATCTTCTTCAGCACCTTGCACAGAATCACTGGAGGAGGAAAAATGTAAATATGAAGACCCCTCCAGGTTGTTGAGAATGCGTCCAGGATGTGAGGTTGATCTGCTGGATTGAGGGATGCAAAGTTCTTTAATTTCCTGTTGGCCCGAGTGGCCATCATGTCCCACTGGGGACAGCCCCAACTGTCCACAAGATCTTGGAAGACCTGATCGTTCAGCGACCACTCGTTGGGGCTCAATCTCTTGCGACTCAACAGATCCGCTCTCGTATTCAAAGAGCCTTTTATATGCATCGCTGAGATGCTGCAGACAGTGTCTTCTGCCCATCTCATCAGGCTCCTGCATTCCTTCTGAAGACTGGGGCTCCGAGTGCCCCCTTGTTTGTTCAGGTACTAAACCGTAACAGCGTTGTCTGACCGGACTACAACTGCTTTGTCTTTCAGAATTCTGGTGAAATGAAGAATGGCTAGAGGAGCTGCTCTCAGCTCTTTCAGATTGGATGATAGATCGGCTTCTGAAGGTGACCACTCTTTCTGGACCCACATATCCAGGACATGAGCTCCCCAACCTGTTTTTGACGCGTCTGTAGTAAGGACTATAGCGTCCATAGGTCGAAAACTGTTTCCTTTCTGCAAAGTGTCTTTGTTCAGCCACCATGCCAGGGATCTTCTGGTATGATCTGATATTCTCAAATCTCTGTTCAGAGACTTGGTTCTCCTGTCCCATACTGAAAGAATGTCCGACTGTAAGTCTCTAAAATGCGCTTTTGTCCAAGGGACTGCATCTATGGTAGCTGTCATCATGCCTAGCGTGCTCATTGGTTGACGAATGGACACTTTCGGAACTGTGATTAGATGACGAACTTGAGACATTATCATGGTGATCTTTTCTTCTGGCAGAAAGACTGTTTGAAGACTTGAATCTATCAGCATCCCCAGGAATCTTTTGGAGGTGGTAGGTTGAAGGTCTGACTTCTTTTGATTTATTATGAAACCTGCTGACTGGAGTAGTGCGCATGTTATAGACAGGTGATAAAGAAGAAGCTGTGATTAGCAGCCAGTCGTCCAGATAAGGCACTATTTGGATACCTAGTAGACGGAGATGGGCAACGAGAACCAAGGTGCACCTTGGAACCTATCTGGACTGAGATTCTCAAAAACTTCCTGGAGTTTATGTGGATGGGTATGTGTAAATATGCATCCATAAGATCGATGGTGATCATGCAATCGTTTTCTGGACTAGATTTATGGCGGAACGAATAGTTTCCATCTTGAACCTCTCCTTCCTCAGATGTTGATTGAGGTATCTGAGGTCTATGATAAGCCTCCATTTCCCTTCTGCTTTTGGCACGGGAAAAATACGAGAGTATACGCCTTGCTTTTGCTGACACTTCGGTACTTCTTGAAGAACTCCCTTCTGAAGAAATTCCTGCAGAGAGAGGTGTATCACTGGATTCGTCGGTCGATTCAGAAGAAATCTTTGAGGCAGCTTTTTAGAAAGTTCAGCTTGTAACCTTCTTCTATAATATTCAAAACCCATGCGTCTGTTGTTATTTCCTGCCACTTTGGCAAAAAATGACGCAGCCTTGCACCAACTGGATATGACCTGGCGTCAAAACTCAGTCTTATTGTGTCCTGACTCCGACTGCTTAGGTTTATTGCAGTTCTGGTTTCTCTTCTGAAACCCTCTGTCTGTCTTCTCTTGGAGGGTCTTTCTTCGGAAGTTGTTCCTTCCTTTCCCTCGAAAGGACTTAAAGGCTCTCTTCTTGAATGCCATCGGAAAGGCATGACCCTTCCCAGCCTTCCCAGCTTCTAGAATCTTCTCCAGTCTGGGTCCTATCAAATGACCTGGATCGAAAGGTAAAGCACAAAAATTACTCTTGGATGCTGCATCCCCTGGCCAAGGCTTTAACCATACAGCTCTTCGGGCTGAATTTACTAAACCCAGATTTTTAGCTGAGATCTTTAGAGCATCAACCGGAAAGTCACATAAGTAGTCAGACGCCATGTTTAAATTAGACATTTGTTCTAATAACTCCTCTCTAGGAACTTTATCCTCAATATCCCTGGTAAGCTGATTCTTAAGGCTTTGGCGACTGGTACTAAAGACATTGCAGCTTTAGACAAATCCGCCGAGTTGCTATAGGCTCTCTTCAACAATATATCACATTTCCTGTCGCTTGAGTCCCTCAGGAGAGCAGAACCATCTGAAGGAAGCAGCATATCTTTTGATAATTTTGCTACTGCTGGGTCCACAACCATCGGATTCTCCCAAGCTTTTGCTTCTGTGGGGTCAAGTTTATATACTGATTTAAATCTAGAGCCAAGTTCAATCCTTTTATCTGGTCTCTTCCACTCCCTTGAAATAGATTTCAAGACTGTCACGGCCGTGGCGTCCCGTGTTCCGGGCCGCTGCCGCGACCTCCCCCTTCCCCATGCAGCCGCCGGGCTCCTTGTGCAGGGACCCGGCGCTGCTGCTAGTTCGGCCCCTGGGGGCGCCTCACCTCTCCTCCGCTCCTGTCTCTCACTGTGTCGGCCGGCGCGCGCGTCCCCGCCTCCTAGGGCGCGCGCGCGCGCTGGCTGTCTCAGATTTAAAGGGCCAGTCCGCCCCTAATTGGTGTATGCACACAATCACTCCCTATAAATTCCAGCCCTGCCCCACTACAGGTGTTGGAGCCTCTACATGCTTCCCATAGCATTTGCCCCAGCTCCCTGTTGTTCCTGACCTTAGTCCTTGTTCCTGTCTTCAGTCCTTGTCCCTAGTCCTTGCCCGCTGCCTTCCCATTGTTCCTGAGACCTGTCCGCCACCTGCGAGCACGTCTACAGTCCTCTGCCTGCACTATCTCCTGCCTACTGCTCCTGCCACGCCTCGCCTGCCGTCACTAGCAACCAAGCCAGGGGTAGCGACCTGGGGGTCGCCTGCCGCAGCAAGTCCATCCCGCCTTGCGGCGGGCTCTGGTGAAAACCAGCGGCCCCTTAGACTCCGCTCCCTGGTGAGGTTAGTGCCATCGCTGGTGACGGTCCAGTGGATCCACTACTCCAGGCGTTTACAGTAGGCTCCAACCATGGATCCCGGCGAGGTGCCTGATATCCGTGACGTAGCCCGAGTGGTCGCCCAACAGGCGCAGAAGATCCAGCAACTCACTGCCGCCTTACAGCAGCATACTACAGCCCAGCGCACACCACCTCCTGCTGCTTTTTCTACACTTCGACTGGCTCTCCCAAGCAAATACTCTGGTGACTCCAAGTTGTGCAGAGGATTCCTGACTCAGTGCACCATGCATATTGAACTTTTAAGTAGTCAGTTTCCCACCGAGCGCTCTAAAGTGGCTTTCATCATCAGCCTATTGGAGGGTAGAGCTCTGGCCTGGGCCACGCCGCTGTGGGACCGAGATGATCCTGTTGCTGCCAATCTCCGAACCTTCCTAGTCGAGTTTCGCTCCGTCTTTGAGGAACCTGCCCGTGCCTCTTCAGCTGAAACTGCTCTCCTCAACCTCTCTCAAGGGAGCTCCTCTGTTGGTGACTACGCCATCCAGTTCTGCACCCTGGCGGCAGAATTAGACTGGAATGAGGCCGCTCTGATAGCCACCTTCAAGAAGGGCCTGTCCAGTCGGGTGAGAGACGTGCTTTCCGCCCGAGACCTACCTACCTCCCTGAACGAACTCATCCTACTGGCCACCAGGGTCGATACTCGTTTTTCTGAGAGAGAGGAGGAGGTCTGGCATGAACGGCGACTAAGCCTGTCGCCATCACCAGCTGGCACCGGTCTTCCAGAATCCTGACGTTCCGGTGTCCCAGTCGACTCCTGAGATTCCTATGCAGGTGGAACGGGCTCACCTGACGCCTGATGAAAGAATTCGTCGTCTGGAGCTGAATCTCTGCCTCTACTGCGGTGGTTCGGATCACTTTCGGCTGAGATGTCCCCAACGTCCTCAAGCGTCCGGGAAACGCCAGCACCTAGGTCCGGTGGTAGAGGTCTCCCTAAGTGTGAATGCCACCTCTCCAAAGTTGTCTGTGCCAGTCTCCATCCAGACACCCTCAGGACAAACTCACCAGACTTCTGCCTTTCTCGATTCTGGGTCAGCAGGCAGTTTTATTGCGGCAACATTGGTCCAAAGATGGCGGCTACCCGTGACCCAACTAGCCAGGCCCCTGACTATCTCCTCGGTCACGGGCGAGATTCTTACCGACCATGTGTACTACCAGACCGCACCTCTAGTCCTCCAGGTGGATCCTTTACATCAGGAAAAGATATCCTTCTACGTCCTGCCCCATTCTTCTCCCGCCATCCTCCTGGGACTCCCTTGGCTGCAATTACATGCCCCTAAGCTGGACTGTAGAACCGGGGAGATTCTCAGTTGGGGTCAGGACTGTTCCAACCAGTGTCTCAAGTCACCTCAGACCAAGTATTCTATGTCGTCATCTGACCCCGCCAAGCCTCTATCCGGCCTACCGGCGGAGGACCAAGACTTGGCGGATGCCTTCTCTGCCGAGGAGGAGGACTCTCTACCATCTCACCGGGCGTACGATTGTCCCATAGACCTCCTTCCTGGTACTTCTTCTCCACGAGGTTGGGTGTACCCTCTCTCCGTACCCGAGGCCATGTCCCCCTACATCCGGGAGAACTTACAGAAGGATTTCATCCACAAATCCACATCCCCTCGCCACATTATACCTCCCGATCGCCTAGTGCCAGTCGCCACCTCTACTCTTCAGAGAATACCCCCCGGAAAGACCCATGTTCACCCTGCGCTTCGAAGAAGGATTTTGAAGTGGGGACATTCCTCATTGGAGGCCGGGCACCCTGGAGTCCAAAAGAGCGGGCAACGGATCTCCCGCCACTACTGGTGGTCCAGTCTATTCCAAGATGTCAAGGACTTTGTGGCTTCCTGTACCATCTGTGCCAAAAACAAGTCCTCCCGACTAAGGCCTGCCGGCCTATTACAACCTTTGCCAGTTCCAGACCTTCCCTGGCACCACATAGGGATGGACTCCATCACTGATTTGCCTCTATCTGCAGGCAAGAAAGAGGGGAGGCCAAAGGGGGGGGTAATGTCACGGCCGCGGCGGCGTCCCGTGTTCCGGGCTGCCGCCGCGACCTCCCCCTGCCCCATGCAGCCGCCGGGCTCCTTGTGCAGGGACCCGGCGCTGCTGCTAGTTCGGCCCCTGGGGGCGCCTCACCTCTCCTCCGCTCCTGTTTCTCACTGTGCCAGCTGCCGCGCGCGTCCCCGCCTCCTAGGGCGCGCGCGCGCCGGCTGTCTCGAATTTAAAGGGCCAGTCCGCCCCTAATTGGTGTATGCACACAATCACTCCCTATAAATTCCAGCCCTGCCCCACTACAGGTGTTGGAGCCTCTACATGCTTCTCATAGCGTTTGGCCCAGCTCCCTGTTGTTCCTGACCTTAGTCCTTGTTCCTTGTTCCTGTCTTCAGTCCTTGTCCCTAGTCCTTGCCCGCTGCCTTCCCATTGTTCCTGAGACCTGTCCGCCACCTACGAGCACGTCTACAGTCCTCTGCCTGCACTATCTCCTGCCTACTGCTCCTGCCACGCCTCGCCTGCCGTCACTAGACTAGTTACAAAGACTTGATGTCCTGGAAGGACTCTGGATTTTTTCTTTGGGAAATAATATAAATCCCTCTTATTCTGAGATGAATTCTTATCTTTCTTCACCTCCATAATGTCTTTTACCGCTTCGATAAGTTTATCAGCGTTTTCTTTTTTGAAGATGTAATAATCTTCTGATATTGGTTCATCAGACTCAGAGGAATCAGAAGAAGAAAAAGAGGAATCAGAGTCAGAGGTCACATCAGCCTCAGGTCTGCGCTTTCTCCTATGCTTCTTATCTCGTGAAGCCTCCTTGGTATGTTTTTTAAACCAGGAGAAAAAATTCCTTGCCTCATCCATAAAGCTGGATTGCTCACGTGATGGTGGAGGATGAGCACATTCAGGACACAGATTGCTGTCAGCATCCGCAGGTAGTTCTTGAAAACATTTTACACACAAGTTGCTTCTCTTTCTCCTCTTTTTTGCAATCTCTCTCTCTATGCAGGGCTCACATATAGAACCAGTAAGATCATCAGGGATTGGCTGTTCACATAAGGGACATGTGCGATGCCTAGACGTCCTCTTCCTCTTGTACGAAGCTGAATGGCTTGACATCTGTAAAGATGCATACAACATGACATTACTAATAATGCAAATAGCCATAATGTATAAATATAGAATAGGCAGTACGGAGCAGAGCTCTTAGGAATGCCCAGACGTGTGGAAACCATCGCACAGCCTTGGAAGAGACACCAGGAGGAAAACCAATGCCTTAGATTACAGGGAATCCGGCTGCCCAGCACAGGAAGTGCAGGCCTTTATTCCGCACGCTAAAATGGCTTCTGTGCCAGAAACAGAGCGTGCGTACGCGGCGGATGACGCAGTTCCGGTCCACGGCCTCCACCGGAAGATGGCCGCGATTTGGAACGCACTTCCGGCGTGTGGAACGCAACCGGAAGAAGATGGCCGTCTGCATCAGTAACATGAGGAACCCTGCTGCAACAGCAAGGAAACCGGCAAAACACGTCACGGTAACAAGTTTTCACATACCTGGACACCCTAATTCAGAACAGCAGTATGGTCAGGGACCCCCACTTGACCTCTGCCGAAATCGGGTTGCGGTCGACAATATAACCCGGGTCCCCCACAGGTCACAGGTCACCAAGGGAAAAGGTTATCTTGTCCTAACAGCACTAATGGGACCTTTTCCCCTATAATATCACCGCCAGGCAATATATTTAGTGCGCTGTGATCGTGCTAGCATGATCATCCTGAAAAAAGAAAAATTACTAACATATAGGTGGGCAACATAGAAGCTAGGAACCTGTCCAAGCTTCACCGAGAAAAGGAGGATAGAAAAAAACACAGTGTCTGTTGGATGGCAGTGATGAGATATAGGGAGGTTTCCCTTGCTATTGGCTAATCAAATGTTTAGGTTTTTTTTTAGGTGGGCGATCCTAGGAGATGAAGTAGGAGGAGCTATTAACCCATTCTGTGCTGCCGAATGACGAAAAGGAAAGAAGCTGTATGAGACGCCGTATAGAAGCTGTATGACAGACCGTATAGAAGATGTATGAGACGCCGTATAGAAGCTGTATGACAGACCGTATAGAAGATGTATGACAGACCGTATAGAAGCTGTATGACAGACCGTATAGAAGCTGTATGACAGACCGTATAGAAGATGTATGAGACGCCGTATAGAAGCTGTATGAGAGGCCGTATAGAAGCTGTATGAGAGGCCGTATAGAAGCTGTATGGGAGGCCGTATAGAAGCTGTATGAGAGGCCGTATAGAAGCTGTATGAGAGGCCGTATAGAAGCTGTATGACAGACCGTATAGAAGATGTATGAGACGCCGTATAGAAGCTGTATGAGACGCAGTATAGAAGCTGTATGAGAGGCCGTATAGAAGCTGTATGAGAGGCCGTATAGAAGCTGTATGAGAGGCCGTATAGAAGCTGTATGACAGACTGTATAGAAGCTGTATGAGACGCCGTATAGAAGCTGTATGAGAGGCCGCATAGAAGCTGTATGACAGACCGTATAGAAGCTGTATGACAGACCGTATAGAAGATGTATGAGACGCCGTATAGAAGCTGTATGACAGACCGTATAGAAGCTGTATGAGAGGCCGTATAGAAGCTGTATGAGAGGCCGTATAGAAGCTGTATGACAGACCGTATAGAAGATGTATGAGGCCATATAGAAGATGTATGAGAGGCCGTATAGAAGCTGTATGACAGACCGTATAGAAGCTGTATGACAGACCGTATAGAAGATGTATGAGACGCCGTATAGAAGCTGTATGACAGACCGTATAGAAGCTGTATGAGAGGCCGTATAGAAGCTGTATGAGAGGCCGTATAGAAGCTGTATGACAGACCGTATAGAAGCTGTATGAGAGGCCGTATAGAAGCTGTATGACAGACCGTATAGAAGCTGTATGACAGACCGTATAGAAGCTGTATGAGAGGCCGTATAGAAGATGTATGAGACGCCGTATAGAAGCTGTATGACAGACCGTATAGAAGCTGTATGAGAGACCGTTTAGAAGTTGTATGAGATGTTGTATAGAAGCTGTATGAGTTGCCATATAGACATTGTATGAGACATTGTATAGAAGTTGTATGAGACAGTATATAGAAATTGTATGAGATGCCGTATAGAAGTTGTATGAGACAGTATATAGAAGCTGTATGAGACGCCGTATAGAAGCTGTATAAGACCGTATAGAAGTTGTATGAGATGTTGTATAGAAGCTGTAAGAGACGCCGTATACAAGCTGTGTGAGACGCCGTATAGAAGCTGTATGAGACATCGAATAGTTGTATGAGAGGCCGTATAGAAGATGTATGAGATGTTGTATAGAAGCTGTAAGAGACGCCGTATACAAGCTGTGTGAGACGCCGTATAGAAGCTGTATGAGATGCCGTATAGAAGCTGTATGAGAGGCCGTATAGAAGCTGTATGAGACGCCGTACAGAAGCTGTATGAAACAGTATATAGAAGCTGAATGAGATGTATAGAAGCTGTATGAGATGCCGTATAGAAGCTGTATGAGACGCCGTACAGAAGTTGTATGAAACGCTATATAGAAGCTGTATGAGATGTATAGAAGTTGTATGATACGCTGTATAGAAGCTGTATGAGTTGCCATATAGACGTTGTATGAGACATCGTATAGAAGTTGTATGAGACAGTATATAGAAGCTGTATGAGTAGCCGTATAGAAGATGTATGAGATGTTGTATAGAAGCTGTATAAGAGGCCGTATAGAAGCTGTATGATATGTTGTATAGAAGCTGTATGAGAGACCGTATAGAAGCTGTATGAGACGCCCTATAGACGTTGTATGAGACATCGTATAGTTGTATCAGACAGTATATAGAAGCTGTATGAGATTTTGTATAGAAGTTGTATGAGACGCCATATAGAAGCTGTATGAGATGTTGTATAGAAGCTGTATGACAGACCGTATAGAAGCTGTATGACAGACCGTATAGAAGATGTATGACAGACCGTATAGAAGATGTATGACAGACCGTATAGAAGCTGTATGAGAGACCGTAAAGAAGCTGTATGAGAGGCCGAATAGAAGCTGGATGAGAGGCCGTATAGAAGCTGTATGAGACAGTATATAGAAGCTGTATGAGAGGCCGTATAGGATATGTATAAGACGCCATTTAGAAGTTGTATGAGACGCCGTATAGAAGCTGTATGAGAGGCCATATAGAAGCTGTATGAGAGGCCGTATAGGAGATGTATGAGAGGCCGTATAGAAGCTGTATGAGAGGCCATATAGAAGCTGTATGAGAGGCCGTATAGGAGATGTATGAGAGGCCATATAAGAGATGTATGAGAGGCCGTATAGAAGATGTATGAGAGGCCGTATAGAAGCTGTATGAGAGGCCGTATAGGAGATGTATGAGAGGCCGTATAGGAGATGTATGAGAGGCCATATAAGAGATGTATGAGAGGCCGTATAGAAGATGTATGAGAGGCCGTATAGAAGATGTATGAGAGGCCGTATAGGAGATGTATGAGAGGCCGTATAGGAGATGTATGAGAGGCCGTATAGAAGATGTATGAGACGCCGTATAGAAGATGTAAGAGACACTGTATACAAGCTGTTTGAGACGCCATTTAGAAGCTGTATGAGAGCCCGTATAGAAGCTTTATGAGAGCCCGTATAGAAGCTGTATGACAGACCGTATAGAAGATGTATGAGACGCCGTATAGAAGCTGTATGACAGACCGTATAGAAGCTGTATGACAGACCGTATAGAAGCTGTATGACAGACCGTATAGAAGATGTATGACAGACCGTATAGAAGATGTATGACAGACCGTATAGAAGCTGTATGACAGACCGTATAGAAGCTGTATGAGAGACCGTAAAGAAGCTGTATGAGAGGCCGAATAGAAGCTGGATGAGAGGCCGTATAGAAGCTGTATGAGACAGTATATAGAAGCTGTATGAGAGGCCGTATAGGAGATGTATGAGAGGCCGTATAGAAGCTGTATGAGAGGCCATATAGAAGCTGTATGAGAGGCCGTATAGGAGATGTATGAGAGGCCATATAAGAGATGTATGAGAGGCCGTATAGAAGATGTATGAGAGGCCGTATAGAAGCTGTATGAGAGGCCGTATAGGAGATGTATGAGAGGCCGTATAGAAGATGTATGAGACGCCGTATAGAAGATGTAAGAGACACTGTATACAAGCTGTTTGAGACGCCATTTAGAAGCTGTATGAGAGGCCATATAGAAGCTGTATGAGAGGCCGTATAGGAGATGTATGAGAGGCCGTATAGAAGCTGTATGACAGACCGTATAGAAGCTGTATGGGAGGCCGTATAGGAGATGTATGAGAGGCCGTATAGAAGCTGTATGAGAGGCCGTATAGAAGCTTTATGAGAGCCCGTATAGAAGCTGTATGAGAGGCCGTATAGAAGCTGTATGAGAGCCCGTATAGAAGCTGTATGAGAGGCTGTATACAAGCTGTATGAGAGCCCGTATAGAAGCTGTATGAGAGGCCGTATAGAAGCTGTATGGGAGGCCGTATAGAAGCTGTATGAGAGGCCGTATAGGAGATGTACGAGAGGCCGTATAGAAGCTGTATGAGAGGCCGTATAGAAGCTGTATGAGAGGCCGTATAGAAGCTGTATGACAGACCGTATAGAAGCTGTATGACAGACCGTATAGAAGTTGTACGAGAGGCCGTATGAGGCGCTCCTCCTCACTCTCTCTTTTCTTGATGTAGATGCAGCCTCATAAATCATGAGTTGTCACAGAGAGATTAATGGAATTTATTACATAGTGTGACTGCTAGTGACAGACTCAAGACGGATGAGAGACTGCTAGGGGCAGAATGAGAGCGCACCTGCCTGACGTGTGCTGCTCCATGGACTCCTGGGGACCGGCCGCGATCGGATGTCTTACATATGGGCAGGTGTTGACACTGAGACAATAATCTCATTACAAGTCATTGATTGGGTCCAGAACTTCACACTGAAGAACATTTTTGATATTCAGAGAAGCCTCCTGGTCCTCAAGTGGAGTCACAGCAGGACGCTCATAAAGTGACAGGAAGGGGGGAGGTCCTGAAGACTAAGAGGACCGAGACTGAGGTGACCAGAATAATATAAGAAGTGAATGAGAGTGTGCGGACGCCACCAGGTCACAGAGACCACAGGTGAAGAGACACCAGAGTAATCATGCACCATCCACACTCGCCAGGTAAGGATTCTTCTATCATAACTTATTCTAGGGCGTGTTGTCTCCATGATGGAGCATTCTGTAGTCATGGATCTTTATCCCTCCATACAAGCTCCAGGGGGTTATACACAGTGAAGTGACTAGACGCTATTCCCAGTTTACTTGGATTGATTTGTCTCCACAGTGGAGCTTCACGTAGTCACAGATCTAAGTATCTCTACACCTCCATACAAACGCAGTGGATTATAGAGTAAGTCTACACTCCATTCTCCATGATGGAGCCTCGTATGAGGGTCATCCCTGCAACTAGTTCAATTAAAACGTATATTCTGAATTCATGGTTTAACCTAGAACATGTTTTCTCCATGATGAATCTTCACCGAGAAGTTGTGGTACACTAACATACAGTTTCCAAGAGTTCTAGAACATGGACTGTATATTCCATTCTTGTGGTGTGTCTAGACCTCGGCTTTATCGTAAGGCTTCAAATAGTCATGAATCCTACATAGATTATTCTATGTGCTATACCATCAGTGTACTCCTAAAACTATAGGGAATAAGATGATGTAGGTTCTATTCTCTGTACCAGACATGGTATACCACCATATAGTCCAAGTACTGTAGAGAATGAGATACTTGATGCTTTATACTAGAATTGCTTGTCTTTATGATGAAACTTGTGTAGTTGAGTATCTACCATGGGTGTTACATATGTGTAGTCCATGATATAGGGGAATCAAATCATGGTTTATCCTAGGAACTGTCTCCATGATGAAGCTTTGTGTAGTCGTGGACCTAACACTGGTTATCACATATGTGGTATATCTCCAAAGAGTAGTGCAAGAATGACCGGGAGGGACTTGTTACCTCTTTATGTCCACCTTATCCTAGAACCTGTCTCTATAATAAAGCTTTATGTATTTATGGGGTATACTAAGCATTAGATATTGCCTATGCGGTTTATCACCAAGATAGGAGTGTGCCATCTATGTGTCCCATGGCTGAACTGCTCAGAAATGGCCCGGTGGGTGGTGGTGCCTTCAGATTTGATGCTGAAGAAGTAAACCTCTGAGGAGCATATGATGCTGGCGTTGAGGACATTCAGAGTATGTTGGTTCCCTAAAATATTTACTGTACTTGGAATGTCCACCAAGCGTAAAGACTATTCCCCCCAAATCTGTATCCCCCATAAATATGTTTCTTAAACCCTGAGAGGCCATGTAAGCTGCTCCGGCCAATGTCTCCACCAAAGACACTTTCTAGCTGCCTTTATTATACTAACACAACACTGGTGCCCGCTCAGACCCCCGTTGCAGATTGTCTCTATGTCTATTGTACTGAGGGGATTCCTGGTGAGTAAAGTCATCAATTTAGCGTCCTGTCACTTTCTTAGCTGCCAAACAGAAAATCAAAATGTAAGGAGAAAGGAAAAGACAGAGAGGCCATCAGGCAGACGTGTGTGGAGACGGAGGGATCTTGGTGGAGAGATGCTGCCCTGCAGGCCGAGCCAAGTAATAGAGACTCGTGAACAGGACCGGATCAGGGGGCAATGTCTCCAATAGTGGGAGAAGAACAAAGATCAAAATTGTATTAAGGTCAAATGTTTCTTACATACAACATGTCTGCTGGGGGCTATGACCCCCCTGACTACTCTGTTGTATGTAATCAGACTTGGAACTAAAATCACACCTCTGTATCTTGGTTCTTCAGCCGGGGATGCACACTCCACCAACGTTAGTGGGCACCAGGAAAAAAAAGATGGGGGTCTGCCCTGAGTAGGTGAGGGGGGAGTGAGGACACGGAGTGTAGTATCTGAAGCCAACATGGAGCCAAATATGTAAGGAAAGTGTACGGGAGGAGATAGAAGGTGTAATAGAGAAGGATAATGGGTACAATACAGGAGAGCCCCCCTGACCCAGCGATCATCAGGTGAGCGGCCCTACAGATCATTGCTTGTGGGCAGCACCTCTTCTCCCCCCCCCCCCCCCCCGGAACAAAGTGGATGAGCAGCCAACAACAATAAGTGATTCATCATGTGGCTCTATAACCATATTGATTGGGTTCTGGTAAGGTGAACGCTCCTCGGATGGGGACCAGAGTTGCTATACAGAGTTTGCCACTGATGGACGTTGATGCCTTCAATGTGCTGAATCGTATCTGAACACATTCAATACGTCAGAATAATGACCACGACAAGTGTTTTCAGGCGTGTTTGCAAACACCGGACGTTATTTTTTAGTTGGTCACACAGTTTTTCTTTTTTGACCGTCCTTATACCGTTTATACAATTCAGTTGAATGGACTTTTTAAAGACAAAGGGCGATCAGTCCACCTGACCTAGATCAATGGACCAGCGGCCGTGACTGCACTGACCGGCGGCAAAAAAAAGCTTAATGACGGACATAATTTTTTCTTTTCAAAAACAGAGAGGAAAAAATATTGTGGGAACATAGCCTATCAGTGCATGCTAAGGGTCTGGGAAACCCAATAGAAGACCGAAAACCAATATCTACAGAAGGAGCCTCTTCCCGCACCTCCTGGTAAATGTGACAGCTGGGTGTTAACCCGATGCAACGTACATGCATGTGGTGGTGGTCTCCCGAGCACAGACTGACAGCAGCTCTAGCCACCCTGAAAATGGGGGAAAGGCAGATTCCTTCAATGCCACAATCATTTACTATTACAATATTAACAGATAGGCCCCACCATTAGCTTCGGTAAAGGTGCAATAAAAATATGAATAATCATACACAGCATGAGTTCACGTATACCCTGTCTGATGCTTAGATTCAAGAGGAGTTCTAAATTGGGAATGGGCTAATGGGTGACAATGAACAGGTCAGTGTTTGCGGTGACACCTTACTGGAATCTGTGGTTCAGGTCATTGATACGTGAAGTACTTTACTTGCTGGATGGTCATTATGGTCTTAGCCGACCAGAACAGCCACAAACGTACATCTAACAGCCAATCTATGGCCCAAACTATTAGCATCCTACATCCAGGGACAAGGTGTGAATTGTGTCTGTAACTTGGTTACGGCAATAAAGAGACAAGAGGACAGCAGTTTCCTACATTAAACTTAGGGGGAAGTTTATAACGGGTTTTGCGCCTATTTTTAGGTAAATAATTAAATTGAAGTTCTAATTATGAACCAGTATTTGACGTGCAAATATTTTTTAGATCCAACTTTTTTTTAATCTGCCCGTTCTGAGTATTCACCACAAAACTTCACAAAATCTGTGATTTGCACCCAATTTATCATTTGCGACTTTTAAAAAAAGTCTGGTCAGTACCAGGTGAATTTGTCTGCGATCTATTTTTGCGGCTTTTTACTTAGACACAGTTACTATGACAGTGCGACTTTTCCATAAATCACACACAATATATTGGAACAGAATAAACACCGACCCACATTAGACGCCTTAGTAAATGTCCCCCTCAGTTCCTTTCACACGACCGCTGTATTTCAGATGCGCACACTGTTCCTTCCGCCTGTTTTGGATCTCCTGACATTGCTCCTTGGACGCCAAGCATTTTAGATGTTCCTCGCCTTCCTCAGACCGACGTTACTGGGAAGAACCCTGCCCTGCGTGGCATCATGGTCAGCCTGGAGACGGCCACCCTCTGGGAAACGTTTAACAGTCTCGGAACAGAGATGATTGTGACCAAAGCGGGAAGGTAAGAAGTCTGTTACCAGGTGTCTGATAAGGCTGTATCTAGTCATAGCTACATGTTCCTTCACCACGTGCAATCACTTTACAGTCCTAGTTCTGTATCTAAATACCAAAGCAGAAGCACCCCCCCCCCTGTTTTTTTATATGAATATCTGTATGAAGACAGGATCAGATTTATCAGCCCAGGACAAAACTGGTCTCATCTGACCACAGCAGCCAATCAGAGCTCAGCATTTATACCTTAACAATCTGATTAAATGAAAGCAGAGCTGTTGATTAGCCCATCCTCATGATCCTCCTTACCCTTCATGATCCCCCCTTACCCCCTCATGATCCCTCTTACCTCCCTTCATGATTCCTCTTACCTCCCTTCATGATCCCCCTTACCCCCCTCATGATCCCCCCTTACCTCTCTTCATGATCCCCCTTACCCCCCTCATGATCCCCCCTTACCTCCCTTCATGACCCCCCTTACCCCCCTCATGATCCCCTCTTACCTCCCTTCATGATCCCCCTTACCCCCCTCATGATCCCCCCTTACCTCCCTTCATGACCCCCCTCATGATCCCCCCTTACCTCCCTTCATGATCCCCCTTACCCCCCTCATGATCCCCCCTTACCTCCCTTCATGACCCCCCTTACCCCCCTCATGATCCCCCCTTACCTCCCTTCATGACCCCCCTTACCCCCCTCATGATCCCCCCCTTACCTCCCTTCATGATCCCCCTTACCCCCCTCATGATCCCCCCTTACCTCTCTTCATGATCCCCCTTACCCCCCTCATGATCCCCCCTTACCTCCCTTCATGATCCCCCTTACCCCCCTCATGATCCCCCCTTACCTCCCTTCATGACCCCCCTTATGATCCCCTCTTACCTCCCTTCATGATCCCCCTTACCCCCCTCATGATCCCCCCTTACCTCCCTTCATGACCCCCCTTACCCCCCTCATGATCCCCTTACCTCCCTTCATGATCCCCCTTACCCCCCTCATCTCCCTTCATGATCCCCCTTACACCCCTCATGATCCCCCCTTACCTCCCTTTATGATCCCCCCTTACCTCCCTTCATGATCCCCCCTTACCCCCTCATGATCCCTCTTACCTCCCTTCATGATTCCTCTTACCTTCCTTCATGATCCCCCTTACCCCCCTCATGATCCCCCCCTTACCTCCCTTCATGATCCCCCTTACCCCCCTCATGATCCCCCCTTACCTCCCTTCATGATCCCCCTTACCCCCCTCATCTCCCTTCATGATCCCCCTTACACCCCTCATGATCCCCCTTACCTCCCTTTATGATCCCCCTTACCCGCCTCATGATCCCCCTTACCTCCCCTAACTCCCCCCTTATTCCATCTTCGTTACAGAACATGTTTAAGTTTTTATGTATAATCAGATTTTATTAGCATTTTAAGAGAAAAGCAAAGTACATCCAGATAACATACAAAGAAAGGTCCATCAGAGACAAATGCAGGACCAAAAGAATTTTGTCACACAATAACCAATAGTCCGCTACTGGGGAGAGATGATATACGAAAGGTGCCGGTGAGAGTGCACGGCATCAGTATACATTGCGTCTGGGAGGCAAGTGGAATAATATAGGTCTTACTGACAACAGACGTATAAGAACCCTAGTATGTTCCTAGCAACTGAGAAGAATATAATCTAGAAGACCCACCCAGGCCGGTCTAGAAATGGGCAACCATGGATCACACCGTGCCTAGAAAACATCACCCGGCATAGATGAAAATGCAGCGAACCAACTTAAACCAGAAAATATAGGAAACCTCGGGAAGGAGGTGAGAAGAAGGAAACAGAGAAAAGTAGATAAAGAGAGCAGAGGAATAGACAGAGGAGAGAGAAGGGGGGGGGGGGGGGGGTAAGGAGGTAAAGGGGCATGTTTAAGTTCTTATAACTGTGTTCGTGGTTCGAACACACTGTCTTTGGCCCACAGAGCCTGCAAGTGGCATTCTGTCTGGTTATGTAATTCTGTTACTGTGGTGGATATATTCACGTCATGCAAGTTATTAGACTTCCAAGCCATATGTTTACCCTGTTGAAAAAAAAAGCAGAGCTGTGATTGGTTGCTGTAGGCACTCCAATATTTGCCTCTGACAGACTGATAAATCTGGAACATAAAGTTATTGATGGAATAGGAATATTAATATTTTCTCTCTGGTTCTATGATGTTATTGTTTATGTAGAAGAATGTTTCCACTCTTCCAAGTTCGTATTTGGGGAATGGACCCCACTGCGGAGTATTCCCTTCTTCTAGACTTCTTACCAGTAGGCGACAAAAGATACAGGTCAGTAGTATGTAGAAGACAACTGATCCATATATATATATATATATATATATATGGATTGTATTCTGATTGAGAGCTTAGAAGATATGACTGAACATTGTGCCTATACACTATAATCTTTTTGTATGGACATCTATCAGCTCTTCTTCACGGACATCTATCGGATCTTCTACATGGCCATCTATCGTCTCTTCTGTATGGACATCTATCAATCATCTCTTCTGTATAGCCATCTACCATCTCTTCTGTATAGACATCTATCATCTCTTCTGTATGGACCTCTATCAATCATCTCTTCTGTATAGCCATCTACCATCTCTTCTGTATAGCCATCTACCATCTCTTCTGTATAGACATCTATCATCTCTTCTGTATGGACCTCTATCAATCATCTCTTCTGTATAGCCATCTACCATCTCTTCTGTATAGACATCTATCATTTCTTCTTCACGTACATCATCTCTTCTTCACGTACATCTATCATCTCTTCAGTATAGACATCTACCATCTCTTTTGTATGGACATCTATCATTTCTTCTTCATGTACATCCATCATCTCTTCTGTATGGACATC
Source organism: Dendropsophus ebraccatus (assembly GCF_027789765.1). Classification (NCBI taxonomy): domain Eukaryota; kingdom Metazoa; phylum Chordata; class Amphibia; order Anura; family Hylidae; genus Dendropsophus; species Dendropsophus ebraccatus. Next base: position 1,732,199 of record NC_091461.1, on the reverse strand, counting down.
TACCATCTCTTCTGTATAGACATCTATCATCTCTTCTTCACGTACATCTATCATCTCTTCTGTATGGACATCTATCATTTCTTCTTTACGTACATCCATCATCTCTTCTGTATGGATTTCTATCATCTCTTCTTCATGGACATCTACCATCTCTTCTGTATGGACATCTATCATCTCTTCTTCATGGACATCTACCATCTCTTCTGTATAGATTTCTATCATCTCTTCTTCAAGTACATCTATCATCTCTTCTTCATGGACATCTACCATCTCTTCTGTATGGACATCTATCATCTCTTCTGTATAGACATCTTTCATCTCTTCTTCATATACATCGATCATCTCTTCTTCAAGTACATCTATCATCTCTTCTGTATGGACATCTATCATCTGTTCATCATATACATCGATCATCTCTTCTTCATGGACATCTATAATCTCTTCTGTATAGACATCTATCATTTCTTTTGTATAGATTAGGGATGGTCCAAAACTGCCGAGGTTCGGGTTCGTATGAACCCGAACGCTCGGCATCAGATTCCCGCTGTCTGCCCGCTCCGTGCAGCGGGTAAATACAGCGGGAGCACCGCCTGGAAAACTGGGATACAGCCTATGGCTATGGCTTTCCAGGCGGTCCTCCCGCTGTATCCACCCTCTCTACGGAGCGGGCAGACAGCGGGAATCATTTCCGAGAACTCGGTTCGGACCATCCCTAGTATAGATGTCTACCATCTCTTCTACAAGTACATTTATCATGTCTTCTGTATGGACATCTATAATCTATCATCTCTTCTTCATGTACATCCATTATCTCTTTTGTATAGACATCTATCATCTCTTCTGTATGGACATCTATAATCTACCATCTCTTCAGTATAGACATCTACCATCTCTTCTGTATAGACATCTATCATCTCCTCTTCATGGACATCTACCATCTCTTCTGTATAGACATCTATAGTCTCTTCTTCACGGACATCCATCATCTCTTCTCTATGGACATCTATCATCTCTTTTACAAGTACATCTATCATCTCTTCTGTATGGACATCTAGAATCTACCATCTCTTCAGTATAGACATCCATAATCTCTTCTGTATAGACATCCATAATCTCTTCTGTATAGACATCTATCGTCTCTTCTTCATGGACGTCTACCATCTCTTCTGTATAGACATCTATCGTCTCTTCTTCATGGACATCCATCATCTCTTCTGTATAGACATCTCTTCTCTATGGATATCTATCATCTCTTTTAGTGTTGAGAGAACATCCTGATGTTCAGTTCGGACCCCCAACATGAATGTAAAAAAATATTATTGTGATAAATTTGTGTTCATACACAGAAGAGTACATATTGGTCTACGCACATGCATACAGATTATCAGATGCAAAGTGTAAATTACACTGTTGCATACGTTTCAGTCTAGAGTTACGCACATGCAAACAGATTATCAGGTGCAAAGCTTAAATTGGGCAGTTACGTACATTGCGAGATAAACGTTTGCAGGTTCAAAAATGATGGTTATAATCATTCCGATCATCAAATTGTTTGTGATCGGCAATCACGAACAATTAGCATCATGTTTGTACGAACATACTCGCTCATCCCTATTCTTTTTTATAACATTTTGGTGTAACTTTCACCCACAGGTACGCTTTCCATTCCTCCTCCTGGCTGGTTTCAGGCACTGCAGATCCAGCTCCTCCAGGCCGTCTTCATTTCCACCCCGACTCGCCGGCACGAGGATCTCACTGGATGAGACAGACTGTCTCTTTTGACCGACTTAAGCTCACCAACAATGCACAGGATATGAGAGGACATGTGAGGAACATAGGTCTCCAACTACTCATACACATATACAGCACATTGTATACTTGTCTCTAGTCATTATTTACATCCTACCCATAACCATATAATGGTTAAGATGTCAAGAACCGATGGCTCCGACAATCAGCATAGGTGTTTTCATGGTGTAACTATATGGAGTGCAGAGGTTATGGCTGCACCCAGGCCTCTGAGCCTCAATGGACCACAGACTCCAGAAAGGGCAAAAAATGGCGCCCAGGGATTTCCAGTTAGACCCTGTACACAACACATTCTCCTTCTGATGCAGATTATTCTTCTGTACGTCACAGGCTTTGCTATTTCTGGATCTAGCCTCACTTAATAGGGCTATTATCTGCCTTTTTCTGTACATACGTCCTGCACATGTAGATGGCGATGTGGATTCCCATTTATAGCAATGGGTACATGGTTCTCTTTTGATGCACACCATTCCCTCTAGACTTACAGCCGGACTTTGCCCCATGTCTTGTGGCACATCCCTTCCATCCTGACAGAGATCTTTTTACATCTGAATTATTAAGGTCAGCAATGACCATAATCTTTAGTCAATAAACAACATAACAGCACTCAATGCCAAACTGCTGTCTGTAAAGCTGGCAAAACTATATTGTGTATAAGAACAAGCAAATGGAAAAAATGAAAGGAAGGGAAAGCAAATATCTGTGTCCATTCCGCTTCATAAAATGAATAAGAAACATATTAATCAATGTTTTAACCCATAGATAATACTAAACTCGATGCATCGATACCAGCCGCGGCTCCATATCCTGCTCTCTGATCGCCATCAAGGCGGAGAGGCCCGCGCCGCACAGAACTTTGTATCGTTCATCTTTCCAGAGACACAGTTTACAGCTGTGACAGCGTATCAGAATCACAGAGTAAGTGACCAGACGTGATCTCAATTACCGCTCAGTACTTAAAGACTGGTCCTGTATAGGTCTGTACAATACTTTATAATTCTCCAGGGCACCTATAATAAAATCCATGAGGTCACACAAAACTCTGGATCTAGGCTCATATCGATATAATAACTGATGCATGCAAAAGACAGAACAAAAAATGTCATCATTAGACATGCTGGAGTATGATCATTCGGCATGTAATGCCAGTGACTGAAGAAGACAAGAATACAGCCTATGGCCTATGGTTGTATCCATGTTTTCCAGCCTGCCCTAGGGCTGCATCCAATTTCTTCAGCCACTGGTATTCAAATGCCAAAGAATCAGACTCGAGCATGCTCGAATTACACTCATCTCTAGTCATCTATGTCCATCATCTACTCATACATCAATGTCCCTCCAGATCACACAGCTGAAGATCGCCAGCAACCCATTTGCCAAGGGTTTTCGAGATGTTGACGGAGATGAATGGTTATTCTCACGCATCCCAGGACCTGTCAATATACATGTTAAGGATTCTCCAGAAAGGTGATAAACATAAGTATATGTTATTCTGATCCCCTCCTACATTACTCTGTGCATCTCCTCCTAGACCCCTCCTCTCCTTCTACATTACTATGTGCATCTCCTCCTAGACCCGTCCTCTCCTTCTACATTACTCTGTGCATCTCCTCCTAGACCCATCCTCTCCTTCTACATTACTATGTGCATCTCCTCCTAGACCCATCCTCTCCTTCTACATTACTATGTGCATCTCCTCCTAGACCCATCCTCTCCTTCTACATTACTATGTGCATCTCCTCCTAGACCCCTCCTCTCCTTCTACATTACTCTGTGCATCTCCTCCCAGACCCATCCTCTCCTTCTACATTACTATGTGCATCTCCTCCTAGACCCATCCTCTCCTACATTACTATGTGCATCTCCTCCTAGACCCATCCTCTCCTTCTACATTACTCTGTGCATCTCCTCCTAGACCCATCCTCTCCTTCTACATTACTATGTGCATCTCCTCCTAGACCCGTCCTCTCCTTCTACATTACTATGTGCATCTCCTCCTAGACCCGTCCTCTCCTTCTACATTACTATGTGCATCTCCTCCTAGACCCATCCTCTCCTTCTACATTACTCTGTGCATCTCCTCCCAGACCCATCCTCTCCTTCTACATTACTATGTGCATCTCCTCCTAGACCCATCCTCTCCTTCTACATTACTCTGTGCATCTCCTCCTAGACCCATCCTCTCCTTCTACATTACTCTGTGCATCTCCTCCCAGACCCATCCTCTCCTTCTACATTACTCTGTGCATCTCCTCCTAGACCCCTCCTCTCCTTCTACATTACTATGTGCATCTCCTCCTAGACCCATCCTCTCCTTCTACATTACTATGTGCATCTCCTCCTAGACCCGTCCTCTCCTTCTACATTACTATGTGCATCTCCTCCTAGACCCCTCCTCTCCTTCTACATTACTCTGTGCATCTCCTCCTAGACCCATCCTCTCCTTCTACATTACTATGTGCATCTCCTCCTAGACCCCTCCTCTCCTTCTACATTACTCTGTGCATCTCCTCCCAGACCCATCCTCTCCTTCTACATTACTCTGTGCATCTCCTCCTAGACCCGTCCTCTCCTTCTACATTACTATGTGCATCTCCTTCTAGACCCATCCTCTCCTTCTACATTACTCTGTGCATCTCCTTCTAGACCCATCCTCTCCTTCTACATTACTCTGTGCATCTCCTCCTAGACCCATCCTCTCCTTCTACATTACTCTGTGCATCTCCTCCTAGACCCGTCCTCTCCTTCTACATTACTATGTGCATCTCCTTCTAGACCCATCCTCTCCTTCTACATTACTCTGTGCATCTCCTTCTAGACCCATCCTCTCCTTCTACATTACTATGTGCATCTCCTCCTAGACCCATCCTCTCCTTCTACATTACTATGTGCATCTCCTCCTAGACCCATCCTCTCCTTCTACATTACTCTGTGCATCTCCTCCTAGACCCCTCCTCTCCTTCTACATTACTATGTGCATCTCCTCCTAGACCCGTCCTCTCCTTCTACATTACTATGTGCATCTCCTCCTAGACCCCTCCTCTCCTTCTACATTACTCTGTGCATCTCCTCCTAGACCCATCCTCTCCTTCTACATTACTATGTGCATCTCCTCCTAGACCCCTCCTCTCCTTCTACATTACTCTGTGCATCTCCTCCCAGACCCATCCTCTCCTTCTACATTACTCTGTGCATCTCCTCCTAGACCCGTCCTCTCCTTCTACATTACTATGTGCATCTCCTTCTAGACCCATCCTCTCCTTCTACATTACTCTGTGCATCTCCTTCTAGACCCCTCCTCTCCTTCTACATTACTATGTGCATCTCCTCCTAGACCCCTCCTCTCCTTCTACATTACTCTGTGCATCTCCTCCTAGACCCGTCCTCTCCTTCTACATTACTATGTGCATCTCCTTCTAGACCCATCCTCTCCTTCTACATTACTATGTGCATCTCCTCCTAGACCCGTCCTCTCCTTCTACATTACTCTGTGCATCTCCTCCTAGACCCCTCCTCTCCTTCTACATTACTCTGTGCATCTCCTCCTAGACCCGTCCTCTCCTTCTACATTACTATGTGCATCTCCTCCTAGACCCATCCTCTCCTTCTACATTACTCTGTGCATCTCCTCCTAGACCCATCCTCTCCTTCTACATTACTATAAGCATCTCCTCCTAGACCCCTCATCTCCTTCTACATTACTCTGTGCATCTCCTCCTAGACCCATCCTCTTCTTCTACATTACTCTGTGCATCTCCTCCTAGACCCATCCTCTCCTACATTACTATGTGCATCTCCTCCTAGACCCGTCCTCTCCTTCTACATTACTCTGTGCCCCTCCTTCTAGACCTGTCCTCTCCTTCTACATTACTCTGTGCATCTCCTCCTAGACCCGTCCTCTTCTTCTACATTACTATGTGCATCTCCTTCTAGACCCATCCTCTCCTTCTATATTACTCTGTGCATCTCCTCCTAGACCCGTCCTCTCCTTCTACATTACTATGTGCATC